>NC_066521.1:6115232-6125232 GCF_024679095.1 Eriocheir sinensis
CACGTATGCTAACGTGGCCGGGAGTGACGTCACGGCGCGGGGTACGTGAACTAGCGGGACGAGGTGACCACTGGGCCCCCGCGACGTACGCCAGAGCTTTCCTGTTAATTAAAACCCCCGTTCCGTCAACACCTTAGACGTTATTACGGGCGGGTTACCGTCTCGCTTTCACCGCCACATTTTGGATTATTTTTATCTTTGTACATATGTACATAGACTAGCAATGCTCAGCGAAGCATAAACAGACATATACGCTGTCCATGGCTGGCCAAGTCACTCGAGGAAGATCATCATTCACCACAGCTGGCACGCCACATCATCCTGCCCCAACAATCTCAACCAACCTCAACCTCAACCCAACCAATCTCTTGTCCTTCTACAATAAAGTATTTGAGGCGGTTGACAGAGATGAAAATTATGATGTAATCTATCTTGATTTTAGTAAAGCGTTTGACAAAGTTCCTCACCAACGACTGTTGCTTAAATTACAGGCTCACGGAGTAGAGGGTAAAGTTTTGAACTGGGTCAAGGCGTGGCTTAGCAATAGGAAGCAAAGAGTGCAAATCAATGGTAAAAGATCTGACTGGGGATGTGTTACGAGTGGGGTCCCACAAGGTTCGGTATTAGGTCCACTTTTGTTTACTATTTATATCAGTGACTTAGATACAGGAATTAGTAGTGATGTTAGTAAATTTGCAGATGATACCAAGATCGGTAGAGTAATTGAGTCGGATCAGGACGCTAGTATTCTCCAAGGTGAACTCAACAGATTGTATGACTGGGCGGATAAATGGCAGATGGAGTTCAATGTAGGGAAGTGCAGTATTCTGAGTGTAGGTAGGAACAACCCCTCACATAACTATTGCTTAAATGACACTCTCATAAGCAGGTCTGGGTGCGAGAGGGATTTAGGGGTCTTAGTGAGCTCTGATCTCCGTCCAAGGGCACAATGCATTCAAGCTATTAATCGAGCTAATAGGGTACTGGGATTTATTTCAAGGAGCGTAAGCAACAGAAGCCCCGAAGTCCTCCTCAAACTATATTTAGCATTAGTTAGACCTCATCTTGACTATGCGGTTCAGTTCTGGTCACCTTACTATAGAATGGATATCAAAATGTTAGAATCGGTGCAGAGGAGGATGACTAAGATGATTCAGGGGTTGAGAAACTTGCCATACGAGGAAAGACTCAAGCAGTTAAACTTGCATTCTCTAGAAAGGCGAAGGGTGCGTGGAGACATGATCGAGGTTTATAAATGGATGAAGGGCTTTAATAAAGGAGACATTCATAAGGTTTTGTTGGTAAGAGAACCGGGTAGGACACGAAGTAATGGGTTTAAACTGGATAAATTCAGATTCAACAGGGACATAGGCAAAAATTGGTTTACTAACAGGGTGGTGGATGAGTGGAATGGGCTTAGCAGTCATGTGGTGAGTGCCAATACAATTGTCACATTAAAAAATAGATTAGATAAATTCATGGACAGCGATATTAGGTGGGGTTAGATACACGGGAGCTTAGGGTCAAAGGAGCTGCCTAGTACAGGCCTACCGGCCTCTTGTAGACTCCTGCGTTCTTATGTTCTTATGTTCTTAACACTCGCCTGCTCCAACTAAATGCATTTAAATTAATTTCCCGTGTGTTACTCGGACAAATAATGCATTTCCAAGTTTCCTGTAAGTGTCGCGGATCGGTGATATAGGAAATTAGTTTAATGTACTGCTGCGTCGGCCCATCCAATGCAGACCACGTAAGCTTTGACCTTGGTTGGAGTAGGGGGTGTTCATTTTCATTCTAGGGCAAGTCATTTATCTGTATCCAGTACTCTAATTCATATTCTGTCTTGTGATGCCCATTTAATTTTTCACAGAGGGAAAATTGTGCTTCTTTCCAGGGTACGTTCGACAGACGAGGCATTCCAAGCGAGCGATGGGAATGGTGCGGCCTGATAAAATATGAAAATCAGATGGAGACGCGTTTGGTATCAATGGCAACTTACTGGAGCGGTGAGGGTCTCTGTCTTTGTTTGTTTGTCTCTCTGTGTTAGTAAGTTAGTCTGTCTGTCTGTCTGGCTGTCTCTCCCTAGGTTACTCTACAGTGATCATATTGCTAGTTGTTAGAGCTTTCTTATTTCTTTTCAATATCCTGACATTATATTTTCAGTGTTCCAGCTCTACTTTTCCGTCCTGTAATGCTCCCCTTTTCAGACCCCTTGTTATCTCTGAGAATCCCGACAGTCGTTTTCTTTACAGCTTTCTAATGTTACTTTTTAGTGCCTCGATGCTACTTCTTACAATTACCTCACATTACCTCCTCGATGCCGGTTTTCAGATCCATACATCTGATGGTTTAAACGTCGTCTTGGTCTTCATCAACAATAATGTGGCTGATTTATCTTTTCGACCCGTTTTTCAAGGCGTGGTTAGGTAGTTTATTCATTTTTTAATGAAATTTTTATGACTGAGTTCGTGATGTGTCAACTTGATATTGCGAACATAAAACACTTACGACTAACTCCGTCCCAAAAATAGATTTAAAAAGCCAAACTAGCCACTTAACTGTTATCAAAAAGTGCTAATGATGCATTTTTTTCTAGCAACCCTGCACCTTTCGCCTATCTTCGCACTTTCTTCTTACTAGTTTCCTGTTCGTTACTTTTTCTCAATCTCTCTGCCTCTCCTTTTCCAGTTCCCGAGTGGAAGATGCCGATCCCGACAGACCAGACTGCGTCCCTGCCCGTGGGCTGGGAGGTGCTGATGTGGAAGAACGAAACCAAGGTCTCCCACGATCCACTCATCGCCAGCGTCATGTACTACGAACCGGGACTCGTCGACAGCTCCGTCTTCCTGGTGAGTCTAGGAAAGTGCTGGTGGTGATGTTCCTCCGCGGAGGGATAAAATCTTTGAACAACAACAAGCTCTCCCCTCCCCTAACTCAGGAGAAATGTGCGAATGATGCTTTGAAACGCTGGATCTCATTTGAGCTTGCTGGACTACTGTGGGCGGGGCTTAATCGCAAAGTTGATATGGACAGAGATTAGGGGCCATATTCTTAAACATTTCGGCGCCCAAGCACATACATTAAAATAAGGCTTTCGTAGTTGTGGGCATTTTCATTGAGTGGGGGGTGTTTATGGCTTTGCTGGTGGTTGAACAAAGCCTCTGTACCATGAAAATAAGTAAAGAACTAATTAGAACGCGTTTGACTCCTTCTTTTGCCTTAGAAATAACTGATAAGAGGGCAGGGAGCGTCGAAGAATACAGATCTGAGCGTCATGTTCCGCAGATTCCTGATGACACTTACTGCAAGGACCTGGTCCCTGAGCCCGGCCACCCCTTCCCGGACTCCCCTTACGACACCTTCTTCTCCTTTAGCCTGGAATATCGAGACACGGACACCAAGTACTTCATGTGGGCTGACGTGAGTCTGCCATTGATGACCTCTGGAGTTGATGAAGGGAAGACTTGGCCCTCTCGTAGTTTATTTTTTGACGCTGTCAAATTGTTTTTTATCCGTTGTATAAGACGCAGGTACTTTGTTTTCCGTCCTCAGTTAAATTAAAGTTATGTGAAGAAGTAGTAAAGGGAATGGAAGATTTGACCCACCTGTAGTTTTTTATCTTTAAACATTTTCAGCTCTAATTTTGTTTTTATCCATTCTGTAAGACTCAAGCAGCTCGTTTTCAATTCTAATTTAAATTAAAGTGGTGAAGCAAAGTTAAGCAGTAGTAAAGTGAACGAAAGTTGTTTATCTTTTGACATTACAAGCTCAAATTTTGGTCCTTATCCGTTGAACAAGAGGCAGGTACTTTATTCTCTATCCTAATTTCAATTAAAGTAATTTAAATCCTACTTTGTTTTCAGTCTTAATTTAAATAAGAGTAATTTATTTTATTTTATTTGTGTTAATGGACAGCTGGAGGAGCATTGCCAGAATGTTGTAATCTGAATGCCACAATCGATCTAATCTCCTCGGGGATGAGGAAACAATGGTTCGGGGCCATGCCAAAATACAGTTTAATATTGAAGTGCCAATTCCTTTAATTCATAACCATCGTGTATATATATATTTCGTGGTGAGCTACTCTATCTTTTTATGACCCCCTGGAATCCTAAGGCGTGGTATGACTTCGGCAAGAAACTGTATCGCATCGACCATGACCGAAATGCGGAGCCGAACGCCGCCAGCACCTTCAGCACCACCAGCAGGACCCCGGGCAGCAGCATCGTCACCACCACCCTCCTCCTCGACTACAACGACGGTAAGACGGATTTCAGGTAAAGGAGAGATACTAAAATAGACGAACACTTGCACATTCAATATTTAGAGTGGAAACAGGCGAGAGCCAGTCATTTAATTTAAGAAAAAGCACGTCAACTGTTCTTTTAACCCACGTGAATTACCGTCCCTTCATTCCTTCATTCCTATCACATTTTCAATTCCTTTGTCCTCTTTCTCCCCTCTCATCGCTTTTTTTTTCATTTTCGCCTTCGACGTCTAAGGTGTTTGGGGGCTGCTGAACAGGCGATTTATAGTGTCCGCACTCCTCTCAATTTTTTTTTTTACGTCTTCGTCTGTTGCGCCGGAAGGCTTTTCCTTCGTAACAGGGCCCGCTGGTCGGCCCCAGTTGTGGCGCAGGCAAGTGTTTATAGTGGCGCCATCTTGCATTGGCTCATGCAGCCCCCCGGAGTCCGTGTTGATGGGTGGTCTTCTGGACAGCATGTGGTTTGTCTTAGGCCACTCGGCGGCGGCTGACACATCCCATCTTGTGAAACCGGGCGGGGATCGAACTCGCGTCGTCCTGGACGCTGTGCCGTCACGCTATCCACTCAGCCACCGAATCTTAGAACAGTAATGATAGTGATAGTAGTAATAATAGTAATTACAATAATCATAATCATACTCAATCATATTCATAATGACAATATTCATAATCATAAAATTCATAATCATAATAATAATAATCGATATTAATAATAATAATATTCATAATAATAATAATAATAGTATTCATAATAATAATATAATAGTATTCTTAATAATAATAACAGTATTCTTAATAATAATAACAGTATTCTTAATAATAATAACAGTATTCTTAATAATAATAACAGTATTCTTAATAATAATAATAATAATAATAATAATAATAATAATAATAATAATAATAATAATAATAATAATAATAATAATAATGATATTCATAATGATATTCATAATGATAATATTCATAATGATAATATTCATAATGATAATATTCATAATGATAATATTCATAATGATAATATTCATAATGATAATAATAATAATAATAATAATAATCATGATAATGATAATGATAATGATAATGATAATGATAATAATAATAATAATAATAATAATAATAATAATAATAATAATAATAATAATAATAATAATAATAATAATATTCATCATAATACTATTCATCATAATACTATTCATCATAATAATATTCATCATAATAATATTCATCATAATAATATTCATCATAATAATAATCATCATAATAATATTCATCATAATAATAATCATTATAATAATCATCACAATAATAATCATCATAATAATAATCATCATAATAATATTCATCACCATCACCATCACCAACACCATCACCACCATCACCACCACCACCACCACCACCATCACCACCACCACCACCACCATCACCATCACCATCATCACCATCACCATCACCACCACCACCACCACCACCATCACCATCACCATCACCACCACCACCATCACTACCACCACCATCACCACCATCACCATCACCACCAAAATCACCATCACCATCACCACCACCACCACCACCACCATCACCATCACCACCATCACCATCACCATCACCACCACCACCATCACCACCATCACCACCATCACCATCACCATCACCACCAAAATCACCATCACCATCACCACCATCACCATCACCATCAAAATCGCCATCACCATCACCATCACCATCCCCACCACCACCACCATCACCATCACCACCATCACCATCACCATCACCACCACCATCACCATCACCACCATCACCATCACCATCACCACCATCACCACCATCACCATCACCACCACCATCACCATCACCGCCACCACCACCACTATCACTATCACCACCATCACCATCACCACCACCATCACCATCACCACCACCACCATCACCATCACCACCACCACCATCACCACCACCACCATCACCATCACCACCATCACCATCACCACCATCACCATCACCATCACCACCACTACCATCACCACCATCACCATCACCACCATCACCATCACCATCACCACCATAATAATCACCATAATAATCACCAATACCACCACCACCATCATAATAATAATAACCATCACCATAACCACCATAACCATAATAATAACCATCATAATCACCACCAATAATACCATCACCATCACCACCACCATCACCATCACCATCACCATCACCATCACCACCACCATCACCATCACCACCACCACCATCATCATCATAATATTACGAATAATAATACGAATAATAATAATAATAATAATAATAATAATAATAATAATAATAATAATAATAATAATAATAATAATAATAAGTGATAATAATAATAATAATAATAATAATAATAATAATAATAATAATAATAATAATAATAATAATAATAATAATAATAATAATAATAATAATAATAATAATAATAATAATAATAATAATAATAATAATAGTAATAGTAATAGTAATAGTAATAATAATAATAATAATAATAATAATAATAATAATAATAATAATAATAATAATAATAATAATAATAATAATAATAATAATAATAATAATAATAATAATAATAATAATAATAATAATAATAATAATAATAATAATAATAATAATAATAATAATAATAATAATAATAATAATAATAATAATAATAATAATAATAACAACAATCTCCATCTTTAGTTAAGCGCTTCATTACCTAAAGGGGCAACCACATCTTTAAATTAAATAACAGTGCAGTGGTAATCCAAGCTAGCTTCATTGGTGCTCTGTTCCTACTGTCCTGCACAGACTTAAGCCCTATTCACACTGTGCCAGCTCTTGAGTCACGACAACCCAGCGACTTTTCCATTTGATAAGTTGGTTCACACGCTCCAAGAAGGGAGGGAGGTTTTATTGGAGTCTTGGTATCTTGCCGACTGTCTGGAACATTCGGGCAACTAGTTGCCTGCATGTCGTGCTAACCCTCACGACTCCAGACTCCCGGCACGACGTCGGCGCAGCATTCGGCAACAGTCTCAAGACCTCTTTCAAGACATGCCCGACCCTTTCACATCAACACCCAAGACCTTGTGTACCTTGTGGGTTGTCATGGCCCAGAGTCGGCAGTGTGAACGGGGCTTTACATACTAGACTGCGCGTCCCCCATTTCCCTGTATTGTGCTGAATGACGCCGACCTGGGGCCGTGGGTGTTCCCGGTTCATCCAAAACCGAGGACATAACACACCTCACTCCCACCCTGCTTCTTGACCCCATCATTCATTTTTAAGAAAAACTGAAACCACCATCATCTTCCTGAGAAAATTCTACATCACTAGCATAAAATTGTAACAATAATGTAATAATACACATACAAAAATCAGAGTTAAATGCAGTAGGGAGTATCTTCAACTCCTTAGTACTCAGCTGGTTTTCGTTGCATAACTTTTGTAAGCACAGATCCTAAATCTGCATGCTTTTCTGATTCTGATGGTGTAGAGTACGTAACTAGGTAAAAATATACATAGGGTCAAAATCGCCTCCGAACATGACGGCGTTTATTCGCCATGGCATTTGTTTACTTAGACTCGACGCTGTCGCACAAAGACAGCTGTAGGGATGGATTCCAGCTTACCAGTATGTCTAGTATTAAACTCACGTTAACTTTTAATGGCGAGAAGTGTGCTACAGTTGTAATGGTATTTTTCCCCATGAAGAGAGTTAGCGGGATGTTTACGTAGCCATATATGTATATGCACTACATGGGTTTCTCATGACATGAGATTTGCATAGATTTACATAGAAAATCAGACCACACAGACCCCTTGGTCCAGACTAGGTGGTCTGTCCTTAAACCTAAGTGATTTTACATTAATCAGAAGGCTCCAAAACGTTGCATTTCTACCCTAGTTGATAATAAGTTGAAGGAAGTGACGGTCGAGCTTTTTTTTTGAAGGAGTCAATCGTGTTACGCTGGACCACTGACGGTGGGAGCTTATTCCATTCTCGCACTACAACGTTAGTGAAGAAAAATTTGGTGCAGTCTGAATTTACTTGTCTACATCTGAGCTTTACGCCATTGTTCCTTGCGCGCAAAGTGTCATCAATCATAAATAATGTTGATCGTAATCGTGAAACCATTAAGTATCTTAAAACATTCGATTAGTTTTCCTCGGAGGCGACGTTTCTCAAGAGAGAACATGTTAGGGGTGGAAAACCTTTCTTCGTAGGATTTTTTGCGCAAGGAAGTTATCATTTTCGTTGCCCGACGCTGAACACCTTCTAATTTAGCAATATCCTTTGCATGGTGGGGAGACCAAAACTGTACCGCATATTCCAAGTGGGGTCTGACTAAACTATTGTAGAGCGGGAGTATTGCATCTTTATTCTTGAATAAAAAGTTTCTTTTAATGAAGCCCAACATTCTGTTCGCTTTATTTGCTGCATCGATGCATTGCTGTGAGAATTTGAGGTTTGACGCGATTTTGACACCAAGTCCTTGACGCATTGAACGCTTTTGAGTTTAACGCCGCGCATTTCGTAATCGAACTTCTTATTCCTCGTTCCAACTTGAAGGACCTGGCACTTGTCTACGTTAAAGGGCATCTCCCATCTATCCGACCAAGCTGAAATTTTGTGCAAATCCTCTTGGAGGCTTTGCCTGTCTTCGTCAGTGAGAACCGAGTTACCGATCTTTGTGTCGTCTGCAAATTTACTAATGCGATTATTGAGTCCAACATCCACGTCGTTGATGTAAATAATGAAGAACACTGGGTCAAGAACCGAGCCCTGAGGGACGCCACTAGTGACCGGCGCCCACTCTGAGTTAAATCCGTCAATCAGTACTCTTTGTTGTCTGTTGCTCAACCAATTCGCGATCCATTGGCTTACTTGACCGTCAATACCTATTTACTTTAATTTGTAAAGTAATTTATGATGTGGGACTTTATCAAACGCTTTCTGGAAATCAAGATAGACTACGTCCAGTGATTTGGTTACGTCATAAACAGTGAAGAGGTCGTTATAAAAGGTTAATAGGTTTGATAGGCAGGATCTTTTGTTTCGGAAGCCATGTTGTGAGTCCCCAATTAATGAGTGGCTTTCAAGGTAACTCACAATTTTGTCTCTAATTATGCCCTCAAGTAGCTTACCTACAACCGAAGTTAGACTAATGGGCCTGTAATTGCCTGGTACTTTTTTGTCTCCTTTCTTAAGAATCGGTGTCACGTTAGCCTTTTACCAATCCGAAGGGACGATGCCTTGTAGCAAGGACATATTGAATACGGTTGTGAGGGAGGAGAGTATTTCGCTCTTTGTTTCTTTCAGCAGAGGTGGATATACTTTGTCAGGTCCAGGACTTTTATTTGTTTTAAGTGATTTGAGGGCTTTAAGGACTTCATCGGGTTTTATTTCAAAGTTAGGCGATGCATGCTCAGGATTTACATTAGTACTAGTGTTGGTGGTAGTAGTTGGAGGACTGTTAGTATTAAACACCGAGGAAAAGTAATTGTTTAATAGGTTTGCAACGTGTTGGCTGTCAGTCACTAGTGCACCGTCGCCTTTCTGTTGTTTATGTAACTGAAGAAGGATTTCGGATTATTTTTACAGTTGGCTGCAATATTTTCTTCATATCTACGCTTTGCCTGACGCACTAATCTGTTTACTCGTCGCTTGGCATCATTATAGAGTCTAATGTTTTCGGGCGTGCTTTGTTCTTTCTT
>NC_066521.1:6127732-6207732 GCF_024679095.1 Eriocheir sinensis
CCTGAATGCATTGAGCCCAAGGACGGAGGTCAGCGCTCACTAGGACTCCTAAGTCTCTCTCACGCCCGGACCTGCTGAGAGGAGTGTCATTTACGGAGTAAATGTGTGAGGGGTTATTTCTGCCTACACTCAAAATGCTACACTTCCCGACATTTAATTCTATCTGCCACTTCTCCGCCCAATCATATAGTCTGTCAAGCTCATCCTGGAGAACGGTTGCGTTCCTGTCTGATTGGACTACTCTACCGATCTTGGTATCATCTGCGAACTTACTGACATCACTACTAATTCCTTTGTCCAAGTCATTAATGGAAATAATAAAAAGCAGAGGACCCAGTACCGACCCTTGTGGGACTCCACTCGGAACACTGCCCCATTCAGATTTTTTACCATTGATTTGCACTCATTTGCCTGTTCAGGTTGGGTGGCCTGTAAATAACCCGTAGATTTAGTATGTCTTTCCTTTTGTGGACGTCCACCCAAACTAATTCTGAGTCGCTATTTGTTTGAACAGAACTGTTGGCAGAACATTTAAGTGTGCCTTTAACATAAATTGCTAATCCTCCTCCCCTTCTCCTCTTTCTATCTTTGTGAAACATCTGATAACCATCTATTTCTAATTCCGACATGAAGTTTTTGTTTGCAGTATCCACCCACGTTTCCGTGATAGCTATAATGTCGAATTTCTCAACACGTGCTCTCCCTCTCAGTAGATCTATCTTGTTCCTGAGACTCCGACTGTTGGTGTAATAAGCCGTTAGACCATCGTTTGTTGCACCATTTTTTTTATTTATCCTGAGCTCTTTAGTCTCAGTCTGCTATGCATAGCCACTGATGTTAGCCCCTCCCCCTTCGCCTATCCTAAAAAAATCCTGCAGGGTGCTAAGTGATCGTTCGAGGGAGTCGGCGAGAACCTCAACCCCCTTAAGTGACAGGTACACTCCATCCTTGGCATACAAGGTGCCTTTATCGTAGAAGAGGTCCCAGTTATCAATGGAAAGCCAACCGTTACGCTTACAGTGAGCTGCCAGCCTGCTGTTTACTGCTAAGGCCCTGGAAGGCCATCCCTCACCTCCCCCCCTCCCCCCCTCCTTGGCAAACCACCACACCATTATATCTACTATTATGGCTACTACTACTACTACTACTACTACTACGTATACTCCTACTCCTTCTCCTATTATTATTATTACTATTATGCTTGTGGTCGTACTATTAGTGGTGCTGCTCGAGTCTGCACTCTGTAGCTTCTAAAATCACATCGTATTTTCTTGTTTACAGAAAAATGTGTCCACGATGACCAGTCTTGGGGATCACGTCCTCGTTGAGAAACAAGTGCCCATCGGTGTCCGCATCAATCCCATACAAGTAATGATCATATAAGGATACGTAATGATAGTAAAAAGATCGGCAGAGTAATTAAATTAGATCAGGACGTGTGTTCTGCAAGATGAACTAGGCGGCTTGTATGATTGGGCGAGGAAAAGGCCGATGGAGTTTAATGTCCGTCACATCCGCTTAGCAGGTCTAGATATGAGAAGGATTTAGGAGTCTTAGTGAGCTCTGACCTACGTTCAAGGACTGAATGCATTCAGTACAAGATTCATGCAAACAGAGTACTGGGTTTCATTTCAAGGAATGTAAGCTTCTTAGCTGGAGTTGGTAGGAAGACACCTACTGAACGGGCGCAAGCCACTCCCGGTGAGGTATATTTGGGAAGTGAGGAAGGTGCTAAAGCCCTCCAACGACCCTTCCCATGTCTTCACTCTTCACTAACCGTTTTCCTATTGTCTCATCAACACCAGAGTGTATTTTAGCATGCTCTCTGAAAACTGATCCTCTCTCTATCCACACTATGCTACATTCACACAACATACACACCTTTTCCCAAAATTCAAAATTCAAAATGGCGCACCTTCACCCTGCCTCGGAGTCCCCGCTTGGGGACTTAATAATTCCTCGAACCTCTTTCTTATCACTTTCTACAACATTCGCGGTCTTCGTTCTAATTTTCATTCTGCGGAACACCATCTCTCCTCCTCTAAACCTCACCTTCTCTTCCTCACCGAAACACAGGTTTCTGAGGCTACTGATAGCAACCTCTACTCTGTTCCCTTCTACTATCTCTATCCTAAATTTCAATCCAAAGCTGGATGTTGCGCCTACGTGCGCAACGACATCACTTGCTCTCGTGCCCACGACCATGACTCATTAGAATTTTCCACCATCTGGCTAAGACTTCATTGTCATTCTATTACTAAAAACATCTGTGCTGTTTATCTCTCAGCTAACTCTACTAACTATGTAAAATTCTTTGACTACTTAAACTCTAAAGTGGAGCACATCTTGACCCACTCTCCCTTCGCTGAAATCTCCATCCTAGGAGATTTCAAAGTTCACCACCAGCTTTGGTTTTCATTTTCTCTCACTGACCATATTGGTGAACAAGCCTTCAACTTTGCTTTCCTCAAAGAGCAGTTGGTTCAGCACCATACACATATTCCCGACCGTCTTGGAGACCGGCCCAACATACTAGATCTCTTCCTTACCTCTAACCCTTCTGCTTACTCTGTTAAACTGTTCTCTCCGTTGGGCTCCTCCGATCACAACCTTATTTCTGTATCCTGTCCTATCGCTCCTGCACATCCTCTGGACCCACCGAAGAGGCGATGCTTCTGGCATTTTGCTTAAGCTCGGTGGAACGACCAAAGGATGTACTTTTTCGATTTCCCTTGGAATGATTACTGCTTCCAGGAGCGAGATCCCTCTGTGGGTGCCCATTGCATCACAGAGGTGATTGTCTCTGGAATGGAGGCATACATTCCACGTACTTTCTCTACTCCTCATGTTAAAAAGCTTTGGTTTAATCACGCTTGTTCTCGTGCTGTCAAAGATAGAGAGGCAGCTCACAAAAGATACCAGAGCCTTCGCACTCCTGCTAAACATGATCTTTACTATTTCTGCCTGGAATCGTGCCACTTCTGACCTTCTATCTGATCACCAGTATGGGTTCCGCAAGGGGCGTTCTACTGGTGATCTCCTTGCCTTCCTAACTGACTCTTGGTCATCCTTTCTTAGCCGTTTCGGTGAAACCTTTGCTATTGCGCTGGACATATCAAAAGCCTTTGATAGGGTCTGGCACAAATCTTTGCTTTCCAAACTACCCTCCTACGGTTTCTATCCTTCTCTCTGTACCTTTATCTCCAGTTTCCTTTCTGACCGTTCTATTTCTGCTATGGTAGACGGTCACTGCTCTTCCCCTAAACCTATTAAGAGTGGTGTCCCGCAGGGCTCTGTCCTATCTCCCACTTTCTTTCTGGTGTTCATTGATGATCTTTCCAAAACAAACTGTCCTATCCATTCTTATGCCGATGACTCCACTCTGCATTACTCAACTTCTCTTAATAAAAGACCCACTCAACAGGAACTAAACGATTCCAGGCTGGAGGCTGTGGAACGCTTAGCCTCAGAACTTACTATTATTTCCGATTGGGGAAGAAGAACCTGGTGTCCTTCAACGCCACAAAAACACAGTTTCTCCACCTATCTCCACCTATCCACTCGACACAATCTCCCAGGTATCTATCCCCTATTCTTCAATAACACTAAGCTATCACCTTCCTCAACACTTAATATCCTTGGTCTATCATTAACTCAAAATCTCAACTGGAAACTTCATATCTCTTCTCTTATTAAATCAGCTTCCTCGAGGCTGGGCATTCTGTACCTTCTCCCCCGCACAGATGCTTTCCATTTATAGGGGCCTTGTCCGCCCTCGTATGCAGTATGCATCTCACGTGTGGGGGTCTCCATTCGCACAGTTTTCCTAGACAGAGTGGAGTCTAAGGCTCTTCGTCTCATCAGCTCTCCTCCTCTTACTGATAGTCTTCTATTTCTTAAATTCCGCCGCCAAGTTGCCTCTCTTTCTATCTTCTATCGATATTTTCATGCTGACTGCTCTTCTGCCAGCATCTCCATTCTTTCATCCCCTTCACTGGCAAACTCTGGAACAGCCTTCCTTCGTCTGTATTTCCTCCTGCCTATGAATTAACCTCTTTTAAGAAGAGTGTATCAAGATACCTCTTCACCCGGAGCTGACCTCTCTTTTGGCTACTCTTTACTTTAATCTTTTATAGGGGCGGCGAGTAGCGGGCTTTTTTTTATACTTTTTTTTGCCCTTGAGCCGTGTCCTATGATGTAAAAAAAATAGAAACGCTGAAACCATCCTCAAGCTATATTTTGCAATAGTTAAGGCCACATATCTATTATATGATTCAGTTTTGTTCACCTTCCTAGAGAATGGATATCAAGAAGTTACAATTTGGGCAGAGGAGAATGACAAAAATTATTTCAATGGTTGAGAAACTTGCGGTATAAGGATAGTCTAAACATTTGAAACTGCATTCGCTAGAAAGGGGAAAGGTGCGAGCCTGCGAGGCGACGCTCGGATATTATAAATGGTGTTAGGAATTACGGGTTGTCCTGGAGGCGAAGGTAATCCGGGAGCGAAGCGGAGCATCCGAAATTAGCGGTGGCTATTCGAATTCTCCTCGAACCATGAAAGTAGGTTCTAGAATCCCATATGAGACGAGGGCGCTTATTTTTGCCCCGCGCGCTCAGTCAGCTGTTAGACGCCAAGGAGGCAACAGCTAATTGCATACTCTGTGGCTGTAGAACACGCGAACGAGCAACGGGCCGTTTCTTCATTACCTCGACATTGCTAAAGGCCGGCACACTTCAGACCAACCTGTTCTGAAAACCCTACAACATAAGTAAACCTGTTACTCGTTCCTAGAGGGCCCATCAGGGAGGGGGTAATAGGGTACTTTTTGGGGAGGAAGAACCTGGTAACCTCATGGGTGAGTAAAGGGGTGTGATACTGGCCTTACACGTGTGTTGCAAACAATAGATTTGCAATTTAATTTCAGAACAGGCATAACAATCGGTAAAATAACCGGCCTGGCAACGGCCGCGTTGCCGCGTGACACAGAGTAACAGCCTGACTTCTCTTCAAAGAGGCAGCCTCCCTCTATATATCCATTTATCACTGCCGCCTTGTTTTTAAATTAATTCTAAAAGGTCAGCTGCACAAAACTAGATATGCGGGTGGTATTAGTCGGCCACTCGTACGTGAAATATTAGGAGCGGCTGCCCATGTGGCGTGGAGCAGTGACCTTGGACAATGGGAAACAAGTAGAGCTCGAATTTGAGTTCAGGTCCCAGCCCGGAAAGGATTACCAGTATTTCCTGGACAACCCGCGG
Source organism: Eriocheir sinensis (assembly GCF_024679095.1). NCBI lineage: Eukaryota > Metazoa > Arthropoda > Malacostraca > Decapoda > Varunidae > Eriocheir > Eriocheir sinensis. The sequence goes on from NC_066521.1 coordinate 6,132,995, forward strand.
GAAATTTATGCAATAAGCAATCTCAGTCCCGAAGTGGTAATACCATTCTGGGAGGACTAAAGTACGCCCTCAGCCACCGCAAGTGATTTGGATTCGGTGCGACGGCTTTTGGCGTCATTGAATTGAATGTGCCAGGATTGTTGCATTGAATCCTGAGGAATGCTCTAGCTGGGAGCGTGTTTTGTTATATTCTCCTGCAGTGAATAACTCGAGGAATTTTAGTAAGTGATTTTATTTATTGGTAAACACATTTTTATAAATCTTTAATCATGTCTGGATCTGGTAAGGAGGAACTAAATGAGGAGATTGACCCCAAAGAGTTGATGAGTTCATTACGCAGAAAAAGGGGTGTTCACAAACGTAAGGTCACAATTAACATCAACAAGTTAAATGAATTAAATGAAAGCAAACCAGTTGACACCTTTCTGTAAAAACAGATTAAAGGAAATTGAAGCTGAAATAACCCAAGTAAAAAATTATGATAAAGAAATTAATAACCTAATGAGCAATATGATTTGTGTATTCATGATGAGGAGTACTTTTATAATGAACTAGATTCCCAATTAGAACATTCAGTGCAAACCAGCACGAACTTGGATTAGTATTACGTAAATGGACAAAGAAACTTTGCTAGTAATACTTCAGCTGATAAATTACTGGATGTAATGAAAACTTAAATTTAAGTGAAGGGAAAACAATTTAATAATGTTATTTATTAGTTCAAGAAAAAAAAATTAACGGACTCTGCTAAACAATCCTACCTGTATGTGTATTTGAAGGATTACGCTCTTTCAGTAGTGAAACACTTGGCTCTCTCTGCTGCTAACTATCGTTTGGCCGTACAAATGCTTAATTCAGCAAGAGTTTCTGGATTTGAAGTACATCATAGATGAAACTTACAAAAACATTTAAGAGCAGCACCTACTGGGGAATTTGACTCTGATTATACATTAGTTAAGGTATATCTGAATGAAATGAGATATTATCTACATTCTTACAACATGATGTTGATCTACTAAAAGAAGAAACAGCCGGACATTCCTTAGTCAGTCACGTAGTTTTTAACAATATACCAGTGGCTTTAAAAAGAGAGTTAGTACATAGGTTGTCTGATAATTACCCAACCATAACTGACTTCTAACTATGATGAAGCAATAAAAACCTTCATTAATACTGCACCGGTTAAGAAAAAGACCTTTGACAATACCATCAATAACCCTTCAAATAAATATACATCATCAGTAAGTTAATCTAGTATAAACAAAGATGATAAAGAAAGTAACAGCACAATGCAAAATTTTAACTCATTCAATCAGGCTAAAATATCAACTGTCAATTTATGTGATACTACAGGGCCATTCTCTGGGTTAATGCTCTAACTTAATTCAACAGCTATGAAGATAAAGTAGAAAGGCTCAGAGACTTGTCCTTATGTACAAGGTGCGCCGGTTTAGGACATGATGAATCTGCTTGTTACGGGAAACAAAATAAGTTGAAGTTTGCATGGCAGCTGTGCAAAAGGAGAGAACATATAACTCCTTTGTGTCCTTTGCAAAATAATTCAGACCCCAAACCAAAGACCAGTTTAAGTTTGTGTCTGGCTCAGAGAAGCTTTGATTCATCTAAAAAAATGAAAAAAATGTAGGAAAGTAAAATGTTTAATAGACACAGGTAGCCATTACTTGCCTTGGAATGCGAAGTAGGCACTTACCTAGGCCAAGAGACAAAGGCATTCAAGCAAATGTCCACAGGAATAAAACTAGATAAGAGATTAGTTTTTGTTCCTTTGTCAGTAGATAGAACTTCGAATATAACCTTTGAAGTCCCAGGAATGAATGAAGTCATTAATAATTTCAAACTTAACAACATTGGCCTTTTAGATGAGATTTTTTATGAAAAAGGAAACCACGAAACAAGAACAGTAAATATGTTGCTGGGAACTGATATTTTCCAGTAAGCCTACATGTCTTCTGTAACTTGGAAGGAAGTGCTAGATGGTTCCTGTCTAGTATTAGCTGCCCCTATGGGAACAGTACTTAACTTTTTTAATAACAACCAGAGTAAATCTTTAATAAAGTCCTTGAAAAAGAGCAATGAAAAGAGACTAAGCTCTGAGACTAAAACAATGATCAACCTAGTAATGGATCCTCTCAAATCATACTTTTATCCGTTACAGCATATTTTGGAGGATAGCGAGGTTGAGAATGGACTAGAACATCTCTTTAGTTTTTAATCCATTGATATAAAGAAGGACGACCGAGAATTGGTGTCCTTTGATAAAGACCATATTGATAAATTAAACAAAAAAGGATAGAAGTTTCAAAGATGGATACAATAATGTAGAACTGCCTTTCTATCCTGATAAAATAAATTCAGTCCCTTCAAATCAATTTGTTGCTCTGAAGGTATTAGACCGGACCGTGGATCACCTAAAGAGAAAAGGGCTCATCAATAAGCAGTTAGAGGATGGAATAATAGAAGAGATCAAAGTAAAGCCTTCTGATTATGATGAATATATTTGGATTCTTCACAAGCCTGTCATTAAGATGAAAGAACAAGTAACAACTAAAATAATACTTGTCTCTAATTGTTCTTTGAAAACCAACAAAGAATTACACTCGCTTAACGGGGTAGCTTATCCTGGAATAGACGTAATGGGTTCTATCTTAAAATTGCTTTTTTAGTTTAGAACAAATAAAACTGTAATGCTAAGTGACATAAAGCAAGCATTCCTGATGGTCAAATTAAAGAAGGAAGCTGACCAAAATAGGTTTTGCTTCTTCTGGAAAAGAGAAGACAAACTAGTAATTAATTATTATAAAAGTATAGTTTTTGGCTATACTTCATCTCCTTTCATTGTAAACTATGTCATGAAACATCATGCAGAAACATTTCCAGAAGATAAATGCAAGCAAATACTAACAAACAATTTTTATGTAGACAATTTACTGATAATTGGCAATGATCAAACTGAAATGAAAAACTTATATTAGCTAGCATTTGAAGGAATGAGCCTAGGAGGATTTATATTGAGGTCTTGGAACTCTAATTCAACTCAATTGAGAGACGAAATGGCTTCCGATGTTATACTAGTAGACCATACTTGTGAAGAGGACAAGTACTACGATACAGATACAATGTAAAAAAGGATACAATGAGTCTTGCCCCTTGCAAAATAGACTCTGAGGCAGATACTAAACAAAAAATTCTGTCTCAGACTTTCAACTTATTTGATCCATTAAACAATAAGGGGTAGAATCCTGATGAGAAAAATATGTAAGCTAGATGTTGGTTGGGATGAAAACCTACTCAAAGAAATAGAAGATTTTTTTTTTTTTTTTACAGCAGTCAGTTCAAGGGCATAAGAAAAAAGGTAACAAATTAAAAAAAAAAAGCCCACTACTCACTGCTCCTAAAAAGAGTTAGAGGAGTGGCCGAAAGATAGGTCAATTTCGGGAGGATCGGTGTCCTGACTCCTGATACCCTACTCTTGAAAGACCTCAAGTCGTAGGCAGGAGGAAATACAGATGAAGGAAGATTGTTCCATAGTTTACCAGCGTGAGGGATGAAAGAGGCCGCGGGAGGGGGGTAGGCATGCAGTTCGCAAGTTCAGAAGAGCAGTCAGCATGAAAATATCGATAGAAGGTAGAGAGGCAACATGGCGGCGAAATTTAAGAGGTAGAAGACTATCAGTAAGAGTAGAAGAGTTGATGAGACGAAGAGCCTTAGATTCTACTCTGTCCAAGAGAGCTGTGTGTGTGGAGCTCCCCCCTCACACGTGAGATGCATACTCCATACGAGGGCGGACAAGGCCCCTGTAAACGGATAGCAACTGTGCGGCGGAGAAGAACTGGCGGAGACGGTACAGAACGCCTAGCCTCGAGGAAGCTGATTTAGTAAGAGAAGAGATATGAAGTTTCCAGTTGAGATTTTGAGTTAAGGATAGACCAAGGATGTTTAGTGTTGAAGAAGGTGATAGTTGGGTGTTGTCAAAGAATAGGGGATAGTTGTTTGGAAAATTGTATCGAGTGGATAGGTGGAGAAACTGTGTTTTTGAGGCGTTGAAGGACACCAGATTTTTCTTGCCCCAATCGGAAATAATAGTAAAGTCTGAGGCTAGGCATTCTGTTGCCTCCAGCCTTGAATCGTTAAGTTCCTGTGGAGTGGGTCTTCTATTAAAAGAAGTTGAGTGATGCAGAGTGGAGTCATCGGCGTAAGAATGGATAGGACAGTTCGTTTTAGAAAGAAGATCATCAATGAACAACAGAAAGAGAGTGGGAGATAGAACAGAACCCTGCGGAACACCACTATTAATAGGTTTTGGGGAAGAACAGTGACCGTCCACCACAGCAGAAATGGAACGGTCAGAGAGGAAACTGGAGACAAAGGTACAGACAGAAGGATAGAAACCGTAGGAAGATAGTTTAGAAAGCAAAGATTTGTGCCAGACCCTATCAAAAGCTTTTGATATGTCCAGCGCAATAGCAAAAGTTTCACCGAAACGGCTAAGAGAGGATGACCAAGAATCAGTTAAGAAGGCAAGGAGATCACCAGTAGAACTCCCCTTGCGGAACCCATACTGGTGATCAGATAGAAGGTTAGAAGTGGAAAGGTGCTTTTGAATCTTCCGGTTAAAGATTGATTCAAAAGCTTTAGATAGACAAGAAAGCAACGATATAGGAGGGTAGTTTGATGGATTGGAACGGTCACCCTTCTTAGGCACAGGCTGTATGAAGGCATACTTCCAGCAGGAAGGAAAAGTAGATGTTGACAGGCAGAGGCGAAAGAGTTTGACCAGGCAGGGTGTCAGCACGGAAGTACAGTTTTTAAGGACAATAGGAGGCACTCCATCAGGTCCATAAGCTTTCTGAGGATTGAGGCCAGAGAGGGCATAGAAAAAATCATTCTTAAAAATCTTAATAACAGGCATAAAGGAGTCAGAAAGGGATGAGTAGGAGGAATATGCCCAGAATCGTCCAGAGTGGAATTTTTAGAGAAAGTTTGAGAGAAGAGATCAGCCTTAGAGATAGATGAGACGGCGGTGCTGCCGTCAGGATTAAGGAGAGGAGGGAAAGATGAAGAAGCGAAGTTGGAGGAGATGTTTTTGGCTTGATGCCAGAAGTCCCGGGAAGAATTAGGAAAAGCAAGGTTTTGGCATTTTCTTTCAATGAAGAAGTTTTTGGTAAGTCGGAGAATTGATTTGGCACGATTCCGGGTAGAAATGTAAAGTTCATGGTTAGCGGGAGTTCGAAGGCTCTGGTATCTTTTGTGACCTGCCTCTCTATCTTTGACAGCACGAGAACAAGCGTGATTAAACCAAGGCTTTTTAGCATGGGGAGTAGAGAAAGTACGTGGAATGTATGCCTCCATTCCAGAGACAATCACCTCTATTATGCGCGGGGCACACACAGAGGGGTCTCTATCCTGGAAGCAGTAATTATTCCACAGGACATCGGAAAAGTACATCCTCAGGTCGTTCCACCGAGCTAAAGCAAAATGCCAGAAGCATCGCCTCTTCGGTGGGTCCAGAGGGTGTACAGGAGCGATAGGACAGGATACAGAAATAAGGTTGTGATCGGAGGAGCTCAACGGAGAGAACAGTTTGACAGAGTAAGCAGAAGGGTTAGAGGTAAGGAAGAGATCTAGTATGTTGGGCCGGTCTCCGGCGGGCGGAAAATTCCAGAGACCCCAGGAGGTTACTAGGCCGCTCCTTAAACCAGAAATCTCCAGTTTGAACAAAGGGACACACGGCAAGCCATGTGGGGTGAGCTCCCTGTAATCGCCCGGCAGGGGCAGTCAGTTGATGGTTAAGGAAAGACCCGTCTGTCTGATGCGATCTCTAGTTTTATCGATCAAACCTGTCAATATGAAGTACATACCATCACACTCCGAGAATCATCTATCGTTAACTATTCTCATCACTGCATTTATACATCAGTGATAACTGATTGGTGTCCAATCGAGCACAAAGGACAATACATGGATCAGTATTACACATTATAATACACCGTCAGATGTCCGACTGCCTGACGTTCATACAAATACAACATATGGAGCACTATAACACATAAGAACACAACTGCAACGGAACTTACACTGTCCGGGTCTATAAACACCTCGGGCTCTCGGTCATTCGTCCGCCTCAACTTCCTTAACCGTCTGCCCTTTGCCGGGGCCTTCGTACTCGCTTCCCTTCTGTATGGGACATATTCATGGCTCTGAACAAGGACGCCTTCATACGACTGAGGCCGGCCTAATAGATTTGGTGACCTCTCTGACCGTAATTTCATAACGTTCCCGACGATAAATGGCCTTTGCGATAGTAAACCTCTCCCTTATTCCTTCCTCTCCACTCTTCCACCTCTCTCCTCATCTCTCTCCACTTCTCACCCTCTCTCATTTTCCTCTATTTCCTCACATCGCCAAACGGCGATAACACTTCCCCCGTCAGGCGTGCCCGCACGCCCAAAACAAAACACCGTATAACCAAGACAACAGACGACCAAAGAGCACGCAGGTAAGACACCTGTCAGGGAAAGTGTACTCTCGCCGTGACTCCAAAGCACAAGATACATAAGAAATTATCCGAACTACAACAGTCAACACCAAGAAACACAGTCGGAAGCAACAGGAACAATACAGGAGTTAGAAAAAGGCACGTGGGGAGAGAGGGACTGCGCCAGTGACTGTAAAAACCCCGGCATTTACAATTTACAATAAGAAGCAGCCTCCGAGGAAAAACTCCTCGGCGCAGTCACCCCGCCTCACACACGCCCAAACAAACATCGTCACCGGACATTCCCCCATGAATCAAAACTACATCCGACCGAAACCAGCACTGGGCCAAACGCCCATTCTTGAGTCAAATCCATCGCCCACCACTCTTTGCTGTCAGGCGCTCAACCAGTATGCGATGTCATAGGTGCATTAACGCCGAATTTCTGAACATTGAGATAGACTACGTCCAGTGATTTGGTTACGTCATAAACCGTGACGAGGTCATCTAATAAGTCACTAGGTTCGACAAACAAAATCTCTTGTGACGGAGGCCATGCTGAGAATCCTTCATTAATGGGTGACTTTCACGGCAACTTACAAAGTTGTCTCTACTTATGCTCTCGAGAATCCTTTATTAATGGGTGATTTTCACGGTAACTTACAAAGTTGTCTCTAATTATGTTCTCGAGTAGCTTCCCTACTACTGAAGTTAGATTGATGGGCCTGTAATTACCCTGTTCTCCTGTCTTAACACATTTTCCAATCTTGCCCAATCTTGACGAAAGGGTATATTGAATCCGGTTGTGAAAGAGTTTCGTCTTTCGGTTCCTTCAGTGAAATTGGATATACATTGTCTTGTCCTGGACCTTTATTTGTTTGAAGGAGAGCATTTAGGACTTAACAAAAATCATTACCAGATTGGGCAAGGTCTGCGAAGAATCCTCGTGAATACTATTGGCTGATGCTGCTTTTCGGTGACTAGCATTCATCCATCGTGGTCATTTAAGGGATACGTTTTTTGACTGTAGAGCCAATTTCTCTCGAAATTTAGCCAAGCTTCCTCTATGTGGGATCCTTTGATAGTTACATTTTGTCCGTTTACGTCGGATATGTGCTAAATTTGCCCCATTGACATTATATTTAATTTTAGTCACTGTTGTATGAGCTCCCCTACCGTAACATTACTGACTAGATTGTCTTTTTCCACAACCGTGACTTCTCTCACGGCCCACACACGCACGAACGTTCCATTTTCACAACCGTAATTTCCCTCACGGCCCCCCACACACACGAAGGTTCACTCCTCACAACCGTGACTTCCCTCACGGTTCACGCACTCACGAAACCTTACTCTTGAACGCCCAATAGTCCTCACCACTGCCCGAGTAGAGAGTGGGAAGCTTCGCCTGCATCATGCGAACTGTTTCAAGTAGGGTGCCATCCCTTCCGGTCTTGTCCCTTCTTCCCTTTCATCGTTTGGTCTGGGGGCCCTGGGACTTACCCCGATGTCTCTTCACATATATTTCCGCGCCACTTGCGGACCTAGACTCTATCCCGTCGATCTCACCACGGGTACTTTGGCCTCCCCGGCCCCTTTTTTGAGTGCGCCTGGTGCCTCCCTCCTCGTCACCGGAGGCTGTATCTTCTCCCTCTATTTTCTTGCGGGTTCGTGGGCCCCCACCGTCCGCCACCATGGGAACTCTCTCTTTGGGCGCCCTCCGCATACTTCCTCATTTGAGGCCCGACTCTTTGAATTGGTTGGTTGTACAACGCGCCCAATGTCGCGTACTGTTTGTATCTCCTCGCCACTCGAGGACCCTTTTGAGCGCGCCTGGTGCCTCCCTCCTCGTCACCGGAGGCTGTATCTTCTCCCTCTATTTTATTGCGGGTTCGTGGGCCCCCACGGTCCGCCCCAATGAGAAGACCCTTTTTTGCGCGCCCCATGTGTATTGTCTCATCTGTGGTTCCAGCCTCTTCCCAGTTTGTCTCACGGCATTATTTCGAGCCGCCATGGCTCGCCCTGACGGGAAGTGGCCCCCTCTTAGCGCGTCCTCATCGGTTGTTTGTAGAATGGGCCTAATGTCGCGTCCCGTGTGTATTTTCTCGCCACTGGAGGACCCTTTTTCGCGCTCCCTTCGTACTTCCTCATTTGAGGCCCGACCCTTTGATTTGGTAGGTTGTACAACGCGCCCAATGTCGCGTCCCGTGTGTATTTCCTCATCATTCAAGGACCCTGTATCTTCTCCGTCTGTCTCGTGGTGTGTTGTGTCGGTACGGCCCACCTTGATGGAAGGCTGTGATGTGATCTCTTCGGGCTCCCCACGTGTGTCCTCACTCGCGGCCCGATGGATGTCATCGCGTGCCCCATCTCGTCGTAGCAAATGATCACGTTCCTCCCTCATCCACAGGTTCAATCGGTTTTCTACCATCGTTGCAGCCCGATCCTCTACCATCGTTGCGACTAAGCGTGCCAACTCCTCTCCAGGCGCAGGGTCAGCGGCGGGTATGACGCCCCCTGCAAGGAGCTGTTCGCGGGTGGGCTCTGTTGGCTCAGAGGTGTCTTCCGTTACGTGCAGAGGGGCCGGATCATCGCTCGAAGGTCGCAGCTCCCCTCTTTGTTGCATCCCAGCGTTCTGCAACTCTAAATGTCCCGGAATCCCCAAGAAGCATACAATGGGTGCTGTTCGCCACAAAGTACACAATTTTTCTGCTTCTTATTGTCCGAACGTTGGGACCAGCCGGACACCGACGCAAACTCTATGGCCTTCCCTTTCCTGACGGGGCTTCGGCTTGTATCGGTTGCTTTACTCGTGGTACCCTTTGTGTCTGGTTTATCATGACCTTCAACTTTCTCGCTGACGTTGCCCAACCTTTCGCGCAGCTTCCGAGCATAATCTTCCAGTAAGTCGCGAAACCATTGGATCCCTGGCCTCGTGGCACTTCTACCTTTATGTTTGTGTAGCTGATTTTCGTACCGTTCCCGTAGCTTACCAGTTAGCCGTCTAGATAGTTGTGTGATTACTCCAAAGCTGTCCAAGTCATTCCGTCGGCCTGCAATATCCAGGTCAATTACCGTGTCCCATAATTTGTCTATGAATCCCTGAGGCCCTTTGATATCATAGTCCTTTATCAGTGATCCGCTCATCAAGTCATCTTCATCCATATGATCCTGGGTGTTCACGAGCCTGTCCCGCAGCATCTTTACAGCCTCTTTGTAACCTTCTGGTCCCATTAGTGTGTAACTCATCAACGCATTCTTCAGTTTACCTGCACAGGCGGTTATGAGCAGCTCCAGCTTCGATGAATGCTCAACTGAACTGCTTTCTAAGTAGCCAGTAAAACGCCGCATAAATGGCAACCGCTTCTCGATTCTCCGGTAAACGTGGGCATGGCTGGCTTGGGCCTTTCAATACAAGCTACGATGTGTTGTATGCTCTTTGTCCAAACTTCCGCAGATTCCCTTGGATGTGTTGATGCTCCCGCAGTCGGCGCCTGGAAGAGCGTCTCCCCCCGCTGAGCGCTGAAAGCTGTCGAATCGTGCCGTCGAGGCTCCATTATTTCTGTTGTTTGTCTCCAAGACGGACCCTGATGAACCATTGTCGGAGCAGGAGTCCTTAATACCCAGTGGTTGTTCATGTGATGTTACGGTCAATTCTCGGCCTTCACTTTGCGATCCCGAGCTACCGGCAGCCGTTGCTCTGTGCTCCCTTTGATTGTGCATTATGAATTCCTTCAGCTGAAGTACGGCCTGTGCCAACCCTTGTTGTACGGCTTGTGCCAACCCTTGTTGTATCTGCGTCGTTAGTCGATCTTCCAGGCTAGAGAATGCCTTGGACGAGTGCCCGCCGTCGGTTACCCGTTCCAGCTTGCGGGGCTCTTCATCAGCTTCTTCATGTGACTCCATATCATTCTCATCATCATTCTGTATGACTACTTTGAAGCGCGACTGTATGTCCTTCGTCGCAGACTCCCTCCGTGTCATGGCGGGGCGCACTCTAGAAATCTTCTCCAGGGCCATCCATTCCTTCTCAGAAAGTTTTGTTTTGTTTTCGACAGACGCTGACTTTAAGGAATCTTCACGGGCGCGGGAAACCGTTTCAGGTTCTTGTGTCACCTCACCGGGATACTCAGGTCCTTCCCTTATCCCTGATTCAGGGGCAATGTCCCCTACCCCTTCACGGGTATCACTACTTCACGGGAGGCCTTCACCAGGACCCTCTGTCCTGTGATCCTTAGGTCCTTCCCTTATCATCAACCACAACGGAGTTTATCATTTGCCACATCGGAGTTTATCGTTTACCACAGCTGAGTTTATCATTTACCGCATCGGGATTTATCATTTACCGCATCGGAGTTTATCATTTACCACATCGGAGTTTATCATTTACCGCATCTGGATTTATCATTTACCATAACGGAGTTTATCATTTACCGCATCGGGATTTATCATTTACCATAACGGAGTTTATCATTTACCACATCGGAGTTTATCATTTACCGCATCGGGATTTATCATTTACCATAACGGAGTTTATCATTTACCATAACGGAGTTTATCATTTACCACATCGGAATTTATCATTTACCGCATCGGGATTTATCATTTACCATAACGGAGTTTATCATTTACCGCATCTGGATTTATCATTTACCATAACGGAGTTTATCATTTACCGCATCGGGATTTATCATTTACCATAACGGAGTTTATCATTTACCGCATCTGGATTTATCATTTACCATAACGGAGTTTATCATCTACCGCATCGGGATTTATCATTTACCATAACGGAGTTTATCATTTACCACATCGGAGCTTATCATTTACCGCATCTGGATTTATCAGGGGAGGCGGTGGCTGAGTCGTCAAAGTAACGCCGCCGAGTGGCTTAAAACTACCCACATGCTGTCCAGAAGACCACCTATCAACCCGGACTCTAGATTCTAGGATCAAAGATGAGCTCTGGGAGGGCAGCATGAGCCAATGCAAGATGGCGCCACTATAAACACTAGCCTGCGCCAGAACGGGCTGGGCCGACCATCAGGACCTACCGGAAAGAAGCCTTGGACCGACCATCAGGATCCACCGGGAAGAAGCCTACCGGCGCAATAGGCTGCAATGTAAAAAAAAGAAAAAAAAAAAAACACATCGGAGTTTATCATTTATCGCATCGGGATTTATCATTTACCATAACGGAGTTTATCATTTACCGCATCGGAGTTTATCATTTACCACATCGGAGTTTATCATTTACCGCATCGGGATTTATCATTTACCATAACGGAGTTTATCATTTACCGCATCGGAGTTTATCATTTACCACATCGGAGTTTATCATTTACCGCATCGGGATTTATCATTTACCATAACGGAGTTTATCATTTACCGCATCGGGATTTATCATTTACCATAACGGAGTTTATCATTTACCACATCGGGATTTATCATTTACCACATCGGAGTTTATCTTTTACCGCATCGGGATTTATCATTTACCATAACGGAGTTTATCATTTACCGCATCGGGATTTATCATTTACCATAACGGAGTTTATCATTTACCGCATCGGGATTTATCATTTACCATAACGGAGTTTATCATTTACCGCATCGGGATTTATCATTTACCATAACGGAGTTTATCATTTACCGCATCGAAGTTTATCATTTACCACATCGGGATTTATCATTTACCATAACGGAGTTTATCATTTACCATAACGGAGTTTATCATTTACCACATCGGGATTTATCATTTACCATAACGGAGTTTATCATTTACCGCATCGGGATTTATCATTTACCATAACGGAGTTTATCATTTACCGCATCGGGATTTATCATTTACCATAACGGAGTTTATCATTTACCACATCGGAGCTTATCATTTACCGCATCGGAGTTTATCATTTACCGCATCGGGATTTATCATTTACCATAACGGAGTTTATCATTTACCGCATCGGAGTTTATCATTTACCACATCGGAGTATATCATTTACCGCATCGGGATTTATCATTTACCATAACGGAGTTTATCATTTACCACATCGGAGTATATCATTTACCGCATCGGGATTTATCATTTACCATAACGGAGTTTATCATTTACCACATCGGAGTATATCTCTTACCGCATCGGGATTTATCATTTACCACATCTGAGTTTATCATTTACCACATCTGAGTTTATCATTTACCACATCGGAGTTTATCATTTACCACATCTGAGTTTATCATTTACCACATCTGAGTTTGTCATTTACCACATCGGAGTTTATCATTTACCACATCGGAGTTTATAAATTTACTGTCACTTGAAAGTACAACATTTAGGCATAGGCACCACTCTAAATTACCTAAGGAAACAAGGGCATTGGATCCCTAAAGTTAGGGCTGCAATTAAGTCAGAGTTGAGCAACTGTACAACATGTACAAAGTATGATGAATTAGCCTTTAAGTATCCTAAATTTACAATATGCCTAAGCACCACTTGAGACTGGTAAAGCCCTTTCTGCACGTAGGTATAGACTACACAGGTCACTTTTGGGTTAAAGAGGAAAACGGTGACAAGACAGTAAAAATGTTTATATTGGTATTTACTTGTCTCAAAATAAGAGCTATCCAATTTGGACTTCTCCCTGATATGTCCCCTAAGAACTTTATTTTGGCTTTCCAAAGATTTTGCAATATGTACTCCATACCACAGTACTTATATAATGACAATGCAAATTCATTTTCAAAAGGTGGAGCTTTATTAGAAAACTCTCTTCGGTCCGAGGAGTTTCAATCCGAGCTAGAGAAATATAACAATAAGCATATTAAAATTCCTTTATACTCAGCTTGGATTGACTCTGCTTGGGAAAGCCTAATCAGAGTATTGAAAGGCAGCCTTTACAAGGCAATAGGAAGATCCAAGTTGATATATTTTGAACTAATAACAACACTTTTCAACTTGCAATAAATAAGGCCTTTGTCTTATATATATATATATATATATATATATATATATATATATATATATATATAGAGAGAGAGAGAGAGAGAGAGAGAGAGAGAGAGAGAGAGAGAGAGAGAGAGAGAGAGAGAGAGAGAGAGAGAGAGAGAGAGAGAGAGAGAGAGAGAGAGAGAGAGAGAGAGAGAGAGAGAGAGAGAGAGAGAGAGAGAGAGAGAGAGAGAGAGAGAGAGAGAGAGAGAGAGAGAGAGAGAGAGAGAGAGAGATATATATATATATATATATATATATATATATATATATATATATATATATATATATATATATATATATATATATATATATATATATAGCTCTGATAGTTTAGAGCTCATTACACCTAGTTCCTTCTTAAAAGTACATGGCAATTCCTCGCTTGTACTAAGAGAAGGTGCTAGTGATGTCTGGACTAACGATCAAAACAACCATCACTAGAAAAGACCTTAGAAACACAGGAAGAAATAATATAAAATTTTAAAATGCTGTGGTATGAGAGCTATTTGCTAAGCTTTAGAGAGCATAGTAGAAATTTATATCATAATAGATGGGAAAATATAATTAAAGTAGGAGACATAGTATTAATTAAGGCCCTTAACAAACCTAGACCCTTTTGGATGATGGGCAAGCTATTATAATTAATTGCTGGATATGATAGCAAAATAAGGACTGTCAAACTTAAACAAAGTAATGTGTTTATTCAATACCATTCTATTTGCAATCTCTACCCTTTAGAACTTTCAGTGACTCATGCTATAAGGGGCACAGAATACAGGGGTGCAGAGGCCAACAGTAATAGTAAACAGGAATCTGGTCAATCTGTAAGGCCTACAAGGAAGGCTACAGAAAGATTCCAACAAGGAAGGCTACAGAAAGATTCCAACAAGGAAGGCTACAGAAAGATTCCAACAAGGAAGGCTACAGAAAGATTCCAACAAGGAAGGCTACAGAAAGATTCCAACGGATGCTTAGGGACAATCTTGATGATTTATAAAGTTGCTCTCCTCATGAATACTTAAAGGGTACTAACTCCAACTAGTAAGGGTAGGGGCTGGTCTATCTACTACGACTACCACTACTACTACTACTACTACTGGCACCACCAACCAGTCAACAAAACCCAATTACGAGTACAACAATACTTTTCAGACCGACGTAAAAGGGGAGGTCAGGACACTCAAGAGCTCCGTCGCCTACTCGATCTACGACTTCGAGGTGGACGAGGTGGGCAAGAACGTCGAGTTTAACGGAGTGCGAGTCTTCGATGCCTACGACTGCTACTCCCCGAACTGGAGGGACCACCTGCGCTTCAAGCTAGATGGTGGGTGTCACCTTTCGCAAAAAGTTTGTAATATTTCGACTTAGGACTATGAGAATCCAACCCTTCTAACTTACTCCGTCCCAGAAATGGAATCGGAAAGTCCAATTGGCCACATAACTTTTAACAAATACTACTAATCCGACGGTTTAAAAAATCTGGCGTAATTCTCGGTCTCTTTGCATGTAGCAGCTCTTTAAAATTTTATATATATATATATATATATATATATATATATATATATATATATATATATATATATATATATATATATATATATATATATATATATATATATTCTTCAGTTTCTAATCTGCCAGAAATGATGTTCTCCCTAGCCTCGTTCTTTTACCCATGATTTGCTTATCGTGAAATCATAGAGTGGAGCTTCGTCAAAAATATTTACCGGTCATTATCACTAAATCATAATGTGTTGCCGAAGTAAGTATAGGAAGAGCGTAGCAGGATGGAGTACTCTAACATTAGGCAAAAAATGATGGATGACTTTGGAAAGGCCATTGTTCTGTCAATTCATACTCTAAAGCAAGTGTTCTTAAAGTAGTGCCTCACTAACCCCGGGGGATAGCGAAACCGGTTCTTGGGGGTATCCAAAAAAGGTATCCTGGAAAAAAAATAATATTAAAAGAGTTCATATAAATCATCTGTTTGTTCATAGCCGTCCTGTTATCTCTCTTTTTTACAGGAAATTAAAAGCTAAAAGTGGGGAGTACTAGGGCAACACTGGAAAGGGGGCATCAGGTTGACTTGGAGTTGAACTTTGGGGTATCATGGCTGAAAAACTTTAAGAGCACTGCCCTAGACCAGTGGTTCCCAACCTTTTTTCTGTTGTTTCCCCTTCAACAAGTTCAACCATTCGGATTTCCCCCTTCATGTGGACACGGAAAAAAAATAGCCAAAACACAAAATTTACTTTTTTAACACAAATATTTATCATAATAAACAAATAGTAGCCATATACAATACAATCACAATAATCGTTGCATAAATGTTAATTTATATTTCTATATACTTGAAGAAAAGTCAATAACCGCATTGTACGAGATACTTTTTTTCAGTCTACCAATTGCTAATAATATATATTTGCCTCAAGTTAAAATTCCCCTCTGGAATCCTGAAATTTCCCTCTCGGGGGGAAATTTCCCCCAGGTTGGTAAATGCTGCTCTAGACTCTAGATTAACTATGTGGCCGAAAAATCTGCCATATTGTGTACATATTTATTATCCAAGTGGTTAAAAGGACTACATATATCTATCTACTATCTGTCCTCCCTTTCCTTGAATCTATCTAAGCCCAAAGTTAACCGTCTTCAAAAGGGATTCGGTAGATTTATGGATGGAGAGATCATAAATAACGGATTATTTCAAGCTGATGCCTGCATAATTCAGACTGGCCCTTAGATGCTGTCCTTATAGCCTTGAGTGCGAGTGTGGGATAGATAGATAGACAGATACATACATAGATATAGATAGATAGATAAGATATAACCCCTCAAAAAGCAGACTGAAATCCGTTATTAAACGATAAAAACTCAATTTCGTGACCGATTTTGATTACTCATACACGTATGACCTCTGACCACTATCCATAACCTTTGCCCTCAGTGACCTCGTGGCCCGAAGTTGTGTGGACGCCTTTGCTCACCTCCACCTACCTTAACGAACACTGGCACGTCACCTTGGCTAATTACGGACAGGTTTCACCCATACGGATCACCAGAGTACAGGTGTGTAATTCACCACGGCCTGATCACGAGTTGGACTCTCAATCAACAGCAAAAACCCACTCGATAAAAGCAAGCTCATCATGATCAGTCTCTGGGTACTGCCAAGACATTCACACACCACACCTTGCTCAAGGGGGGACAGTAATCACTCCTTGTCAGCGGAAAAATCCCGGCCAGAGCGGGGCTCGAACCTCCGTTGGTAAGG
The DNA here is from genome assembly GCF_024679095.1 of Eriocheir sinensis. Lineage (NCBI taxonomy): Eukaryota > Metazoa > Arthropoda > Malacostraca > Decapoda > Varunidae > Eriocheir > Eriocheir sinensis. The sequence continues at coordinate 6,149,753 of NC_066521.1, forward strand.
CCGCTAAACTTTGCAGCGCAGCGTCATTTACCACTGAGCTACGGAGCGCTGTGTGTGTAAATGTGCGTATGCGTGTGTGTGTGTGCGTGTGCGTATGTGCGTGTGTGTAATAATAATAATAATAATCGGTTTATTTCGGAGATGGCAGCCGTTAGGCTGAAAATGTTTATATTAAGATTACAAGGTGTTACTATATAAAAATTACAATATGAAAGGGGTGTGGGGGTAGGTAATTTACAATAACGGAGGGAACGTTGTGGTGATGCTTGAGGGGTGAGGAGGTGGTGGAGTGCGGTGTGGTAGAGCGATGAGGCGGGAAGGTAGTCCTCTTCTGGAAGGCGAGTAGGTGTTAATCCGAGGTCATCCCCAGGTCAAAATGCTGGGTCAGGTGGCAGCAGGTGGCCTGAGAGCAGGTAGAGGCGGTATCGACGGTCACTCAGAGAGGGGCTTATAGGTGGAGCGCTAATCCAATACAGGTGGCGAGACAGATGTGAAGACTCGGAGCTGTTCCTGGGAACAGACTGCACAGCCTCGGTGGTGAGCAGCTTACACATTGCCACCACCTGAGTGACGAAGCCTCCACTGCACTGCACCTGACCAGCGGTGGCTGAATCGACAGAGTAACACCACCGCGTTCAGGAGGACGCGAGTTCAATCCCCGCCCGGTGCCACCAAGCTGGGATTTTTCAGCCGCCGCCGAGTGGCTTAAAACTACCCACATGCTGTCCAGAAGACCACCTATCAACCCGGACTCTAGATTCTAGGATTAAAGATGCGCTCCGGGAGGGCAGCATGAGCCAATGCAAGATGGCCACTATAAACACTCGCCTGCGCCAGAACGGGCTGGGCCGACCATCAGGACCCACCGGGAAGAAGCCTTGGGCCGACCATCGGGCCCCACCGGGAAAATGCCTACCGGCGCTATAGGCCGCGACGTAAAAAAAAAAAAAAAAAAAGATGGGCGGGCTGGTGAGCCTGGGGGAGACCTCGGGGCGTCAGCAGGGACTTGATGGAAGGCCGCGGCGTCGACACACTCGGCGATCTGTGTCCTCCCGATATACTACACACGCACTCCACTCACTGTCTGTCAGACTGTCACCATGGTTTCACTTAATGTCACAAAAAATAACTTGCTAAGTAGTGTATCTTGAAGTAGGTTTCTTGATGAAAGGGGAGACGGGGATGAAGGAGTAGGGGAGAGGCCAACAGGCTGGCCCCGGGCTGCTCCTTTCGGAGCGCCATGACCCACGTCCGACCTCGGTCAGGACTGGGTGTGTGTGCGTCTGCGTGTCCCTTTCGTTCTCCTCTCACATCTCTCTTTTTTCCTTATTTCCTTTCTAGCTCTCAACCCCTCATTTTTCTTTATTTCCTTTTATTTTCCCTCCATTTCCCGAACACTTTAACACCCTCTATTTTAACATCTCTCTAATTATACGGGGAGGCGGTGGCCGAGTGGTCAGCATGCTGGCGTGGTGAGCCCGTGGTTATAGGTTCGAGTTCCATCATATCACGCTGACTTTTCAAACCATCGCCGAGTGGTGGAAGATTACCCACATTCTTCCCGGATCAACCATAACTTCAGCTGCTTTAGTCGAGAGGAGCACCGGGGGGCAGCATGGGCAAAGCAAGTCATATACCGCGGCAGCCTCTATAAATAAAATTCGTCTGGGCCACCAACGGGCTGGGATGGTCGAAGAGACTCTTTGAGAAAGCATACCGGCGCTATAGGCAGCACCCCCCCCCCCCCCAGAAAAAAAAAACAACAACAACTGCCTCATATTTTATTTAGTTTCTCTACAGTGAATCTCTACTTCCTATAGCAACTTATTTTCCTCCTACTCCAATACTATTTCGCTTTTCTTCTTCGTTCTCTTCACACTTCTCCATTACAACAAAGTATGGCTCAAAATTGCTCCTCTGTGTCGGTTCCATGGTTTACAATAGTCACCCTAATCGTTCCTTTTCTTTCCAGATAATTACAAAAGAAAGAGATGAGGTAACACGTTGTTAGTAATCCAGTACCAACATTACTTTGTCAGTCTCTATATCTGTTTTCTTCATTTTAGGCTAACATAATTGAAGATGACACGGTATGGGTGGAGATGATTTCCTATGTCGACTCCACGATCTCTATATTTTTTTTTTCATTTTTAAACTGTCGTAGACCACGAGGTGAAGATAAAGTCAGATTGTCTTTACAGATACTAGATACACCTCTTTTATTCTAGCCTTCACTTCCCCTTTCTTGCCCCTAGACCATCGTGGAGGAAGAGGACGAGGTATGGGTTGAGTTCGTCCTTCTGTACCGACACTACGGCATCGGGGACCTCGATCCTGAGCTCTTCGAGAGCATGACGACCGGGGAGATGGCGAGGTCGTACCTGACGGCGGCGATCAACAACGGGGACATCAAGTACGAGGGGGAAAAGCCAGACGGGAAGGTGAGGCGGAGCGAGAGATATATTTTAGTTTAGATACGAGGCGTCTGGAGGAGAAGGGGCGTAAGGAATAGAGCCATTTTATTTCTAGTTTGCACCGAGAAAGGCAGGCTGCACTTTCCGGGAAGAACAAGATATCAGGTGCAAGGGTACACCCTTTACAAGGTCGCTTTTCCCTTGCACCTTGTTTCTTATTCTTCCTGGGATGTGTAGCCTGCCTTTCCCAGGGGAAACTAGATAAAAAAAAAGGCTCTGTCTCTTACGCCCTTCTCCTCAGATTAGCGACTGATTTTTTAAACGTCGCATTAGTCTTTATTATTAACAAGAGTGTGGCTAATTTGATGGTTTTGTTGATTTTTTATATAACTTTTTTACGAATGAGTTTGTAATATGTCGACTTGACTGTGAAAATCGAACACTTCTAACTAACTCCGTCAATGAAGGCGTCAATTGCCGGTCAATACGGGTCCAATTGCACAGCTGATCTCTTTTATGTTGTTTATGTGCGTGGAGAATAACTTAGGATTACTTTTACAACTGGCAGCAATACTTTCCTGTTGAGTTAGTTATTGATTAATAAATACGTCACGCTTTATCTATACCAGTATCATCTGACAATTTTGTCGATCAGTTTTTGCCTGATTTTTACAAAATTTGCATTTTTATTTAAAAACTAGGTACCGGAATATAATTTTCATTCATTCTAGCTTGAGCTCTAATGTCAACGCGCACCAGTCTGTATTCTGAAATGCCCTCCTACCATAACAGTACTAACTTGATCATCCTGGGTCACCACAACAAGGTCCAATATATTATTTTGTCGCTTTGGTGTTGTATTAACTTCACTTTGATAACTATCTTTAAAAATTTCAAGCATTCAGTGTCACTCCTCCTTGGTAGCAGTGTGTCGTGGGGCCGATGTGAGGGAGATTCAAACTTCCTAAAATCAAGTGCTTGCCGCTAAATAACAAATTTCACCATTATCATTGTTCTGGAGGCCCGCTCGTAATGAGAGAGAGAGAGAGAGAGAGAGAGAGAGAGAGAGAGAGAGAGAGAGAGAGAGAATTAATATTTTTCCTAACCGACTAACAAGTTTCCCTTTGTAATCTCCGCAGATGTTCACCATCTTGGCTCTGAGCGGTTCCCTCACCACTGTGGTTGAGCCGGACTGCACCACCACCACCTCCACCACCTCCTCCACCACCACCACCACCACCACCACTAGAGCTTCAGCTTCTTCCCACTCTCCCTCCACAACCACCACTACCCACCAGCCTGGCCACTCTACAATTACTCCTCCTCAGAATTCTCTCACCTCTACGAGTGAGTTGCTACTACTTTTTTTCTTTTTTTTTTAATATTTACGTTATGGCTTATAGCGTCGGTAGGCTTTCTTAAGGGGACTGGTGTTTGGCCCAAGCCCGTCACGGCGCAGGCATGTGTTTATATTGGCGCCATCTACTACTACTACTTCCACTACTACTATCACTACTGCTATTGGTGCTACTACTACTACTACTACTACTACTACTACTATTAACGAAACTATATAGGGCTTGGAAGAGAAAAAAAAAGCATGACAATGGAAAATGGCAAAAGAAAGTAGTATGCGAGGATAAAAAGAAAAAAAATATTGACTCGTAGTGGTGAAAGAAAATTGTTAATGGGAAAGAAATCAACGCATCAAGTTTATTTTCCATCTTTTCTTTAGCATAGTATGAAGCTTTATTCTCCATGTCTTCGTTAATGTGTTTAATGTTTTGTAACAATGTGTTTATTTTCTTGTAACCTTACTGCATCATCTATCTTTTCGTTCATAAATTTAATATTTTACAGCTGCGCCCTTGACCACCACTCCGGGAGACAGCCGCCCACCCAAAGACAACGCTATGTACACGCCAGGTGAGCGGGAGAGAAAGTTACGTGGCGATAGGAATGAATAGAAAAAGTAAACCAATAAATCTCTTAAACATCGAAGATTAATAGCATGTTTTCAACACTAATCCCTACGCTTTAGGATAGTTTGGAAAATAATAACCTCACGGAGCGCCCCGGCACCATTATTACCAACACCACATTTCCACTTCGTCAGGTGACCTCGCGGGCCTGGGGATCGGGATGCTGCTGATGGGGCTCGCCCTGGGGGCTGGCGGTGCCTTCCTGGTGGTGGTGAAGGGCGTGCACCAGACCGTGATGGGCTGGTGCACCAAGATATAGGAGGAGGGCTATCTGTATGAGGGGCAGTGAAGGGGTGAGAGAGGGTTGAAGGAATGGGCTGTGATGGGGTGACGGGAAAAGGGTTAGATGAAGGGGGAAAGGAGCAGTGAAGGGCATGAAAGAGTAGGCAAATTAAATGTCTGAAGAGCTGGTGATGGGATGTGGGAGATGTGACAGAAGGACTAGCAGCAAAGGCCATAGAAAGAGTGTGAGCGGAGACAAAGAGAAGCAAGATAAGAATAACGAGAGAAAGATCGTGAAGGAAGGCAATGTGGGGTGTTAGACGGGTTGTGTAGGGATGGGATTGAGGGAGAAATGAGGTGTGTAGGAAGGTGTGTGAGAGAAAACCAGTGAAGAGTGTGAAGTAAAGTGTGAGAAGGATTGTGAGGGGAGGCAGTGAGGGGTGAGAGATGGGCTGTGAAGGGAAGGGAATGGGGGCTATTTGAAGTGTGTGTGAAGAGGAGAGAAGAGGAAGGGAAGAGAAGGCAGTAAAGAAAAGTGTGTGGAGAAAAGTGTGATGATGATTGTGAGGTGAATCTGTAATGGCTGTGAAAAGATATGTGAAGAGAAGGGAAGTGGTGAATATCTGAAGGGCGTGTGAAGGGGTACGAGGAAAAACCAGAAAATGGGGTGACGTAAGAGTTTGTCATTGTAAGTGCATGAATTAATGCTAGAAACTGTATACCCATTCTTAATTAAATACACTACAACGAGTAAAACGTCGTGTGCTTGTTATTTTTTCCCTTAGTCTGTATAGCCCGCCTTCGTTATTACAAAATCTTGATACAATTAATGATGATAAAATTAAGCATAAATCCTCTAGTCCGTATAACTTGCCTGCGGTACAGGACAAAGACCCCGCTGTGTGTGCCCAGCGCATTACAGAGGTCATTGTCTCTGGAATAGAGGCACACATTCTGTCTATGTACTTTCTCTACCCCTCATACAAAAAAAACTTGGTTCAATCACGCTTGATCTCGTGCTTTGAAATATAGAGAGGTCGGCTGACAAAAGATACCAGAGCTCTCGAACTCCTGCTCACCATGATCTTTACATGTCTACCCGGAATCGTGCCAAATCTATTCTTCGACTTACCAAAAACTTTTTCCATCCTGGCGCCACTTTAAAAAAATGACTGCACCATGACGGGCTTGGGCCGACCACCAGGCCCCTGAAGATAGCCTACCGGGGCTATAGGCGAACACGTAAAAAAAAAAAAAGTCAAAACCTTGCTTTTCTAATTCTTCCAAACTTCTGGCACCTAGTCAAAAATATCTCGAGCAATTTCACTTCTTCATCTTTACCTCTTCTCCTTAATCCTGACGGCAGCACCGCCGTCTCATCTATTTCGCTCAAACTTTTTCTAAAAACTCCACTCTGGACGATTCAGGGCATATTCCTGCTACTCATCCCCCCTCTGACTCCACTATACTTGCTATTAATATTCTTAAGAATGACGTATCCTATGCCTTCTCTGGCCTCAATCCTCAGACGGCTTATGGCTCTGATGGAGTGCCTCCTGTTGTCTTTAAAAACTGTACTTCCGTGAGGACACCCTGCCTGGTCAAACTCTTTCGTCTCTGCCTGTCAATATCTACCTTTCATTATTTCTGGAAGTACGCCTATATACAGTCTGTGCCTAAGAAGGATGACCGTTCCAATCCCTCAAACTACCGTCCAATAGCTTTACTTTCCTGTCTTTCTAAATCTTTTGACTCAATCCTCAACCGGAAGATTCATAAGCACCTATCCACTTCTGACCTTCTATCTGATCGCAAGTATGGGTTCCTCAAGGGGCGTTCTACTAGTGATCATCTTGCTTTCTTAACTGACTCATGGTCATCCTCTTTTAGCAGTTTCGGTGAAACTTTTGCTGTTGCCATTAACATTTTGAAAGCTTTTGACACAGTCTGGCACAACTCTTTACCTTCGAAACTACCCTCCTACGAATTTTATCCCTCTCTCTGTATTGTCATCTCCAGTTTCCTTTCTGGCCGATCTATCTCTGCTGTGGTAGACCGTCACTATTCTTCCCCTAAACCTACCAATAGTGGTGTCCCGCAGGGCTTTATCCTATCTTCCATTCTCTTTCTGATGTTCATTGATGATCCTCTTTCCACAACAAACTGTCCTTTCCACTCAAAGCCGATGACTCCACTCTGCATTACTCAACATCTTTTGAAAGACGGAACTACTTGATTCCATGCCGGAGGCCGCAGAACGCTTAACCTCAGACCTCATTTCCGATTGGGGTAGGAGGAACCTGGTGTTCTTTAGCGCCTCAAAAACTCAATTTCTCCACCTGTCAAGTCGACACAATCTTCCAAACACCTATTCCTTCTCCTTCGATAACTCAGCCGTCACATTCTCCTACACTAAACATCCTCGAACTATCCTTAGCTCAAAATCTCAAACTAGAAGCTGCATATATCCTATCTCACTAAATCAGTTTCCTCGAGGTTGGGCGTTCTGTATTGTCTCCGCCAGAGAGTATGCATCTCATGTGTGTGGGGGGGGCTCAGAACACACAGCTCTCTTGGACAGAGTAGATTCTATGGCTCTTCGTCTTATCAGCTCCTCTCCTCTTACAGACAGTCCTCTACCTCTTAAATTCCGCCACCATGTTGCCTCTCTATCTATCGATATTCTCATAAAGAGTGCTCTTCTGAACTTGCTAACTGCATGCCTTCCCACCTCCCGCGGCCCCGCTTCACACGATTTTCTACTCCAGCGCACCCCTATACTGTCCAAATCCCTTATGCAATAGTTAGTTAACCAGCATCGCAAGTCTTTCATCCCTTTCACTGGTACACTCTGGAACAATCTTCCTTCGTCTGTATTTCCTCTTGCCTACGACTTGAACTCTTTCAAGAGAGAATCGAGCCACCTCTCCTCCCGGAATTGATCTCTCTTTTGGTTACTCTTCTGAACTATTATATATGGGCAGTGTTAAGCGGACTTTTTTTTCATTTTTTCCCTTGAGCTGCTTCCTTAATGAAAAAAAACTATGCAAATAATTATGATAAAATGTCTAAATCCACTAGTATGAATAAACTGTCTTCGGTACCACAACCTCGATGTAAATCATAATGATAAAAATAAGTCTAAATTCCCTAGTCTGCATAAATTGCTTCCGCTACTACAAACTTTTGATACCAATAATGATATAAAAATGTCTAAATCCCCTAGTTTGTACAATTTCCCTTTAGTACCACAAATGAAGAAATTAATATTAAAAACATAAGAACATAAGAACGTAGGAGTCTTCAGAGGCCAGTAGGCCTGCACAAGGCAGCTCCATTGAACCTAAGCTCCTGTGAATCTAACCCTACCTAATATCACTGTTCATGAATTTATCTAATCTATTTTTGAATGTGACAATTTTATTGGCACTCACCACATGACTGCTCAGCCTGTTCCACTCATTTACCACTCTGTTAGTAAACCAATTTTTGCCTATGTCCCTGTTAAATCTGAATGTATCCAGTTTAAACCCATTACTACGTGTCCTACCGGTTCTCTTACCAACAGAACCTTATGAATATCTCCCTTATTAAGGCCCTTCATTCATTTATGAGCCTCGATTTTGTCTCCTCGCACCCTTCGCCTCTAGAGAATGCAAGTTTAACCGAGTCTTTCATCGTATGGCAAGTTTCGTAACCCTTGAATCATCTTAATCATCCTCCTCTGCACCGATTCTAACATTTTGATATCCATTCTCTGGTAAGGTGACCAGAACTGAACCGCATAATCAAGATGAGGTCTAACCAATGCTAAAAATAGCTTAAAGATGACTTCGGCGCTTAATTCTGTTGCTTGTTAAACATTAAGTTAAAACCAGTCGTTGCTCCGTGTGAGTACCTTTACTTCCTTCCCTCGTCCGGGCGTGAGTTCAAGGTGTTTGGGTGATGCACGACGACCAGGTGATTAGGATAATGAGGTAATTATGCAGCGCAGGTAGGTAAGGGTCACTAATTATTATGAGGGCGAGCGACGAGACCCTTCCCGACGTGACGAGGAGGAGGAGGAGGAGGAGGAGGAGGAGGAGGAGTAAAAGGAGATTGCACACATGAAATGGTTAAAAAAATATTAGTTTTGGAATAAGTGGTTAAAAAGTTGGTTGTAAGGTAATTAGATATGATGTAATTAGTCACTTTAATTATATGGTGATCAGCTAGTTAGTCATTTAGTTGATGAGATAATGATTCACATAGTTCGGTTAGCGAGTCAGTTAATCAGTTTGTTACTTTGGCAATAAGTTTAAATACAAGCTAGTTTGTTAGCAATATTTCTAGTTTGTTAATATCTGTGTGTGTGTGTGTGTGTGTGTGTGTGTGTGTGTGTGTGTGTGTGTGTGTAAGCATGATGGTATGTGGCTAATGCGCATAGTAGTCGATGAGAGAGAGAGAGAGAGAGAGAGAGAGAGAGAGAGAGAGAGAGAGAGAGAGAGAGAGAGAGAGAAAGTTGGTTTGTGGGGTGCAAGTTTAAGCAAGAAGGGAGGAAGAGGGAAAGGGAGGAGGAAGACTAGCCAATGAAAGGAGGAGGAGGAGGAGGAGAAGGAGGAAGAAGAGGAGGAGGAGGGATGAGGTAGAGAAGGGAAGGGGTGGTGACGTGACTAGGCGGTGGTGGTGGTGGTGGTGGTGGCGGTGTGAGGAAAGGCGAGGGAGGTGGAAGTGGTGGTGGTGGTGGTGGCGACGTCGCTCCACTAGTCTACGGTTGCTACTCGCCCAAGACACACCACCACCACCACCGTAACCACTACCACCACTGATACTCTTAACAAACCACATCTCCACATTAAACCACAACAGAAATGCAGACGACAGAGAGGTGTAAATGTGCAAAAATGTAGGTAATAAAGAAAACGGTTGACGGTAAACAGAAAAATCGTTGTGTTTACGTTGAGAAAGGAGAAAGAAAAACAAACAATAGAAAAGGGGAAAGGAGGGAAGAAAAGAAAGAGGAAGGAAGAAGGAAGGAATGTAGAAAAGAATAAATGCGAGTGTGTTAGCTTGTGTGTGTGTCCGGTATACCTTCGTTACCAAGACAACTTAAAAGACGAAAACAACAGTGACTTTCAAGTTTTCCGGTTTCTACGATGTTTGTGTATATTCTTATAACGAAAAACTAAGAAAAAAATAAAAGCTGAATTTGTGCCTTCGTTATAGAGACAAGTGATGCAATGAAAACAACAGTGAATAGCGTTGTCTGGTTTTCACGGCCGTTGTGTGACCTTACAACGAAAAACTCTAATAACATGAAAGAAAAAAAGCTCAGAGCGCGTATCACCACATTTCCACATTAAACCACATTACCAAGACAACTGTTAAGACGTAAGACACAGCGAATTATGTTTTCTGTTTTCCACGATGACCGTGTACACTAATAATGAACACTTAAATAAAACAAATATAAAGACAACTGTATAGGTGTATGTGTGTTCTGTTTTGCTTCACCTATAACGAGAAAATTAAATCTAACGAAGCTAAGTACATCTATACAGGTGTTTATACTTAGTTTTGCCACATCTATAACGAGAACATTTAATAAAACACAGAAATAGCGAAAACTATATGGATGGATGTCCTGTTTTGCTACAACTGTTAAGAGAAACCTAAATATAACATAAATAATGAGAGCGAGAAGTGTGTGTTGATTCGTTACCAAAACAACTTCCAGGAACAAAACTAGTGACTCAAGTTCCCTGGCTTCTACGTGTTCAATACAACAAAAAGAACACCAGCCAGGCTAGCATACATTAATAACGTCCAAAAAGAGAAAACATTATTGAGATTCCCTTGTGTGTCGCGTGTCATGTGCAGTCAACGGAGAGACTGATGAAAACTTGATATCTGCTATATACATTTTTTGTTATTCTTAGTATTCCCTCACCCCGCCATGGTGGATGCGGAATGCTGGGAAACTATATTGAAGCTAAACAAACAAGGTGAGTGTACATTCCTAAGGTATTACATTAGGAAACATGGATATATGGATACAACAAATGATCTCTCTTCTGCCCTCTCATTCTTTTTTTGGAGCAGCGCCGAGTGGGTGTTTGTTTCTTACGGTTTGTTGTGCCCTTTAGCTGTTTTCATTGATGGCAAAAAAATAATAAAATAGCAGATCCTGAGAATGAGTTAGTCACCAATCCATAAATCCCCATCCATAAATCTGTCTAACCTTCATTTAAAACTTTCAGAAGAGTTTGCAGCGGCCACAATATCTTCTTAAGTTGTTCCACTAATCCACTACCCTTTTCGTGAGCCAGTTTTTTTCTTACTACTTTATTTACTTAAGGTGTTCCACTCATCCACTACCCTCCTAGCCAACCAGTTTCTTCACGCCACGTTATTATGCCTCCCTTGTTCCACCTATCCACTTCCCTCCTAGTCAGCCAGTTTTGCTCCCTACCACGTTATTTGTTAAGCTGTTCCACTCACCCACTACCCTTCTCGCCAACCAGTTTTTTCTATACTTTCTGAACCTGAAAATATCCAGTTTATCCCCATTGTTGTGTGTCTTTACAAGCTTTCAGCATGAGCTCTTTGTATTGATCGTATTCAACAGATTATTCATGGCAATCTGAACGTAGTAATCACTATTCGTACGAGTAGTGATGGTACGGGGAATGTTTATTTGTGGAGGTTGTCTGTCTTTTATTCTTCTTTATTTTCTAGCGTCTTTTTGTCTTCCATTTGTATTTCATGACTATTTTTATTGCATCAGTGATCGCAGTTTTTTTCTTCAGGAAGTTCATAATTGTCCTCTTTTTTTTCACTCGTAATTCCTTTCTCATCAGTTTTCTATCCTCTTGTTTTTTTTCCTCTTTCGTTTTATTCTTAGTTGTTCCTGTTGTCTTTTTCTTTCCCTTTTCCTTTTCCCGCTTTCTTTCATCTTTTTCCTCTCCTCTTTTCCTTTCCTATTTTTCTTTCCCTTCTCCTTTTCCCGCTTTCTTTCATCTTTTTCCTCTCCTCTTTTCCTTTCCTATTTTTCTTTCCCTTTTCCTTTTCCCGCTTTCTTTCATCTTTTTCCTCTCCTCTTTTCCTTTCCTATTTTTCTTTCCTTCATTACGCTTCCTTTTTAATCTATTTCTACTGATGAAATATTTCCTGCTTTTGTTTATATATATCTGTCCTTTTTACCGTTTTTCTTCCCCCTTTCTCTTCTTCCCTTGATCAATATTTTTCCTCATATCTTCCTTACATTTTATTCCCTTATTACTTCACACTTTATTCCCTCGCCCCTTTTTCTTTTTTTATTTTTCTATTTCCCTTTATAATATCATGTATCTATTAAAATTCACAATATATAATTGCCCTCTTTTTGGGAGTAGAAACTTATGAACATTTTATTTGATTTCATTCCCATTTCCTCGACCTCTTTCTTTGCAACCTACTTCCGCTCCTGAAACCTTCTCTACGTCGCTACCTTCACTACGCTCTTAATACCTTCTCAACGTTCCTACCTTTTCTACGTTTCTACCTTTTCTAGCTTCCTAAAAAAAATTTCTACGTTTCTAAAACCTTCCTCCCTCCCTCAAGCCTTCACTTCTTCCTTTTCTATATTCTCCTTTCCAAAAATAACGTTCCTGGTGTTTATATACTCTCAGTGTATCACTGGGTTTAGTATTAGTGTTTAATGTTTATGCATACTGAATTATAGCAGTCCACTCTTTAATATCCCGATCAAAAGAAATTATGTATAATCTTACTCTTTAAATCTTTCTTGTCATCGGATCAAGAAAATGAGGCCACTATTACCACTCAGATTTAGCAGAAGAGTTGATAAGGTGCAAAATGATCTGGCAGGCATTCTCAGGTATTTAAAGGCTTAAACACCCACATTGGATAAGGCTTTCGTAGTTGTGGCTACCTCCATGGATAGTTTTGTGAGCCTAGTGTTATTTTGACAAGGCTTCTGCACCATAACTGTGAAAGAAACACATGAGTACGCGATTAATATCCTTTTTGGCCTCTGGAAATTGTTGATGTGAGGTGTGAACGTCTGAGGATACGAGCCCTCGAGTTTGTTTATAAGGAAAATGATCTGTAATGTTTTTCTTCATCGCTTATATTACTGTATCAGGACAGCAGCAAGTCACGAGTAATGGCTGATAACAACAACAGTGAGAATAGTTATTAATACCCAAGTTGACGAAGTTAATAAGGTGGAAAATGAGTTAGCACGGAGGGTAGACATATGTTTATAAAAGAAATAATCGCTTTCTGAAATTGGACTTATTACCTGATCAAGAAATTAAATCATCACGTAATTACAGCACTGATTTATAAACAAGTATTTATAACTTTGAAAATAAAATTAAGAAAAAAATGTTGTTAAGATTTAGTGATAAAATACGCAATCTTTAATCTTATTCCCAAACGCTTTTATTACCATGAGCAATAAAGCAAACAGATCACTATTACCTTGATTTATAAAGTTTAACGTTATGCAAGCTTATCCGACCCACAAATAAGTGATCTCTAACCATTATTTCCAATGCTACTGTTACCTGATCAATATAAAAGCAGATTACTATTACCCAGATGTACAAAGGAGTTAATAAAAGGACAAAAATGCAACAAAAAGTACCAAGAGCTCACCTATAGACACAAAATAAATAATCTTTAATCTTTATTCCTAAACGCTTTTATTATCTGATCAAAAATAAAATCAGATCATTACCCAAATGTCTAGAGAGTTATTGAGATGGGAAATTACCCGACATCAAAGACCAAGAGCTTACCAACAGACCACAACCAAAACAAGGGAAACATATGAGCGTAACGATAGAGCCGTCGGGTATCAAGCCGCCTCTCCATCCTAAAATGACCTCTCTCCTCGCCACACCTATATGCGCACTTTTACTTTTGTTTTTTCTCTGTTTATTGCCTTTGAGCTGCTTCCTTTAGAATAGATAATAAAATCAAGAGGAGATTTATGCGTCGTGTGTCGTAATAACAGACTTCATAACAACGGCCTTCATTATGGGAGAAAATGTCATCTGCTTTCATTCTCACATCATCTTATTGTTTCGTTCGCCAAGATTGTCACATCTCTCTAATATACATGTCGTGTGGTGGCGTGCGGTAAGTACGGACGTGATAGCAGACATTTAGCGTTCATTATGAGGAAAAAAATGTGTTCTCTGTGCAATCATTCTTTCTTTACCTTATTGTTTCGTTCACTAAGCTTGTCACATCACTAAAATTTGTGTGCCGTGTGGTGACGTGGTTAGTACGCTCGTGATAAGAGGAAAATAACATCAGCGTTCATTCTAAGGGGAAAAATAGGTTCTCTGTTCTTCTGTCCTGCCTTCCTGCCTTCCTTCTTTGTTTCGTTCGGTAGTCTGTTACATCTTCCAAATATACAAATCGTGTGATGACGTGTTGTGATAAACTTAAAGACAACGCTATTATAAGGGACGAAAAAGTCACACTTGCTATCATTCTCTCTCAACCTTATTGTTTCGTTCCCCAAGCTTGTCACATTCCTCAACTTTATGTGCCGTGTGGTGGCGTGTGGTTAGTACGCCCGTGATAACAGACCATGATAAAAACCTTTATTATAGGGGAAAAAAGTGTCACGTGCTGCATCATCCTTTGACCCTAATGTTTCGCTCGCCAGCCTGCCCATCGCTCACCTCTTGGGCGCTGCTCGGCTCAGTGTACCGCGGGCAGGGCTGAGTAATGGCACGGACACGACACTAAAATATTATTACCTCCAGAATGGTCCTTTTGTGTGTGTGTGTGTGTGTGTGTGTCCCTGACTACCGTACTGATACAAAATTCATTACCACATATCGGGTCACCAGTAATTTATGGCCTCGTATATAGGTTACGGAGATGTAAAGGTGTGATAAGACGATTGGGCTCCCTTTTTTCTGATATAATACTTTCTTATGTGGTACAGTAGACAGCGGTTCTCAAATTTTTTCGTGAGCGACCCTATTTGGAACATTTCAACCCTTCGCGACCCACAGTAAAAAAAAGAAAACGAACAATGGTATATAAACTTTATTTTGAAAAGAAATTAAACGTGTTCTTTTTTTCTCATCTTAACTAAACTAATGGGATCACCAACGTGTCAAATAGTGGGATCAGTGTGCTAAGGCTGCATCTCATATCGTGCTCGGTGTTAAGCTCGCAAAGGTAGGTTGTAACAAATGGAAGCAACACTTTTACCGCCTAACCTCCTACAGTACGCTTTTTTTTTTTTTACCGAATCCAGAACTCGGAGAGACACTATACAAAATTTCTTGAAAAGGTCATTCAACAACTTTTCACTCTGAACCTCAATAAGTTGCTCTGGGAGTCCTGGAACATCTTCTGGCAGGTTTTCGACATTCACGTTGAAAGGATTTATCACCCACGATTGGGTTCGAATGTGCTCTTCTGGGATTCGCCTATCAAACTCTGCCATCAGTTCAGTCAAGTGTGGTACAATAAAACTTTTAGCATTGTCGTGATAAGTTGTCTCCTCCCATGTTTCTAGAAATTCTGCCACAGTTGAAAAAGCTGCAAATTTCCCTCGCTTCACGTTGCCTAGCCACAGTTTTAGTTTGCATTTGAAAAAAGACATTTTCTGCAATTACAACAATCGTCTGGCTACGGCCTTGCATACTGATATTTAGACCGTTGCGTGCACCGAAAATGTCAGTGAGATACCCCAGTTGTAGGAGTCATATTTTGTTCAACAGTTTGTTCACTAAACCACTTTTCTTTTCAGGCAGGGAGATTTCCAGCTCGTCCCGAAGATCAGCTATTCGTCGTAGTAGTACTTTTCCTCTTGAGAGCCACCTGATCTTTGAGTTAAAGAGCAGATGCTTGTGTTCAGAATCGAGATCGGCACATAATTGCTCGAACATTCGAGTATTCAATGCACTAGCTCTGATGTAGTTGAAAATTTGAACTGCTTCGTTCATTAGCTACTTCGTTCATTCCAGGTGACAGGTGTCGACTAATTTTCACGATGTAGTAGGCAATGAAAAACATTCACCTTGGGATTAACTTGCTTTACACGTGCTGTGAAGCCTTTTCGCATTCCAAGCATCGCCGGTGCGCCGTCGGAACAAATGCTGAAGCAGTCTGTCCCCGAAAGTTCTTCCTCTTTCAAGAACTGGTCAACCATTCGAAAAACACCTTCTCCTGTAGTGGTTGTTGGCAATGCATGACAAAAGAGAAACCCCTCTTCTAGATCTGCTGGCCCTTCATACATAACATAAACCAACAGTTGAACGTTATCACTTACGTCTGTTGAGTCATCTAGCTGCAGTCTCAATGTTCCTTTGGCCTTGCGATCTACCACTTGCTGTTTGAGATCAAGTGACAGGTCCATGATCAATGGTTGTTTGTCCAAAAAAAAAGAAAAAAAAAGAGCAGACACCGAGGCCGAGGCAGAAAAACACAAATCTATGTGAAAAAACAGGAGTGGCATCACTGGTGAGAGTGTGAGATAGGCGCCTGACGTTTTGAAAATTATAATTGCAACTTCAATTAAGTAAATGAAATATTGAACGCATAAGATTTATTTCTATGTCCCTGCGACCCATCAAAAATTGTCTCGCGACCCAACTTTGGATCGCGACCCACAGTTTGAGAACCGCTGCAGTAGACGAGCGGAGTTAGTGGAGACGTTTGATTTAGTTTTTTTTATACTTGAGGCATTTCAAAGGCAAAACAACATCAAAAATAGCCCGCAAAGCATTCTACTAAAAGAGGACAGGAGTAGTTTCAAAATAATAATCAGTTAGGTTCGAAATGTCTAAATACATGATACTGGGAATATACACGTGAGGGTTGGATGGTTGCATAGATGGTTGGATTAGCTCTTTTTCTTATTGATTTTCGTACGAGGATATCTTTTCTCTTCCCCCCATAGCCTTGATCAAGATTTAGGTTACAGAAATGTCTAGACACGACACATGTTACTGGCAATATACACGTGATACGACTGTTAGATAAGCTCTTTTCCTATTGATTTCCATACGAGTAAATCTTTTCTATCTCTTCTACAGCCCTGCTCAAGAACTGAAGGACAAGATCATTTATTAACCACAAACCATCGACAAGTTGTGGTACTTGTATGGAATGGAAAGTTACGAGACTGTGGGGAAGAAAAACGAGAAAGAGTAAACGGAGAAGTCAAAACAGAACAGTAATAACATAACTTACGTGGAGCGTGGGTAGCATGCGGCCACCAACCGGACACGAAAACAATGTGAGCGAAGCGACGCGGCTGGCTGACGGGCTGACTGACTCACTTAATTGAGTGATGCATTCCAGAGGGGTAAAAATGAGTCCATACCACGTTCTCTTGGCCAACGCCCCGCCGCTGTGAGCTGACCGTGAAGAATGGAGGTCAGGCGTGCGTCCGTCCCTGCCAAGGTCATGGATGCCCCCGTGGCGAAGGAGCGAGGGGGACGAATGGATCCTATAGGCGGGGCAGCGATGACTAACGGTGTGGCGGGACCCAGCAAGAGCGCGATGGTGGGCGGGAAGCTGAGTCTCGGGTCACTTAGCGGGCGAGGTGATGGACTTGCCACGAGAAGGCCAAGTGTGTCTAGCGATAGCGTGTTGAGCAAGGGACTGATCACCAACGGGCCGCTGCCTTACAGTGGGGACATGGCGGGGGGAGGGGGAGGGGGTAATGTAAGGGTGGTTGGCGCGGGGAGGGGGGCAGGGGGAGGGGGAGGAGTCGGGATGAGCGGCGCGGCTTCACAGGGCTTCGTGGAACTCTCGAAGCGTCGACTGGCCAATGACCCGGCCATGATGCGTGAGTTGAAGCGATACCAGGAGCTGATGCTGAAGACCCTCCTCCCCTCCATCTCTAGCGGCGACGGCGAGCACCACTACGCCCTGCCACGCCCACAGCACGCCCAGCAGTCCCCAGACATCCTCCCCGCGCACAGAGGCCAGCCAGACGGCACCGATAACCCCCCTGAGAAGCCTCCCAGCGAGCACCTTCCCCGCCCTGAGCCTACTGACGCAATCTCGGGCGCGACACAGCACGTCTCGCCGCGCCTCTGCTCCTCCTTCAACACCTCCAAATCAGCCTGCAGCCACGGGAGTCAGGGGAGCAGAACCATGCCTTCGGGGCCCGCCAGTGCTGGTACCCGCCTCCCCTACACCATATACAACCCCATGGACACCTCCCCTCGCCCCTCACACCGCCGGAGGAGCAACGAAGAGGCGTCCCCGCGTAAGAAGGTCCACAGAAGAAGCCACGACGAAGGGGCCAACAGGAAGAGGAGTCACGGGGATGGAGGAGGCGAGGAGGAGGAGCTGGACCCCTCGAGACTCTCTGGCGCCAACGGAGGAGAGCTTGACATGCTGACCCTCGCGGCGCTGTACCTGGAGAGCCGCCACCGGGTATTCGGGCAGGAGTGGCACCACCGCCCTGACCTACCGGCGAATGCGAGGTGGGTTGTCTCTCTCTCTCTCTCTCTCTCTCTCTCTCTCTCTCTCTCTCTCTCTCTCTCTCTCTCTCTCTCAACAACCAGGGTAGCCAGCCACAAACAGGAAACAATGCAGATGGATAAGGGAGAGAGAGAGAGAGAGAGAGAGCTTAGCATGGTCAATCTCTCTCTCTCTCTCTCTCTCTCTCTCTCTCTCTCTCTCTCTCTGACCTCCTTCCACGTAGACGTGCACAAAAACAGACAGCCTTTCCTTCGTCGAGTCTCTAAACACCGAGATGGCCCAAGAAACGACATAATCCCCCGCTCTTCGATCTCCTCCCGCAGGGCGACTAACCAGGTGGGCGGCACGGGTCTCGGGGGCCCGGGTATCGTTCGCCCTCGCCGCCTCTCCCCCCTCTCGCCCTCCGACACGCCACCCAAGGACGGGGAGGAGGACGGCGATAAGGAGTCGAGGATGTTTTCCGCACTGATGCCAACTCCCGCGGGGCTTCACCTCTCCGTCAACTACACCCACAACCTTGGTCTTGGTGGGTGGAAGGGGTGTGGTGGGTATAGAAAAGGGTGTAGTGTGTTTAGAAGGGGGCATCGTTTGTTTATAAAGGGGTGTTGTGTGTTTATAAAGGGGTGTAGTGTTCAAAAAGGGGTGTAGTATCTTTGACAAGGTGTAGTGATTAGAAAGGAGTGCATGTGAGTGTAAGGTGGTTTTAGAAAAGAGTGTATAGTGTCTTGGAAAGGAGTGGGAATAGTACTGGGAAGGGTGAAAAGGAACCGGCAAGGGGTATAGTGTATTACCGTTTTCACTCCATTCTCCCTCCGGCAGACGAGTCCTTCTACCTTGCTGAACGTGCTCGCGCCCTTCGCCCACGCCTTCGTCGCCTCAACTCCATGGATGACCTGCTCCCCTCCTCCCCGGGGCATCCCTCCTCCCCTAATGAGCTCCAAAAGGCCACCTCCGCCCCTGACCTCTCCAACAGCGCCCACGGGAGGAAAGGACAGCTGGAGACGGTACAGATGCGATGTCATATCAAAGAGGGAACTCTCAAGGTCGTTGTGATCTGGACTTGTACGATGCGTCTCTTTCTTTGCTAGTTCATCCACGAAATCTGTGTGTTCCTCAGCCTCCCTTCCTTCTCCTTTACTGTCAGACCAAGCTCCATTCCCCTATCCCCCTTTTTTACCCTCCCTTCACACTCTTCTCTTGTCAGTTTCTCCTTGACTCCTTCATTCTCTTTCCCTGCTGGTTTATGCTCCAGTCTCGCTTTTCTCCCTTTTTCTTCCCCCCTTCACTCTCTTTTTTTCTTAGTTCATCCTACACTCTCTTTTTTTCCCTTTTCTTCATCCTCTTCAGACTTTCCTTTTCAGTAATTTCATCCCAAACGCACCTCCCTTAAGCTACGGTTACACTAGGCAACGAAATGGTTGGATTCCAACGATTCTCTTGAATTTCGTCCAAGGTTGGAGGATTTCGTTTGGAATCCAAGCGTAGGGAATGAGGAAAGATACCTCGCCCAGTAGCGTTGTACTCCTTCCCTTGGATCTCATCCAAGGGAAGAAAACTGAAGATCTATGTTATACAGTATTCATATTTATGACATATTTGAAAAGAAAGTATACAGCTTATTCAGTCATAAGAGATGAAGTATTTATTAGTATAAAAATATCTTGAAAAAGGAATAAAATTTTATAGAATGTATATAGTGGCAATAAGCAGACATTCGTTTGACTACCGCTGCGGTGTAAACATTTCCTCTCCCTACGCGCCATAACTTCAACTGTTCTCGCCGTGATGGAGTGGAAAACTGAAGTTATTCACGATCTCCTGGAGAGGGTTTTACTCCAAGAGGTGCTTTGGAATGTTATTTGGCTTACCACCCTCTCCCTTCCCTCCGTCCCTCCCCTCCTTCCCTTCCCCTTCTTCCCCCCCCCTCTCCCCCCCCCCCCCATCTCTCTCTCTCCGCCATCCTTACGGCAAAGTTGGACTCGTCTAACCACTCGTCCAAAGATAGAATTGGATGAACAGCTGTTTAAGGTTGGACTCCAAGCGTTTCGTTGACTAGTGTAACAGTAGCTGAACTTCCTAACACTCCCTTCACTTTCCTCCCTCGCTCGTTCATTCCACACACCTCTGTCTCTTTTCTCACCCTCCATCCACTCTCCTCATTAGCCATTTCACCCTCAAACACACCTTTCTCCCTCTCTCAACCTCCCTTCACTGTCCGTCATTTCATCCTCCACTCCCCTTTCTCCCTTTCACAGCCTCCCTACTCTCTCCTCCTCCTCCTAACATTTACTTCATCCTGCACTGCCCCGTCTCCCTTCCTTACCCTTCCTCTTCACCTCCTCCTCTCAGATTTCATCCTCCACAACCCTATCTCCCTTCTTCACACTCTCTTCTCCTCCCACACCTCATCCTGCAATTCCTTATATCTCTTCCAAGGCCTCCCTCTCCTCCCTATCTCTCTCTTATCCTTCTTCCTCTCCTCCTACGACACAGTTCATCCTTCACTCTCTCTCTCTCTCTCTCTCTCTCTCTCTCTCTCTCTCTCTCTCTCTCTCTCTCTCTCTCTCTCTCTCTCTCTCTCTCTCTCTCTCTCTCTCTCTCTCTCTCTCTCTCTCTCTCTCTCTCTCTCTCTCTCTCTCTCTCTCTCTCTCTCTCTCTCTCTCTCTCTCTCTCTCTCTCTCTCTCTCTCTCTCTCTCTCTCTCTCTCTCTCTCTCTCTCCCCTCCTCCTCCTCCTCCTCATACAGTAAATACTCAACTGTAAAATCTCTCTTCCTCACCCTCCCTCTCCTCCTCCTACATGCACCACCTAACTTGCCGTGCAGAAAGGAGCTAAAAGTCACAAAAAGTTTCGAGAATTGGTGGATTGTTATTTTCGTCCTCCACGGTACGCCCACCCACACCCCCTCCCTTCTTCCCACACACAGATATCAATAAATAAAAAAAACTTAACCTATTGAAATCTTGTGTGTGTGTGTGTGTGTGTGTGTGTGTGTGTGTGTGTAAATAGTATGAACAAATCTGCGAATTTTTGTGCTAAAAAATTAGTTGATGTTATAAACATTATGAGCTTAACGAAATTTAATTATGAGTAGTTATATGAGTTAAGAACACACACACACACACACACACACACACACACACACACACACACACACACACACACACACACACATGGACAGATGAATAGGTAGATAGATAGATAGATAGAGTTATTGACCCCAAAACCCACACATTACAATTGTAGCTTTCACTTTTGCGGTTTATAAAGGGCACACACACACACACACACACACACACACACACACACACACACACACACACACACAGGTCGTAATGGCAGCGTATCTCTGTACATTTCACTGCTTTCTCGCCCCTCGATTAATTATTCGCGAGTGCTTGATTGCGTCCGTGTGTCAAGTGGGTCAGTATGCGTCACTGTCCTATATCGGGAAATACCACGAGAGAGAGAGAGAGAGAGAGAGAGAGAGAGAGAGAGGATAAAAAGATCGATGGTTTGTTTGTTTGTTTCCATCTGTTTATGTCGCTCTGTTGGACTTGACGGAACGAGAACGGACACTGCTCTGCTCTACCTCCACCATTACTACTACTGCTACTACTACTACTACTACTATTTCTACTACTATTACTACTTCTACTACTATTACTACTTCTACTACTATTACTGCTTCTACTACTACTACAACTACATAAATGATACCTCCACCCATGTTTATTTTCCCGACACATAATCATGGAGGGCTCCATAGCTTGGAGGTCATTAGCCCCAACTCTGCTCGCTAATGACTGTGGCATCCAACCATATCACTAATACTACCTGACACTAAATCACCCATCATCTATTACGTCTAGATCCCCCTTTCCTTCTCTACAAAAGTCACTCCCGACCCACCCTAATGTCACTCTCCACCACTGTGGCTTCATAGTCCATATTGGAGATGTTGGTGGCTTTTGGGCCAGAGTGTCTGGTGCCCCTGAGACATAGGATGGCCGACCTGAGCAGGGAGAACGAGAGGCGACACCTCATCCAGGCGACAACGCGACTCCTTGGCTGATGCTTCTTTTCTGAGATTAGTTCCGCGAGTCGTGCGTAGAAGCATTGGGCCCTGGGATCCATCCCGCCGGATGTGGTGAAGACGAGGGGGGTGAAGCTGCCCTGATCCACATGTTGGATTCTTTCACTGTATGCCCTTGTCTTCTCCTGCTCGTTCCTGTGGTGGGCGGCTTGCAGGGGCAGCTCACGGTGACAGACAGCCATCGGGTAGAATATGCGGATGTCCATGAACGCCCGCTGTCCGCGCACCCAGAATCCGCGGGCACTTACATCAACCCGTGCCTCCTGTGAGGTATTGGCTGTCCTGTACCGAAGGTGTTCGCCGTCCAGGGGAAGCAGTGCCGGCTCGGTAGTGTCGTCTTGGCATACCTCCCCGAGCATACTGGCTGTCAGATCCATGACTTCATCGTGTCGAATACAGACGAAGCCTCCTTTTTTACATGTCATGGTGTGGGTGACATCATTTGGTGATCCACATGCACAGAGATCAGGCAGTCCCTCAATCGGCCAGCCATATCTCAGAGAAATGGCGTCGACAAATTCTTGTTTGTTGAGGCTGAAGCCCTTTGCTCTGATTGGTAATGACGTTAGCCAGTTAGAGGCGCCTGCCTCCTGTGCTGTGTGTATTTTTCTACCCATTTCTGTGGACAAGTGGTGTGTAAGACGGTCCAGCTCGTCTTTTTGGGCCTGTTGCCTTTCTTCTGAGATATTTCTTTTAATATCTCTTATTTCTGTTTGGTCTATCTCGCCCTCTGCCTCCTGAGCGATGATCCTGTTGATGAGTGATCTGGTAAGGCTGATGGAGTTTTGGTTCTCCTTATCAGCCAGCTTCTCAGGGTTGGTGATCCCCATCCCACCCAGTCTTGGGGGAAGTGCTAGCATATCGCTCTCCTCCTCCCCCAAAGCATGAGATTTCACTAGCGCCGGCAAAAATTCATTCTTGACGGCATTTTCCAGTGGTCGGAGGAGTGGACTAATGCCGAGGATGGTGCGCATCAGGAACGTCCACCGATGTTGGATGCCGTGGGTGTACGCTGAATAGGCAGCGTGTGGCTCAGTCTTGGCAATGGCAGACAAAGCTTCTATTTCCTTCACCCATTCAGCTACTTTGTCTCCCACGTACTCCTTCTTATATACCTCTGTCCCAATCACTGCACCTAAGTGTCGTTGTCCGTCCTTTGTCACAATGACGCCACTTCCTCTAAAAGTTTCTGCGGCATGGTCATAATGTTCAGGTTTGACAATAAGGACAGACTTGGTGGCGTTAGGGATGTATCCTATCTCAGGGCCGGCGGTGTTCACAGTGTCCCACCACCTTTTTAAGTCTGAGATTTTACCAGCACCTGAGAGGTCATCCGCATAAGCCACCTGTTTCACCCGTGTTTCTGCGAACGCGATTTAATTTTGGAGGACTGATAGGCCCAGGGCGTACATAGCCATGGCTATTGGGTCACCTTGTGTTGCTCCCTCAGATGAACGTAGGAGGGTAGTTTAGAAAGCAAAGATTTGTGCCGGACCCTATCAAAAGCTTTTGATATGTCCAGCGCAATAGCAAAAGTTTCACCGAAACGGCTAAGAGAGGATGACCAAGAGTTAGTTAGGAAGGCAAGGAGATCACCAGTAGAACGCCCCTTGCGGAACCCATACTGGCGATCAGATAGAAGGTTAGAAGTGGAAAGGTGCTTTTGAATCTTCTGGTTAAGGATTGATTCAAAAGCTTTAGATAGAAAGAAAAGGAAAGCTATAGGGCGGTAGTTTGGGGGACTGGAACGGTCACCCTTCTTAGGCACAAGCTGTATAAAGGCATACTTCCAGCAGAAAGGAAAGGTAGATGTTGATAGGCAGAGACGAAAGAGTTTGACCAGGCAGGGTGTCAGCACAGAAGCACAGTTTTTAAAGACAATAGGAGGCACTCCATCAGGTCCATAAGCCTTCTGAGAGTTGTGGCCAGAGAGCTACTCCCGGTGAAGATATATGGGAAGCGAGGAGGGTGCTGAGGCCCTTCAAAGACCTTCCCATGTCCTCATTAACCGTTTCCCTTTTGTCTCATCAACACCAGAGAGCAGTTCAGCATGCTCTCTAAAGACAGTTCCTCATTCTATTTACACCACACTACATTCACACAACACACACACCTTTTCCCAAAATTCAAAATTCAAAATGGCGAAAAATTACAGAGCCTCGTAGTCCCCGCCCTGGGGGGGGGGGGGGGGGGCCCATAAATTCCCCCTTCTGGCTGCCGACTTGAGAGGTGTCCTGATGACTCCTCGAACCTCCTCCTTATCAATTTCTGCAACATTCGCGGTCTTCGTTCTAATTTTCATTCTGTGGAAAACCATCTCTCCTCCTCTAAACCTCACCTTCTCTTCCTCACCGAAACACAGGTTTCTGAGGCTACTGACAGCAACCTCTACTCTGTTCCCTCCTACTATCTCTATCCTAAATTTCAATCCAAAGCTGGATGTTGCGTCTATGTGCGCAACGACATCACTTGCTCTCGTGCCCACGACCTTGACTCTTCTGAATTTTCTACCATCTGGCTAAGACTTCATTGTCATTCTATTACTAAATACATCTGTGCTGTTTATCTCTCACCTAACTCTACTAACTATGTAAAATTCTTTGACTATTTCAACTCTAAAGTGGAGCACATCTTGACTCACTTTCCTTTAGCTGAAATCTCCATCTTGGGAGATTTCAATGTTCACCACCAGCTTTGGCTTTCATCCTCCTTCACTGACCAGCCTGGTGAACAAGCCTACAACTTTGCTCTCCTCAACGACCTAGAGCAGTTGGTTCAGCACCTTACTCGTATTCCTTACCGTCTTGGAGACAGGCCCAACATTCTAGACCTCTTCCTTACCTCTAATCCTTCTGCTTACTCTGTCAAACTGTTCTCTCCGTTGGGCTCCTCCGATCATAACCTTATTTCTGTATCCTGTCCTATCGCTCCTGCACATCCTCTGGACCCATCGAAGAGGCGATGCTTCTGGCATTTTGCTTCAGCTCGTTGGGACGACCTGAGGATGTACTTTTCCGATTTCTCGTGGAGTAATTACTGCTTCCAGGAGAGAGACCCCTCTTTGTGTGCCCAGCGCATCACAGAGGTGATTGTCTCTGGAATGGAGGCATACATTCCACGTTCTTTCTCTACTCTCCATGCTAAAAAGCCTTGGTTTAATCATGCTTGTTCTCGTGCTATTAAAGATAAAGAGGCAGCTCACAAAAGGTTCCAGAGCCTTCGAACACCCGCTAACTTTGACCTTTACATTTCAGCCCGGAATCGTGCCAAATCTATTCTCCGACTTACCAAAACTTCTTTTATCAATAGAAAATGTCAATTCTTCCCGTGACTTCTGGCATCTAGCCAAAAATATTTCCTCCAATTTCACTTCTTCCTCTTTCCCTCCTCTCCTTAACCCTGACGGCAGCCCTGCCGTCTCATCTCTCTCTAAGGCTGAACTCTTCGCTCAAACTTTTTGTAAGAACTCCACCCGGGACGATTCTGGGCATATTCCTCCTACTCATCCCCCCTCTGACTCATTTATGCCTGTTATTAAAATTCTTCCAAATGATGTTTTCTATGCCCTCTCTGGCCACAACTCTCAGAAGGTTTATGGACTCGATGGAGTGCCTCCTATTGTCCTTAAAAACTGTGCTTCCGTGCTGACACCTTGCCTGGTCAAACTCTTTCGTCTCTCCCTTACAACATCTACCTTTCCTTTCTGCTGGAAGTATGCCTTTATACAGCCTGTGCCTAAGAAGGGTGACCGTTCCAATCCCCCAAACTACCGCCCTATAGCTTTACTTTCCTTTCTATCTAAAGCTTTTGAATCAATCCTTAACCGGAAGATTCAAAAGCACCTTTCCACTTCTAACCTTCTATCTGATCGCCAGTATGGGTTCCGCAAGGGGCGTTCTACTGGTGATCTCCTTGCCTTCCTAACTAACTCTTGGTCATCCTCTCTTAGCCGTTTCGGTGAAACCTTTGCTATTGTGCTGGACATGTCAAAAGCTTTTGATAGGGTCTGGCACAAATCTTTGCTTGCTAAACTACCCTCCTACGGTTTCTATTCTTCTCTCTGTAGCCTTATCTCCAGTTTCCTTTCTGACCGTTCTATTTCTGCTGTGGTGGACGGTCACTGTTCTTCCCCTAAACCTATTAACAGTGGTGTCCCACAGGATTCTGTCCTATCTCCCACTCTCTTTCTGTTGTTCATTGATGATCTTTCCAAAACGAACTGCCCTGTCCATTCTTACGCCGATGACTCCACTCTGCATTACTCAACTTCTTTTAATAGAAGACCCACTCCACAGGAACTTAACGATTCATGGCTGGAGGCAACAGAACGCTTAGCCTCAGACTATACTATTATTTCCGATTGGGGCAAGAGGAACCTGGTGTCCTTTAACGCCTCAAAAACACAGTTTCTCCACCTATCCACTCGACACAATCTTCCAAACAACTATCCCCTATTCTTTGACAACACCCAGCTTTCACCTTCTTCAACACTAAACATTCTCCGTCTATCCTTAACTCAAAATCTCAACTGGAAACTTCATATCTCATCTGAGTCATATCTTACAAAATCAGCTTCCTCTAGGCTGGGCGTTCTGTATCGTCTCCGCCAGTTCTTCTCTCCCGCACAGTTGCTATCCATTTACAGGAGCCTTGTCCGCCCTCGTATGGAGTATGCATCTCATGTGTGTGTGGGGGGGTCCACTCACACAGCTCTCCTTGACAGAGTGGAGTCAAAGGCTCGTCGTCTCATCGGCTCTCCTCCTCATACTGATAGTCTTCTACCTCTCAAATTCCGCCGCCATGTTGCCTCTCTTTCTATCTTCTATCGATATTTTCATGCTGACTGCTCTTCTGAACTTGCTAACTGCATGCCTCCCCCCCTCCCGCGGCCCCGCTGCACACGACTTTCTACTCATGCTCATCCCTATACTGTCCAAACCCCTTATGCAAGAGTCAACCAGCATCTTCACTCTTTCATCCCTCACGCTGGTAAACTCTGGAACAATCTTCCTTCATCTGTATTTCTTTCAAGAGGAGGGTATCAGGACACCTCTCCTCCCGAAATTGACCTCTCTTTATGGACACTCCTTTGACCTCTATTCAGGAGCAGTGATATATATATATATATATATATATATATATATATATATATATATATATATATATATATATATATATATATATATATATATATATATATATTTTTTTTCTTTAGCTCCTAAATAAAAATAAAAAAAAAAAAAATCTACTACTACTATTACTACTACTACTACTACTACTACTACTACTACTACTACTACTACTACTACTACTACTACTACTACTACTACTACTACTACTACTACTACTACTACTACTACTACTACTACTACTACTACTACTACTACTACTACTACTACTACTACTACTACTACTACTACTACTACTATTACTACTACTACTACTACTACTACTACTACTACTACTACTACTACTACTACTACTACTACTACTACTACTACTACTACTACTACTTTAATTACTGCTTTCTCCTCAGTTACTTAAATTACCAACTCAATATGCGCGTCATGCACAGGCTAGACTAAACATTCTCTCCCCTACCCTTTCTCTTCCCTCTCTCCCTCCCTTCCTTTCCTCCCTTCCCTCCCTTTCCCTTCCCTTCCCTTTCCATCCCTTCCATTCCTCTCCCTTCCTTTCTCTTCCCTTCCCTTCCTTTCCCTTCCTCCCTTTCTTCCTTTCCCTTTCTTTCCTTCCTTCCTTCCCTTCCCTCCCGTTCGTTCCCTTTTCCTTCCCGTCAATTTCCTTTTTTTCCCTTTCTT
The DNA here is from genome assembly GCF_024679095.1 of Eriocheir sinensis. Taxonomy (NCBI): domain Eukaryota; kingdom Metazoa; phylum Arthropoda; class Malacostraca; order Decapoda; family Varunidae; genus Eriocheir; species Eriocheir sinensis. The sequence continues at coordinate 6,177,743 of NC_066521.1, forward strand.
TCCCTTTCTTTTCCTTCCCTTCCTCCCTTCCCTTCCCTTCCCTTCCTCCCTTCCCTTCCCTTCCCTTCCTCCCTTCCCTTCCCCTCCCTTCCCCTCCCTTTCCCTCCCTTCCCTTCCTTCCTTTCTCTTTCTCTCATGGTCACTCGGTTTGCTGGTTTGCTGCATAGGTGATGATAATTGTGTGTGTGTGTGTGTGTGTGTGTGTGTGTGTGTAGCTACGCGCCTTGTCACACTGACCCTTCACCTTTCTCAACGGGGCGCTCGATAACAATATTTTCTCCACATTACAAAACTCATGAGCCTCGCACACACTCTCTCGCTACCACACACGACCCTCATGGAATCCCCTCAGCGTTCCTACACCCTCCAAAGCCAAACAACAACAACAAAAAAAAAAAAAAAAAAAAAAATGCCACTGCTCGCACTGCTCCCTCTCTTTCTGATTCGTTTCATAATAATAATAATAATAATAATAATAATAATAATAATAATAATAATAATAATAATAATAATAATAATAATAATAATAATAATAATAATAATAACTAATAATAATAATGATAAAAGCATGAACTTGTTTATCTAATATTTATTTCCTCTTTTTAACCTTTCGTCTATATCGGGTCTCATATATTCTCAGTTAATACTGCACTCAACCTTTAAATAATGCTCTTAACATTGCTGTATCAATTCGAGATCCAAAGAATACACTTAACGTTCCTACTCCATTGAAACAAACAAACAAACAAACAAACAAACACACACACACACACACACACACACACACACACACACACACACACACACACACACACACACACACACACACACACACACACACACACACACACACACACACACACACACACACACACACACACACACACACACACACACACACACACACACACACACATACATACACACACACACACACACACACACACACACACACACACACACACACACACACACACACACACACACACACACACACACACACACACACACACACACACACACACACACACACACACACACACACACACACACACACACACACACACACACACACACACACACACACACACACACACACACACACACACACACACACACACACACACACACATACACACACACACACACACACACACACACACACACACACACACACACACACACACACACACACACACACACACACACACACACACACACACACACACACATACATACATACACACACACACACACACACACACACACACACACACACACACACACACACACACATACAGAACACAACTTTCATCCCAATTCCTGTTTCTTTGATATTGCTCCCCTTTCTTAAAACCTTCGTCTGTCTCGGGGTCTCGTACATTCTCATTCACTATCACAGACAGCCCTTATAAAATTAACTTAGCCTTCTTATTCAGCTGAGAAGCCTTGGAAAAAATTAACACAATTCCCTCACCAATTCCTGTTTCTCTAATACTTCTTCACCATTCTAAAACTTTCGTTTGTCTTGAGTCTCGTATATTTCCTGTCTTCACCACAGTCAAGCCTTTTACAGTCAACTCAGCACTCTTATTTAACTGAGAAACATATAAAATCTAGTCTAAAAATCTCACCTATCAATTCCTTTTCCACTACTACTTCTCCCTTTTCGCATCCCTCACATTGTATATCTCCACTCAGTACTCAGTCAACCCCTAAAACATCCATTCAATATTCTAATTCCACCGAGAAAAATACAAACACTAATATATCATAAATCCCACCCTCATTCCTCTTCCTCTAATATTTACTCCTTTTTCTTAACCGTCGTGTGTCTTTCAATATCACAGACAATCTTCTCAACTTTCCTTTTCTAATGAATCTCCCACATGAGTAAACATATCTAACATGACCCATCTCACCATCTCCTGTCGCCACTAATACTTCTTCCTTAACCTTCTCGTCTGCGTACAAACAACTCGCCAAGCAACCACCATATTTTCTCTCTCTCAAAACAAGAAAACTGTATACACATCATAACTTTCCTCAACCAGGCGTCTCAATATCACTTCATCTTTCTCTTACCTCGGTCTGTCTCGCGGCTCGTGTATTCCCTTCCCAAACACATTACCTTCCCTTTCCAACGTAGAATCCCACACAAAAAACAACATTTCCCGTCTGTCCCGTATCCCAAAACACATTACCTTCCCTTTCCCACACAGAATCACACACAAAAACAGCAACAATAAAAATCTCGCCTATCCTTGTCTCAAACTTCACTTTCAAAACCTCTGTCTGTCGCGCGCCTCGCATTTTCCCTACCAAACCACATTAAAATTCCCTTTTTCCACATTGCATCTCTCTCACACACACACACACAAAAAAAAAAATCACTTTTTTCTAAACCTGTCTGTCTCGCGTCTTGCATATTCTCTCTCAACGCACATTACCTTGCCTTTCTCTCTCACACACACACACACACACACACACACACACACACACACACACACACACACACACACACACACACACACAAACAATCATACACTGCTTTTTTCTCCCAGGTCTGTCTCACATTTCACTTTCTAAATCTCCGTTTGTCTTACATACGAGTATACTCTTCCTAACACGCTGTAACCTCCCTTTTCTACTGACAATCACAACAAAACAACCAAACACTACTTCCCTCACCCCGGCCTGTCTCACACACACACTTCCTTGACCCCGGTCCCCGTCTCCTGCAGGTTCTCTCTCCCGTCTCGTCACAGGAGAGCCTATCCCCTCCCCTGGTCACGCCCGCCCGAGCCAACACACCCACGGAGGCAAGACACTCAGCCGCCATGGTCCGCCCACAGATGGTAGGCGGTTCTCTGGCAACGAACTCTACCGTGGACACCGCTAGGACCGTCAACAACTACGGGCACGGGCAGGATGTAGTTGGTAATGCCCTGACGAAGAAGAAGCAGCTCACACAACTCCCTGAACCCTCGCGCTCTGGCCTGCCGCCGCCGCCGCCCCGCCTGTCCCTGCGTGGGTCCCTGGACACTCCCACACCCGCGCCTACCAACGAGGGCGCTGGGAGGAAGATGGGAAGGGTGCACCTACAGCCACTGAGTGTTAGGAAGACCTCGAACTGAGAGAGAGAGAGAGAGAGAGAGAGAGAGAGAGAGAGAGAGAGAGAGAGAGAGAGAGAGAGAGAGAGAGAGAGAGAGAGAGAGAGAGAGAGAGAGAGAGAGAGAGAGAGAGAGAGAGAGAGAGAGAGAGAGAGAGAGAGAGAGAGAGAGAGAGAGAGAGAGAGAGAGAGAGAGAGAGAGAGAGAGAGAGAGAGAGAGAGAGAGAGAGAGAGAGAGAGAGAGAGAGAGAGAGAGAGAGAGACCTTGGAACTGTTGTCTAGGGAATGAACTTTTTTGGGCTACAAACAAAGGTGAGTCCACATTCATTTTTTTTATTTTTATGTCAAGAATCACGAAAATAATGTCGAGGCGTCACGGAACAGTGAATGAAGCTTTGGGGCGGTGGTCTGTAACCTAGATTTCGAAACCTGCGATTAACTATTTGTGTGTGTGTGTGTGTGTGTGTGTGTGTCCGAGATTTTTTTTTTTATCATAGGAAGCAAAAAAAAAAAAAAGTAGCCCGCTATGCACCGCTCCTGTAGAGAAAACAGAATGAGAGGCTAAAAGCCTGGGTTAAAAAGAAAAAAAAAACACGATTCTCCCACAAAGAAAGGACAGAATCAAATGCCATAAAAAGTATTGAATTAATCTTTGTTTTGGAGACGTTTTGAGGGAATTTAAGTCATAGGAAGGAGGAAATACAGTACGAAGAAAGAAAGATGTGTGTGTGTGTGTGTGTGTGTGTGTGTGTGTGTGTAAAGGCATGCATGCGTGCCGCCTCAATTATTCACACCGACGGTCAGTCGATAGCTGAACCTGACCACTCAGTATCAGAGTGTATTATTTATTTAAACCTTGAAACTCTCTCCTTATATTAACGAAGCCATGTGTATAATCGTGTCCAGAAGGTGTTAAAATGTACTGGATTAAGACCATTTCCCTCCACACCCACTGATATTACTGTGATACCTGTGTCTTGTACGCTGCTATGAATCATTCAGCGAAGTGTCTGCGTTTCACTGACCTGTTTCTCACCTGCTGAACTACTGGCCCAGGTTCGCGCCGCTCCCTCGCGCCTCAACTGCTTGCTCCCACACCGCCGCTCTCTGGTATGTGTTTGGCCCACGAACAAGATATATCGCTATTGACGTGCTATCAGTTATTTGCAATCTGGTAAAGGTATGGTAGTGTTTGTGTTAGAAGTAGTAGTCGTGGCTGATGTTCGTAATAGTAGCAGTGGTAGTAGAAGTAGTAGTAGTAGTAGTAGTGGTAGTAGTAGTAGTTATGATGGTGGCGGTTGTGGTAGTAGGATAGCGGTAATTATCGTATATATATATATATATATATATATATATATATATATATATATATATATATATATATATATATATATATATATATATATATATATATATATGCTTAGTCGGTTAGAGGTATATCAGTAATAGTGTATGTAGTTGTAGCGTATGTAGTAGTATAGGTAGTAGTATATGCAGTGGTACTTGTTGTAGTAATAGTGTTAGTAGTAACATTATTATTATTATTAGTGGTAACAGAAGCAGGAGCAGTAACCCGGCGCGTTATAGATCCAGAAGAAACTCAAACATCGTGAAAGGTATGTTTAATGACGGGCTGGACACCAAGACGACACAGAACGTAGGAAAACCCTGAGTTGCTATCGATTAGGCGTCAACTGCTGACAAGGGAGACGAAAGGCTCCGCCAGGCTCCTTCTAAAGAAAAACTCCGACTACAAAGGTAAAGAGATGTGAGTAAAAACACCAACAAGGGATAAAAAGATTTGCAGGTAAGTGTGTAAATAAAATAAAAAAAAATAAAAATCCAGACGGTATGCAAGGACACAGATGAAAAACAAAATATAAAGAAAACTTTAAAAGGATAAATAGAAGTGTATGTTTGTGGTGTGGATGAAATACTGTCTTGAATTCCCTCTAAAATCCTTTCATCAAATGTGGAGACGGAAGCTGATACAGACAGATACTAAAACACTACAGACAGGGCTAGAGATCAATATGGCGTTTGTGACAGACTTTAGAACTACTCCAAAAATACTTTCCAATTGGTGTGAAAGGGCACAGACAAAGAAGTTTGTATATAAGAGCCAAAAATAGGGATAAAAAGGAATGTTTTTTTGCGTGGTTACTTTTCAATTGATTATTTAGAATGTCAGTATCTACAATATTATGCAGTAAGAGTTTGTTGTGGGATGTCTTAGCCTATTATGCCTAGAAGTAAAAACTTGGCTTATTACACGGAATGGCTAAGTGAGCAGAGAAGTATCGGTACACAATGTTCAGTACTCAAGAATCCGAAAGAAAATGTTATGCTAAGCTTAAAAAACATCAATGGTGTAGAAGCGTTCAAGTCTCGGAGAAAATAACACACACAAGTGCTTACACCAATTGTGAATTTCAAATTATTTTCGTACTTCCGTCAAGCAGGAATTACATGAATTACGACGTATTGCATAACGAAACCTGAAACAAATTATGACATATAATTTTCGTGCTTCAAGGAAAATTAAATAGTATACTTGAAAATTCAATAACGAGCCACATTCGATAACTTTCCTTGGTGTGAAAAGAAGACTTTATAGCTATTGTGACACATGGAAAATTTATATAGAAAACCGTTAAGAAATTCAATAACGTGTCACATCCGATCATTTTCTTTGAAGTAAATAGAAGACATGAACTTTGAAGCGTTGCCCCGAAGCAATGTGAAGAGCTAAAGACTAAACCGTCCGAGATGTTTACAAGTCATAGTTTCAGCGTTGCGTGTGTGAACAGTGTGGCGTGACAAAGCTAGAAAAAAAGCACTAAACGATCTTTTTCTTCTTGACATTTTTGGGGGGTTGTGGCTTAGGGTAAAATGCCTGATTTTTTAAACGTCTAATTAGTCTTTATTAGCAACGATGTGGCTGATTTGCCTTTTGACCGTTTTTCAGGGCGTGGTTTGTTGGTTTTGTTGAGTTATAATATATTTTCTTTTATGAATGAGTTTGTAATATGTTGACATAACTGTAAGAATCCAAGATTTCTAATTAACTCCGTCCCCCCCAAAAAAATGGAATAAAAAGCCAGCTTAGCTGTTAATGTTAATGAATATTAATGCGACGTTTGAAAAATCTTGCGTGTCCTTTAATCTGTGAAACTCCACCACTTCCAACTAACTCCGTCTCAAAAATGGAATAAAAAAGCCAAAACTAGCCATGTAACAGTTTATAAATACTAATACGACGATTGGATGCTCTTCCTGATGTCACGCGGCGGCACTGGGGTTCGAACTGGCTCTCCCCGGCTCTTTACTTCCACGACTTGACCCTCTAACACACTAAACTACCAAGTCCAACAAAACATTGACTTGAAGAAAAACTAAGTGATCATAATGTTCTGAGCACAATCACACTATATTTTTTGAGAGACCAGGAGCGCTAATCTAGTTTTTGACATGTCAGTTTCGCGAGAAATATTTCCCTCCACACTCTTACATGGCATGCAACTCCGTTTCCATGTTACTCCACCCTGAAAACTCTTCACATAGAGGCGGCAAATCTAACGTCCACCAAATTTCTGTTCATCTTGCAGTTTCAGTCTATCACTATATTATATTTTACCTTAGCACCAGGGCCATGAAACAGGAGAGTTTGGCCAGCCGCGTCACAGGCAACATGTTGTTACCTAAAAAGACAAGCGAAATTCAAATTGATGCTGATGCAATAGTGTTTTTTTGTGCTCTAGGTATCATCAGGACCTCGAAGAAGTACCTAGAGAACACACACACACACACACACACACACACACACACACACACACACAGACACACACACAAACACACACACACAAAATGTATCAGCATTAGTTTGAGTTTCGCGCGGCTCTCTTGGTAACATTATGGCGCCTGTGGTGAGGTTCGCTAGACTCTCCTATTCCCTGGCTCTGCTTGGCACATACGAGTCCCTTAGAAGCACAAGGCCACAACCACCCTCAGGGCCGGAAAAGATTGTGCTTGCAATAAGTTTTATCAAATATCTTGTGTCTTGTGGAGGTGTGACTTGTGGCAATAATTATGAGCTAACAGTGTTGAAAAGTAAAATACACAACATTAACTCTTAGGACGCATAGATTAACCAAACTTTATAGGGTTTTGCAGCTTTTCCAAACTGGTGCTTGCGGCTGTGTGATTCCTAAGGGCTCATACATGTAAAGTGAGGGACAAAAGTCGTGCCGTGAGATGTGAAAACATGAGGCGACAGGCTAAATATGTGGTCCATCTCCAAAATTAACAAATATATGAACCAGATGGCAACTCAAGTCAGTGCTATCAACCGGCCGTGTCTCTTTCTTCTTCTTTTTTCTTTTTCTTTTTCTTCTTCTTCTTCTTCAAAGTTTTTGGAGGGTGATTGATGGACTGCGGAATATACATGTTTATCCTGTCGCCTCAGGTTTTCACGTTTCACGACACGACTTTTGTCGCTCACTGTACCTTTTATAGATCCTATAACTAAATATTTATGCATATTTGAGGCTGTAACGTGAATCATTCCATAGAAAATAGAGTAAAATTCCTTCTTTATCACAGCGACACAAAACCCTGTTCGTAGCATCCTTGTAGTTTGCAGGATCGTGTTACAGAGAACCAACCAATCAAGTGTGCGTGTGTCTACAAAAGATTAAAATTGGTCAGGTGCTGCAAAAAACACGACACGTTGCATAAACTTTAACAGTATTTTGTGATTTAAACTTTTACAGTGATAAATCGTGTTTGACGTGAAAACTGAAGACTCTGAAAGGAAGGAAGCGAAGACAATCTCGAGGACCAAACAAACGATTGCGTAACAACCACGAAGACCTAAAAACACTGAACACCGAAGCGCTATAGACAGTATGTGTAACCAATGCCTATGCCCGCACACACACACACACACACACACACACACACACAATCGAGATAGATAGATGGATGGATAGGTAGATAAAGAGATAGAGAAAAGAGAGAGAGAGAGAGAGAGAGAGAGAGAGAGAGAGAGAGAGAGAGAGAGAGAGAGAAACACATCACAGCTGCCTCGGTATACATCGAGTAATTCTAGGTAGGTAACCATGCATGAAGCTAAAGGAAAGAGAAACAATATCACAAATACAACTCTTGAGCATACTGGGTAAGGCTATATGCAGCACAGATTCTTATGCATCGTACTGTCCTAGCGGCTAAATACGTGTGTCTCCACCGTCACCATCGTAAAACACTAACAGGAATACTCTGTTTAAAATACCTCCCCACAAATAAGACCCTCTCTTCCAACTCATCAACCAGCAATAACTTTTAGCCTTTCCTAACATCCACCAGTAATATGCAGCTTGAGTTGGAGAGGAGGCGTGACCTTTGGCCCCGTCCACCAATCACTGGCAGCCTGAGTCGGAGAGGTGGCGTGACTTGCTTGTGGATTGGTAATGATCTTCACTTCTTCGGGAAGGGGGAGGTGCTTATCTGCCGAGTTGGTTTAAACAAAGTGTACAATAGCGGAGGTAAATCTACAGACATGTCCAACTTACATATTTACACACACAAAATGTTTAAAACGTGATTACAGTTGCCGTACGAACAATAAATGCTATTATTAAGTTCCTGTTGAAATCAAATAATAATTGTACATGCAGCTAATGTTTGTGTAAATGATAATGTTATTTATTTATCTCCCAACTATGTTATTAAATGGATATTTTGGCAAATGTCATGTATAACTGTATTATGGCTTAGCACTTATGAAAATACTTGTACGTGTTGATAGCTTTCCAAAATATTTCCATCATACATATATAAATTTGGAAATATAAGTAGATATAAAGTTAAGATGATTATCAATCTAAAAGTGAAATACACTTCCATTCTACGCGTTATTATAAATATCAACAACCTTATGAAATTCGCATGATAAAGCCATATAAACACGGGGGACATGAGATGAAGAAATGATAACAACAACCCAGGGATCATCAATACTGCACTGGGGGGCGCCGTGAGCAGACCGGGAACACTGCAAGGAGTGACGGCAGAAATGACACCGATACAATGACTTACGAAACGTGTCACCCACTATGAAATAAAGTGAACGTGATAAAAATGTGTTGAATTTAAAAAATATATATATAATTTTTACTGTACGTGATGCTTTTCCCTATATCAGAAAAGTTTTATTTAAATAATTTTCATATACATATCAAAGCCATGAATTCACGATGATGTAATATGATCCAGTAGTAGATAACCACAATTCTTAAATATTACAAAAACAAATGATATTAGAGTTCTTAAAGTTTGCATACTGATAACCATTTAATTATAAATCATTGTGTTTCTTTGGCTTAATTTTTTTTTTTTGTTATTTTTCCTCCAGAAGGTCTGCCAGTCAAGAACCTCAAAGCTTAAGTAATTCATTAGCGATATTAATGCGTCAAAAGCGCTTCGAAACTATCATTGGTCGATTTTTAACAAAACAAGAATGATGCAATTTAACCTAATTTGAATTATGCTGCGACTCACAGTTTCAGCTCTACTTTACAATCAAAACATTTTACCCCCATATTATTAATGAGCAAATTATTTTTTTTAGCAGCATGCAATTTTATAATTTTCTATGGAAAAATTTTCCTCGTTAAAACTATGTGATTCTCAATAACTTATGATGCACCGTAACATCTTTAAGAGACGCCAGCCATGCTTCTCCAATACCGAGACGAAGCTAAACAAAAAATAAAGATTATGCTATGTCATAACTTTATGTTCAGGCACACAACACACTCACTCGGCTCATACTTGGTACGACTGTAGAGGTAGTGTTTTTTTATTGTAGTAGTAACAGTAGTAGTAGTAGTAGTAGTAGTAGTAGTAGTAGTAGTAGTAGTAGTAGTAGTAGTAGTAGTAGTAGTAGTAGTAGTAGTAGTAGTAGTAGCAGTAGTAGTAGTAGTAGTAGTAGTAGTAGTAGACACAGTAGTGATGTAAAGAATTTCAGGTTAGTAAATAAATAAACCAAAATTTGAACACACACACACACACACACACACACACACACACACACACACACACACACACACACACATTTCAAAACTCAAACTCAACTCACACTAAAGTTACAAGGCCATGAAAACTTCTTACGCTTTGTACACGCCCAAGACCAAGACCAAGACCAGGACACGCGCACCACCCTCTCACAACACGTCCGCCTCCATTATGCTCTCGTCCTGCTCCACGTCCCTGTTCAAGTAGCCGCCGACGAGGGATTCAAGACGGTGGGCAGCGACTCCTCGAGGCTCCGCGACTTTGGCCACCATATCGCACTCCATCAGCTTCTGTCCCGCCTTGATCGGCTGCGCTGCCACCAGTGTTTTGCCGAGCTATGAGGAGGAGGAAGAACCATATTGGAAGTGACTAGGAATTACTCTCTCTCTCTTATTTTAAGCTACGTAAGAGAAGTAGTAATCATATTGAATGAGAAATGGTGGAGTTAAGGTGAAGGAATATGCTCTGAATCGTCTAGGGCTGAATATTTTGTACATTTCATATACACTTGCTAAATATTTCTATTTCCATTTTTCACAAACCTCCTGATCACAGCCTTACCTTCCTGTGGCACACGTCCTCGCTGGGCTGGAATGCCTTGAGAGGGCTTCCCAGGGCTGCCTCAACGCATCTAATGGCGTTGACCAATTCTCGCAGGTCGTGGGGCTCCAAGGAACACGCGTGGTCACTCCCCTTCCAGTTTTTGTTGAGGGTCAAGTGACGCTCCACCACCTGATGATTGAGAGAAATTACACTTAGAGGTTTACAGTTGCTATAGAAACGTTATATGGTTGAAATATATTTTGGAACCACCTGTTGACAGAAGAATATGGTCCTGGGGAAATATTTTAGTTGCTTTGATATGTGATGTTGCTACGAGTTGTATCTTTACCATCTGAGTATACAAGGTGGTGACACTGGGGTCTAAAATTGTGCAGAAACGTTATAAAGTTATTATTTAGACCACCTGTTGACAGAGGGACATGATGCTGGGGGAGGATTTTAGTTGCATGGAAGCATGATATTGTTTTTTTATACGTCTAGGCCTAAAGCGCCGGTAGGCTTGATTGAGGGGCCTGGATGGTAGTCGGCCCCAGCCCGTATTGGCGCAGGCAAGTGTTTATAGTGGCGCCATCTTCTCTTGGCTCATGCTACCCCCCGGAACTCGTTCTTGATTCACTTGGACGGTTTCCTCTAGAGTCCGGGTTGATGGGTGGTCTTCAGGACAGCATGTGGGTAGTTTTAAGCCACTCGGCGGTGACTGAAAAATCCGAGGTGGTAGCGTGGGGATTCGAACCCGTGTCGTCCATCACACGGTGAATGTGGGCCCAGCACGCTACCACTCAGCCACCGCCTACGAGTTATATTTAGACCACATCAGAACAGAAGGAGGTGATGATGGGGTTTGAAGCTGCCTAAAAATGTGGATATTTTGCGAGCTATTTTTCGAGACCCTGAAGACGGAAGGAAGTGATTCAAGTGACGTTGTCGATTCATATTGCTTAGAAACGAGATATTGTTGCAAGGTATTTTTAGAACATCTGAGATTAGGAGAAGCAGGAGGTTTAAAGTTGCTTGGAATATTGTTGCGATATATGTTTCGAGCAACTGAGGACTGTGAGGTGACTGACTCTCTGGGTTTTAATTGGTTTAAAATCAAACTAACTGAAGAAGATTACCAGTGACAAAATTTGCGAGGCGCCTTACCCTTGCTCCCCTGGCGACAGCCGCAATGGTGACGTAGATGCCGAGCTCGTGCCCGGAGTAGCCGATGTGGGCGTGCGGGAACATCTGCGCATAGGTGTCCAGGACGCGGAGGTGCACTTGGTCGGGGGGCGTGGGGTAGGCGGAGGTGCACTGCAGGATGACCAGGGGGGCGGGGGGGTCGGTGAGGGCCTCGTACACCTGAGACACCCAGCCAATATCTGACATACCTGTGTGTGCCGAGACAGTGTGTATGCTGCCCAGGGAAAGGCCTCTCAAAGCCTACATTACGATAGGCCTACTCTTACATCTACTGCGCCTTCTCCATCGCCTTCTTCATTTCTTGTATCTCCTTCTGCGCCTTCTTTACATCCTCTTTCTACATCTACATTTTTTTTTCTCATCCTAAACTAACTCTTCATTCTTACTGTCATGGCCTATCTTTTAATATCACTTCCTCCACCTTCACTGCTTCTCTCCTTCCTCCTGCTCCTTCTCCACTTTCTCCTGTTTTTATCTTTTCTTCCTTCTCCTGCTTCGATAACCTTTCCTCTTTATAGACCAACCCCTTAATCTTCTAATACTTTCCTAATCTCCTTTACCTAGTTTCGTTCCCTTATTCTCTTGCTACACTTTCTCCACCTTCTTTTCCTTTATCATCACATTTAACTTTTCCTCCTCCTACACTAACTCCTCACGGCCCATTTCAATAATTTCTCCCTGTTCCTATTTTCCTCTTATATCTCCACTTTCTCCGCTTCCTTAATCTTTTCTTAATCTTTCTCCATCTATATTTTTTCCTCTTGCAACATTATATCCTTCTCAATCTTCTTCTTACGACTTGTCTATTGATATTTTAACCTCCTTCACCTACTTTCCTTCCCCTATTTTCCTCCTTCGTCTCCACTTTCTTCGCATCCTTTATCTTTTCTTCACCTTTCTACATCTCTAAATTTTCCTCCCCCTACACTAACTTCTTCTTTTTCTTCTCATGGCCTATCTTCTAATATCACCTTCTCCTACACCTCTTTCGCCTACTTCTACGTCCCTGTTTTCCTTACGCATCTTTTTTTCATCCTTCTACATCAATAACTTTTCCCTCCCCTACACTAACTCTCTCTTAATCTTCTCCTGCCGGCCGATCTTAGAATATGTTAACCTCCTACACCTTCACCCTCTCCTGCACTTCACTCTACGCTCCACTTTCTCCTCCTCCTACGCCTCACATATTCGCGTCTTGCTTTCCACATCACACAGCAACTAACACGAGATATTAGTTTTTTTTTAGTCAGTACAGTATAATTAACAGATTAGAGGGTAAATACTTAGCTTTGAAAGTATTATTAACAAAAAATGCTGATATTATGTTCATTGAAATAATTACATGGGATAAGCTACAGGCAGTTATTTAAGTTACTAATAAATTTGTATCCTGAAGCTCTCGCATATTATTCTTTGCATTATAATTACATATATTTCCTTAGCAATTACTGTGAAATATAGTTAACACACTGCCAGGTCGGATAATTTATTCATGGTAATGCTGGGTCGTTACGAATATCAATTAAGCTGCAAATAACAGAGTAGCGAAACGTATTAGTGCCATTACTTTTAATTACCTGGTGGGGACACGGCTATTTCTGTCTGGGAATTACGTATAGCCTCAAGGTCTGCGTGTGTGTGTGTGTGTGTGTGTGGGCGAGACATATAACACGTTTAATCCTACCAAACATATGTATAACTCTCTCCCAGCACACACACACACACACACACACACACACACACACACACACATTAAGTACTTAACGCTAGCTACTAGAAACTGTAGGCATATATACAGTACTTAACTATCAACAGGTGTTTAAAGCGTAAAGTCTGTCGGTAAATGTGTGTGTGTGTGTGTGTGTGTGTGTAAAGTATGTACGGTTAACGAGTGTGTATGTGCGAGAGCAAAGTGAGTAAAGAGTTATCAATCAATCAGTCAGTGGGGCATACGCCGGGGGGGAGCGTCGCCTCAACCACTCGACGACGACAAGCCCGGGGGTCCTTTCCCAACCCGAGTACCTCCCGGCAAGATCTATCGACTTGCTCAAAAAACGAACTCCGTAGGCGTCCCCTTGGCCTCCTCCACTCACTCAATAAGCAGGATCAGCTTCAGGGTAACGTGCCACGTGCTCGTATAGCCGGAGTTGGCGTTGACGGTCTATGCAGGTAATACGTATATGTCTAATCAATCTCACGGAGTAGTCACCGGTTTGACACAAAGTCATTCCAGAGATATCCCATGATTCTGCGAAGACATTTATTACCAAAGGCGTCAATCTGCCTCTCAAAGTCCCCATTTAGTATCCATGTCTCACAACCATATAGTTAGACGGTGAGTACAAGGAACTTGAAGACAACGCCATTTACTCGTGTTGAGAGAGTCTATAACACCGTGGGCCAAGCCAATCCACCGTAGGACTTCCTGGCTAGACTCATCTTTGTTATGAACTACGCTACCAAGATCCGTGAAACTTTCTGAGATCTCAACGCCCTCGCCACCGCATGAACAGACTGTACTGTTTCATCTAGCAAGCCTCCAAACACCTGTAACTTGGTCTTGGCCCAGGAGACCTGAAATCCCAAGGGCTTCGCCTCCTCGTGCAGTGCCTCGAGAGCCATCACGAAAACCTCCAGGATTACTGCATCATCGGCAAAAACAAGGTTAGTGACCCTGGTATTGCCAATGGATGCTCTGCAATAACTCTGGTCCACAACTCTGCCCAGCACCCAGTCCATACAAGTGTTGAAAAGCGATGGGGCAAGGACACAGTCCTGCCTCACTCCCGCATTCACGGGAAAGAAACTGGACACCCCCCCCCCACACATACACTTCACAGCAATCTCTGTCCCAGAATACAGGCCAGTCAGCAAACCAATAGTCCACGCAGGAATCCCGCGGAGTCGCAGAAGATCACAGAGTGCCTCGCGATGCACGGGATCAAATGCCTTCTTGAGATCGATATAGGCTGCAAGCATCCCCTGTCGAAACTCACGTCGGCGCTCCACCAGTACGTGAAGCGCTAGGATACGGTCAGTTGTTGACTTACCAGGCGTGAACCCAGACTATTCAGGTCTCTTCATCTTTAGCAGGTGGCTGCGAATTCACATCAGCAACAGGTGGGCAAGCACCTTGCCTGACACACTGAGCAGTGTAATACCACGGTAGTTGTTGCAGTCCTGTCGGTCCCCTTTCCCTTTCCAGATAGGGACGACCAGCCCCTTCTTCCAGTCATGAGGAAAGGTACCGGATTGCCATACGGCATTCAAGACCGCATGCAACCCGCTGATCATGGCCTCACCTCCAGCTTTGAGCAGCTCCGCACTGATGTTACAGGTGCCAGGTGCCTTTCCACCCCTAAACTTTGCCACAGCCTCTCTGATCTCGCCCAGAGAAGGTGGGCTTTCGTCAATGGGTGGATCAGCATCCGCCACCTGCAACCCAGGAACTGGAAGCCGCCCACGTGGAGGGTCCGCCATGTACAGCTGCTTAAAATACTCAGCCTAACGAGCCCTCTGCTTATCCGTGTCCGATACGAGGCAGCCATTAGCTGTTCGGATAGCGCTCACCTGAGAGGGAGACTTAGAGCGGAGCTTATTCAGGGCTCGGTAAGCAGGTTGGAGGTCATTCGCATATAAATGTCCCTCGACTTCTTCAGCGAGACCCTGACATACCTCTCCCTGTCTCTCCTCAGTAGAACTCTAGTCCTACGCTACAGAGCCCTGTATTCGTCCTGATTCCCATTAAGTCTGGCAGCTCGACTCTCCTCAATATTCTCCAGCGTCTCCACCGAGGCATAGCCACTCCTAGATCTTGGGCGCTCTCCAATGCACTCCTTGGCAACTTGCAGAGTCTCACCTTTGACGGTATCTCACAATTCTACAGGGTCCTCCAGGGTGCCGAGCACATCGAACCGATTTGAGACTGTCACTGCATACTCCTGAGCATATGCCAGGTCCTTCAACCTATCGAGATGGAACGCAGTATTGTTGCATCTCGGGATTCTTCTTGACCTGACATGAAGCTTGAGTGTTGCAACAGCAAGCCTATGGTCAGTTGCAAAGAACTCAGCACTCCGGTAAACCCTGCAGTTCTGAAGAATCCTCCAATGAGTACTTACGAGTATGTGATAAATCTCCTTAATTACCCCTCCGGCATCGCTATACCAAGTCCAGCGGTGTAGCTCTGGTCTCTGGTACCAGGAACCCCCAATTCTCAACCTTCTGGATTTTGCAAAATCCAGGAGGAGAGAGCTGTTGATATTCCTGGTAACAGAACTATGGGGACCAACACATAGCTCGTAGCCAACCCTGTCAGTGCCAGTAGTTGCACTGAAGTCGCCCAGGACAATGAGTGTGTCCCGGGGAGGGCACTGGTCTAATACGTTGTCGAGTTTGGCGTGTGCTTCAGCCTCACTCGCATTATATGCTCATCAACCGGAGCAACCTCAATCACAAATGGCAGCAGATGGCTGGAGATGCCCATAGTTACCCCCTTTAGATGGAGGCCATTGCAAATGCCGGACCAGTAGAAGGTGTGCCCCCCCTTAGGCTGCGGCCATACAGGGAGCCAGAGCATGAGCGAGAGCGGCAAGGCGAGTTTCTGTGGCCACACGAAAAACTTATTTGGCGTTTTATGAAAAATCTCATCATCATCATCATCTCATCATCGTGTTCAGGAGGCTTTTCTCCATAAGATGGAATTGCTTATTTTAGTACTCATTTCACAGCCGCTACAAATGGTTGCTCTATGTAAAATGTATTATAAACATTACGGAATGATTCTTTAACTTCAACTCGTCACTATTTATTTAGTTTCTGTTTTATTGAGTTTTCACAAGCGTATTCGAGTTCTGCAATCACTGCTACGTTTAGCAGTGTTAACCAAAATGACCTATCTAGTGTACATAATATAGTAATATAGAAGCATGTCTGTGATGTCACTTTCTGACCGAGCAATCTCGCGCGAGAAAAGTTAACCGTCAACACTTCTCGCTTTCTAGCCTACCAGATCGCTTTTTTGCCATTACCTGCTCGCTGCCAGTGTGGCCACCTCCATTGCTTAACGTATTAAAGTTTCCCGCTCTCACTCGCTTTCTCCCTCCCTGTGTGGCCGCGACCTAACTAATCTCGCCACTGCCAGGCCTTCTCGTCTCAGAGAGTGCCACTATGTCCACCTGTAGTGCACGACTTGCCTGATGGGTGAGCCTCCCATAGCTCACTCTGCGAGGGGGGTACCTCTTTGGCCGACTGGTTAAGGAGTGGCTCTCCCGTCTCGCTGGTCGCGGGTTCGATCTCCCGGCGCCTTCAAAACCTATCCTTGTCTGGATTAATTTCTCGTGTGTTTCGTCACACGCAGAGGTCGTGTGGAAGCGTAGTAAAGAGAAAATTCCGGCATTTCACACCCTCAGCCTTCTGAACTCATTTGCTATAGTCGATAATCGTCCGAGAGGCTCCGGCCGTTCCAGGAGCCCACACGCAGAGCCTTCCGAAGTTAACCCCGGGGCTGGTTCTGCGGGCGGGCGCATCCTCTGCTTCACCCCGGCCACCCCCAATACAAAAAGAGGGGCTAGGCCCTAGGGGGCCCTTCCTCCTTCGAGGTGCAGGGGTCCCTTAGGCTTTGCCCTGCACCCGTCACTGACGGCAGGCTTCCCGGATGCGGATGCATCGTGGAAGCCTGCCGCGCGGTCGGGCCCCCCAACAAGACCGGATCGGGATCGAGGCGCTAGCCTCGACCGCGAGCACTACTTTTTAATTTGTTTCTGGGGTAGGTAGTTTTTTGTGGGGGGAGGGGGGTTCAAACCCCTCCCCCAAACCAGCCCGTATTAGGGCTAGGGACTGGACTGATTGCTCACCATAAGGCAGAGACCCAGGACGCCTGGGAGGATTAATTCCCCGGTTACCCAAAGAAAGAAGCATGAACAGGAGAGAGAGAGAAAAAAGGGGGAAAAACAGCTCGGGGAATTTGAGGACGCTGCATTCCTCATTCAGATAGATCTAGATGAGGAGACGCAAAACAGGTGTGAAAGGGATCAACGAAAGAGACGATTTCGTAGACGAACAGGTGTAAAGGTGGTCATGTAAGGGATTAATTAACGTCAGCTTAACCTTCAACAGAGGAGCATACAAGTCGTGAGTTGTGCAGGATTAACAAGACACCTGTAACACTAATGAACAGGTGCGCCAGGTTAGCGAGCCTCACCTGTGGAGATGACGAGGGGCCTGTTGGAAGTGGAGGCGGTGCGGAGGAGAGGCAGGTTGTGGATGTCACCTGACCCGACCTTGATGAATGGGACGTCGAGGGCGCTGAGAGTGTGGACCGACGGCTGCAGGAGGAGAAGGAGGAGGAGGAGGAGGAGGAGGAAGAGGAGGTGGAGGAGGAGGAGGAGGAGGAGGAGGAAGAGGAGGTGGAGGAGGAGGAGGAGGAGGTGATGGTAATATGGATAGAGGTGAAGGATAAGAAAAAGGTGAGAGTGTGAGAGGAAGAAGCAGAAGGAGGAGAAGAAAAGAAATAAAATAATAATAATAATAATAATAATAATAATAATAATAATAATAATAATAATAATAATAATAATAATAATAATAATAATAATAATAATAATAATAATAATATAAGAAGAAGAAGAAGAAGAAGAAGAAGAAGATGAAGAAGAAGAAGAAGAAGAAGAAGAAGAAGAAGAAGAAGAAGAAGAAGAAAAAGAAGAAGAAGAAGAAGAAGAACATGTGAGTGAAATTGATATTGGAAAATTGTATTATTTAATCATTATTTTAGCAGTTATTCATTATATATCGGGCATGGCTTTGTGCTATTATCTCTCTCTCTCTCTCTCTCTCTCTCTCTCTCTCTCTCTCTCTCTCTCTCTCTCTCTCTCTCTCTCTCTCTCTCTCTCTCTCTCTCTCTCTCTCTCTCTCTCTCTCTCTCTCTCTCTCTCTCTCTCAATCCCTATTTCCCCATCATTCTCTCCATTCTTTCTCCCTTATTTCTTTCCCCTACTCTTTCTTTCATTCTTTTTCTTTCTTTCTCTCTTTTTTCTTTCATCCTTTCTTGCTCTTTACTTCTTTCTTTTTCTTCCTTGTTCTCTCTCTCTCTCTCTCTCTCTCTCTCTCTCTCTCTCTCTCTCTCTCTCTCTCTCTCTCTCACACACACACACACACTCACAATATCCATAGCCGAGGCGGTGAGGGGCATGTCTATGTCCCTCGCGTACTCCTGCAGCTCCCGGAACTGGTTGTAATTAAACTCGAGGTGCTTCTTGTGGTCGCCGTAGGTGTCGCCCCAGGAGTGTTCGGAGTCGTAAGGTCGATTGAGAGCTTGCTTGTTGAATTTGTCTTCGATCGAAGACATCTGGAGCTTGACGCAGTCCGCCCCGCATTCCTGGAAAAAATGGAAGGTGATTAGTTATATTCAATTATTTGTTTATTTGTTTATTCATTCATTTACTTACAACTTTGTTTTTGTTGTTTTTATTTTACTTCTATTATTTTTTTTTTAACTTTATTTCTTTATGTAAAATCAATTGTATTTTCGTTCTTACTCACGAATCAGAAGGCAAGAATTACACACACACACACACACACACACACACACAGTAGTCAAGAATGAGAGAAGTCTGTCTTTCCAATTCTCGGCTCGCTCAGGCCGAAAGTTTTTTTCCGCTGACAAGGAGCATATACTGTCGCCTCTTGAGTAAGGGGTTTGGGTGTGGTGATGATGATGATGATGAGGAGGAGGAGGACGATGGTTTATGAGGTTCCAGCTTTGCTCATAGATATGCTATTAAAAGCAAAAGCTCTCTCCGGGAGGATATCATGAGTCCAGCATGTGATCTGACAGTGAGTGAGTGAATTACACACACACACACACACACCTGTACACATATCCACCTGTGCACCTAACCACACATCTGCTCTCTTTAATATAGGAGAAGTATAATTCTGCAGAAAAGGGAAACATGGAGACATGGAT
The DNA here is from genome assembly GCF_024679095.1 of Eriocheir sinensis. Taxonomy (NCBI): domain Eukaryota; kingdom Metazoa; phylum Arthropoda; class Malacostraca; order Decapoda; family Varunidae; genus Eriocheir; species Eriocheir sinensis. The sequence continues at coordinate 6,197,647 of NC_066521.1, forward strand.
AAGCAGGCAACAGAAAGAAAGCTGGCGCTGCCTGCTTGATTAACTTAATGAATCCGTCGGGCGCGTCAGTTGTAGCAGTCACCGCTCGAATTCCGTCCTCCTTCCCCTCAGTGACATAAGGAAATGGGGCGCTGTAAACACAGACTAAGATTATCAGTGTTTTCATGTTATATGTTCATCGCCAGTACTTGTCTCAATCCGTGTCGCGTCTTTATCGTTAACTTTCCTTGTACCCGTTTACCTTTTCTTAGTGTCTTGTTTATGTCGATGACCTCTGTAAGTTTGTCCAAATAAAGTAACCCTGGCGGATATGACTTTCTCTATCCGTGAACCGATTAGCACTTAGAACACTCGCTACCACCAACACAGTGACCTGTAAGGAACATATCAGAGCACTGGCTCTGTGAACGTACTAAACCGTCCGATTCACTCCTACTGCAGCAAAGTAACGGAGGTGGAGGAAGAGGAGGAGGAGGAGGAGGAGGAGGAGGAGGAATACATAGGAATACATAAGAATACATAGGAAGAACAGACACCAGAAGACCTGGCGGTAAATGGTGAGGGTGTCTGTCTACTACCGCTACTACTAGTAATCTACGTGTGGTAGAACAGGACAGAATGGATGAAGGCTCCTCCCCACCCACCTCTCCCTCCGGCATCGTGCCGGCAGGAAAAAGTTAGAACACCATGTGCTTTTAAGGAAGAAAGGGACATGGAAATTTTACAGTAAAGAAAGAAAAAAGAGGAAATTACTACCCTTAACTTACGCTGCTGGTGACCTAAGCTGTGGGGGAAGTTATTAACACAAAGTCTTCAGGTTGGAGCCGTGCTACAGTATGCCTGAAACATACGAAAATGGTCAGTAAAATCCTATATCTTTGAAGTATTTATCTAATGAGGACTTGAAGCTATTGATACTCTGTGCGCTCACTACTGACGGCGATAGTCTATTTCAGTGATCGACGAGTTTATTACTGAAATACCTTCTGCGCACCAATGTGTTACATCTGTTTCCTTTTAACTTCATACCGTTGCTGCGTGTTATTGTGTTGGGGTCTCTCTCAAATAGACTAGCTGGGTTAGTATTTTCGAGTCAATTAAGGAGTTTGATCACTTCGATTAAGTCCCCTCTTTCCCTTCGTTTTTTTTTTTTTTAAGGAAATCATATCTAAACGCTTTAAACGCTCGTCATACGGCAAGTTACGGAACGCTGGAATTTGTTTGGTTGCTCGTCTCTGTATCTTTTCTAGCAAAACCTGATCTTTGATATAATTCGGTGACCAGAACTGGACGGCGTATTCTAGGTGTGGTCTTACAAATGCTGAATATAATCACTTCATAAGTTCGAGTGATTTAAAATCAAAGTTTCTTGAGATTAATCCTAACATCATATTGGCTTTTTTACTCGCCGCTGTACATTGATCGCTCATTTTAAGAGTGTTACTGATAATGACACCAAGATCTTTTTCTTGTTTTACTTCGCTGAGCTCATGTCCTTGAATCTGATATTTAAAGTTAGGGTTCTTTTCACCTATGTGCATTACTTTACATTTATCTACGTTGAAACACATTTGCCACTTGTCGCTCCAGTCGGCAAGTCTTATTAAATCTGATTGAATATTCTCGCAATTTTTACTGTTCGTTACCGTACCTCCTAATTTGGTGTCGTCGGCGAATTTGGCTACTTTTGATAGTATATCAGTCTTTAAATCGTTCACGTAAATTATGAATAGTGTTGGCCCCATAACCGATCCTTGGGGCACGCCAGTTTTGAAATAAGCCCAACGTGGGGAACTTTATCAAACGCTTTCTGAAAGTCTAGGTAAATTACGTCATATGGGGCACGGGCGTCCCAGCTTGAGTAAACGTCATTTAAGAAAGTTATTAAGTTGGTACTGTAAGGCAAGATCGGTTACTACGAAATCCGTGCTGATTATCAGTTATCAAATCATTTGTTTCGAAGAAAGTGATCATTTTATCCCTAATTATTTTTTCGAATAGTTTAATTAGGACAGTCGTAAGGCTGATAGGACGATAATTACTGGCTTTTTTTTCTTTTTTTTCTTGAGGATCTTTCGTGTGGCACTTTGTCAAAGGCTTTTTGAAAGTCTAGATATATAACATCACTGGGGATATGATTATCCCAGTTTTCATAGATATCTTGGAAGAAATCCAGTAAGTTAGTTAAGCATGAGCGCTTATTCCTGAAACCGTGCTCAGCATCGGAAATTATGCTATTGTCTTCAAGGAACTTAACTCGATCATTTTTCCCGCCACTGAGGTCAAGGTGATTGGTCTGTTGTTTAAGGCCACGCTTTTGTCTCCCTCTTTGTTGATCGCTTCACTTGCTTCCAGTCTTCTAGAACTTTGTTTTATTGTAGTGTCAGATTATAGGTGGCGGTGAGTGGCTTGAGGATTTGTTGCTTAAGGGGGGCGGCTACGGGGTATTATTTTTCGAGGAATAAATTTAAAATCGGATAAATAGAGGTTTTTAGCTCAAAAGGCCCTTGAAACGGTAAACTTCCGTGTGATAGAGTTTGTTTTCGTAAAATTAAAACGCCTCCCTGCTGGAGACCATTTTTAAATGTCCCTCGCTGTTGCGTCTTAGCCAGACACACGCGTCAACATATGCAGCATCATTCAATGCTTGTATATACGTAAAATTGCATTAGAGTATTTTTTTCTCAGTAAATTTTGCCATTTGTGATCTTCATATTCCGCGCGGCCCGCTGAGCTGGGAGGAGGGAGGAAGCGGCGAGCCGCTCGGCACTGCAGCGCCTCACGCGACACAAACGAGCGAGGTGCATTGCAATTTTCCCTCCACTCTAGCCAAAAAACGTCCTTACAAATGATTTTACAAGCACAAGGCAACCAGAAAAAGCTACAAACACTGTTCGAGAGACAGAATTGCCCAGTATGGTCATGCAGGAACACCTTGACCTTCTGACACCCTTACCTTTGATTGATTAAAACTTTTTTATAAAGGGGGACCAGATTCCTTATCATTCTCCAGTAAGTCAACAAGGTACACACAATAATATGTGAAAAGTTCATGCCAATCAGATAAATACAAATGGCAAGACAGGGAGAAATGGAAAAAAAATCTTTAGGAGCCAATATCTCGAAAAGTAGTTTTTTACACTTCAAAAAAATTCACAAAATCGGTAAAACGTCTGACCGACTTTTCTTAGGTATCATTTAAAACTACAACTAAAGGACAAATTTTGACCGCTATAAAATTTCAAAAAATGTCAAAAGAAAACGGGAAAAAGAGTGGAGAAAATTATAAGTGACAAAAAATTGTAATTTTTTTTTTCGAAGACAAAACAAAAAATCAAAAATTTTCTAGCTGGGAAATGTAGATAGGTAAACAAAGTTTCTGTGATATTTTTTTCAACGAGGTTAACTGAAAGATAAGGTCTGTGAAACAAAACAAAACAAAAAAAAATACACTTTGTTTGAGTCTCTTCTAAACTTCACCCGAATTTAGTGAAATTCACAGAATATCTTACATTTACACCAACAAACAACATACGAAGATTTCAAGGCTATTGGACGTACCATATGCGCAGGAGGACCTCCCGTAGCCGCCCCCTTTAAGTTCCTTGAGCAGCCTGGGTGACAAGTCATCGGGTCCGGTGGACTTGTTTGTCTCGAGTTTATCTAGGTACTTTTTCACATCCCGTTCGCCTATTGTGCCAGTTTCAAGGGGTGTGATTCCGATCGGTGGGGTAGGGCTCTTGGGTACGGACTAGGTGTTCTCGACCGTGAACACAGACGCGAAGTTTTTGTTTAGGATTTCGACCATTTGTCTGCTGTCCTGGGTTAGTACGTCACTTTCATCTTTTAGGGGACCGATATTGCTTTTTGTCTTCTTTTTGGTTCTTATATACGTGAAAACCTTTTTCGGGTTGGACTTGGCTTCGCGTGCAATTTGCTTTTCATAGTCGCGTTTATACTGTCCAGTGAGAGTTCTGCAAGCTCTGAGGCTTTGATGGTACTGTTCGCGTGCCTCGTCAGTGCTGTTTTCCTTTAGCAAGTTGTATTTTCTCTTCTTTAAATTATTCGCCCGTCGAACTTGGGTAGTCATCCATGGTGGGTTTATGGCATTATTTGTTCTCCTAGTTTTCACGGGAACAGTTGTTCTCTCTACCTCTAGGAGTTTGTTCTTGAAGCCGTTCCACAGGAGTGAAGTTCATGGGTTCCCAAGTTGTCTGGGTTAGCAGCTCACGAGCGAGATTAAATTGGCTCTTTTGTAGTTTGGAACTCTTTTGTAAGGAAAAGGAGGAGCCAAATAATAATAATAATGGTAATAATAATTATAATAATAATAATAATAATAATAATAATAATAATAATAATAATAATAATAATAATAATAATAATAATAATAATAATAATAATAATAATAATAATAATAATAATTATAATAATAATAACAATAATAGTAAGAAGTAGTAGCAGTAGCAGCAATAGTAGTAGTAGTAGTAGTAGTAGTAGTAGTAGTAGTGGTACTAGTAGAGGCAGTAGGAGTAGCAGCAGAGTAGTAATAGTTGTAGCAGCAGCCAAGAAAATGAACAAGAACCAAGAGCAACGACAGCATGAACAAGAACACGAGCAATCACAAGGACAGAAGTAACACCGGTGCATAACTCTACGTGTTCTGCTCTCCGCGTCCTGCGCATCACTCTGCGGTCCATATTGTTAAACGCATCGCGTTCCCATTAAGACTGTTTCCCAAGGGCACAGTGAAGATTATCCGGGTTTTCCTGCGTTATTTTCCTGTTCAAGATGTAGAAGTCGTGGTAAACTATCACTAGGATCGCAAGACAGTCCATGAAAATCCGAACAACTACTACAATGGGCTTTTCAAACAGGCGAACTGAGGTGGCGGACCCATATTCTCAGACGCCTCCGCCTCTCATAACAAATATTTCCAAAGTCCACTGAGGAGATTAGTCGTGTTCTCAGGAGTGTTTTTCGCATTCATGGTGCAGAACCCTTGGCACACTCTCACTAGCCTCATAAAACTACCCATGAAAACACCCACAAGCTGTATACGAAGGCCTTACGTAGGTGTGTAAGCCCGAAATGTTTAAGAATACGGCCCTCGATACGGTTAAGAATACGGGCTTACGTGTCCTGCCCTCCGTATCCTCACCTTGGCCCTGCGGATGAGTGTCTTGGCGATGTCGATGTCCCCCTGGTGGTTTTGTCCGATCTCCGCGATGACGAAACACGGCTGTCCTTCCCCGATGTAGCGGCCGGGCACCAGCTCCAGGGGCTCCATGTCCTGGGGGAGAGGGGGAGTACTCATGAGGCCTGGCGTGTGTGTACCGGGATGAGTTACGGTATGGGTTGTATGAGTGATAGTGTGTGTATACGGGAATGAGTTAGGGTTTAGTGGTATAAAGGATAGTTTGTGGCGTGTATGGTAGTGAATTAGGGTTTTATATGCGTGATGAGATACGGTTTAGTGTTATGAAGAATGGTTTGTGGTTTGTATTACGGTAAAGAGTAAGGGTTTAGTTGCATGCGTGATGGTATGTATTTTGTCTCTATCTATATCTGTGCACGTATTAAAAGAAAGAAGTGTAGTGTGGATGTTAAGATTTAAAAGGTAATTTTTGGCTCTGAAAGTTACTACTGCTGCTGCTACTACGTCTTCTGCTACTGCTACAACAACAACTACTACTACTACTACTACTACTACTACTACTACTACTACTACTACTACTACTACTACTACTACTACTACTACTACTACTGATGATGATACTCCTCCTCCTCCTCCTCCTCCTCCTCCTACTACTACTACTACTGCTACTACTACTACTACTACTATTATTACTATTACCACTACTACTATTACCACTACTACTACTGCTACCCCTACTACTACTACTACTGTCGGTAAGAGAGAGAGAGAGAGAGAGAGAGAGAGAGAGAGAGAGAGAGAGAGAGAGAGAGAGAGAGAGAGTGCATAATAATCGTGATATATTGGAATTCATAACCACCAACACCACCAGCACCTCCACTACCATCATCACCACCACCACCACCACCACCACTACCACCACCACCAGCACATTGCTATAATCAATACCACTTCTCTCATAGCCACGCCTGCACACCCACACACCCACACACATACCCACACACACACTACCACCCACCCACACCCACACCCACCCGCACCCACACATTATAACAACCTAGTCCTGTTAACTCTACTTCTATATATTTCCATCTACACGTCCCTCCTGCCGCCATATTGGTACACCCCCTGAAGTCATTATTCTGTAGCCACGCCCATAGCTGTCCTGCCACGCCCATCGCCATCTTACCCCACCCATTCATGCACTAGAATCTGACTATAGCCCGTTAAACCATCATCATCCTTCCGCCATATTACCACACCCACGTAGGCTTCAATTACCTCGTTTGAATCACTTTAATACAACGGAACATGAAGGTAGATAGAGGAGAACATGATAAGAAAGCCTTGGGAGTACAAAAGACATGAAGGAAAACATAGATACAATGAAATAAAGACGATTATGAAAGCAACAACTGGTTTCGTCTATTTAAGTGTTTGCCGTAATGCTAGACGTTGCAGGAGAGGAGGAGGAGGAGGTGGAGGAAGAGGAGGAGGGAGCGGGGGAATAAGACCGTGACGGAGGGTGGGTGGGGGTGGGTTATGATGGTGATGATAATGCAGTAGAAGGGGTAAAAGGATACGCCCACCACCACCACCACCACCACCATCATCACCACCACCACCACCAGAACAATACAAGCACCTCACTATCTTCCCAAATCCCCTTCTTTTACTCTTTCCTCCTCTTTGTGGTAGTTTATTCCTCCTGCGACTCAAGGAGAAGGAGATACGTAGACTTGCCCAGCACTGCACGTTGATGGTTCTTGCAGTAACGAGAGATTTCCTTGCATTTCTTAGCCTCAGCGGCGGGGAGAACGCATTACAGAAGGGGATAAACGGGTCTTTTCTCACCTCTTTAGTCTCTTTTCCCGTACTCTTGGCTCGAATGTGGCTTGGGCTGTGACGCGGGGAGGAGAACAATGGTGTAGGGGCCGGGGAAAGGGCGGAATGGAGGGAGAAAAGCGTAGAACTGACCTGCGGGTGTCCCTGTTTTGTTTACATGAACGAGCTGGCAGCCTCCGCGCAGGACCTCAGACACTCTTGCGCCACGGATGCTCAACCCGGTTCTCACTTATCTCCTTAATTTTATCGCCCCACGCCCTCATGCACCGATTCCTACGCGTCCTGCAGTATATTTGATCTTCCATGCGCATAATCTGACTTATGGAATGCGCGGGGAAGGCTCAGGAGGAGAGTATAGGTACTTATAAAGGAGGTTTGTAGGTTCACATTGATCTTCGTTTAGTGCGATGAGGCGCCGCTCGGCCCAGCTGGCGCGGCTGTTCTCTCTCAGTGGTGACTCGGTGTTGCATGTGCGAATTTCTCCGTTTTGGTGACTCCTGAGCCTCTTGGTGAGTTTGTGGACACAGGGAAAGGTCTCTAGGGTTTTGTTTCTCTCCCGTCAGAGGCTGTTGAATTGTATCTTGCGTGTATGAGAGAAACAGAGCGCTAGACATGGTAGTGGCTCCAGGCAAGGGTGGGAAAGGCTCAGTCTGTCTCTTAAAGGGGTTTTGTTTTCTGCTCTCTCTGGTTGTTTTGGTGGCCGGTGATGCACGGGACTGTCAGCACGCCCTGCCTCCTCAGCCCGAAGTCCATCATCTATCACTATTAGGCCCCAGTATACCATGTCAATTGCTTATATCGGAGAAATAATGAACAAGAACTGCTACCAGATTTTTTTTTACAAGCTCTTTATTTGTTATTCTTTTCTCCTTGATGATAAGGCTGATAATTGCGTTTCTGTGATTTTCAACCATAGGAGAAGGTGTTAAATAGGGGTATAATGGCTTAATTATGGAGAGGTGTTGTTTATATATATTTGTCACGTGATCCTTGCTGGTTTAGCTTTAATAATCCGATTCTGATGTCCCTTTAGGATCTGAGTCTTATTTTCTTTTCCATTTCTCTTGCTCGTCTTCAACTGTCTTATCCTCTCAATCTTCTTCGTTCTCTTCCTCCTCCTCCTCTTCCTCTTCGTTCTCTTCCCCCTCTTCCTTCTCCTCTTCCTCCTCCTCCTCTTCCTTCTTCACTTGCCTCTAATTTCTCTCGTTTCTCTCCTCTTCGTCGTCTCTTTCATCTTCTCTTCCTTAAGTCATACTTCTCTTCCTTCCTCCTCCTGCTCCTCCTCCTCCACTACTTTTCAATTTATCTTTTTTTTTTGTATTTTCTTTCTTCTGAATCATCCTCGTCCTCTCTCTTCTGATTTTTCTTTACTTTTCTCTCTCTTTTTAATATTTACCTTCCTCATCTTCCTCATCCTCCTCTCCTCCTCATATGTTTCTCCTGCACCTCTACACTTATTTTGCTTACTTTTTCTTCCTCTCCTTCATCCTCTCTCTCGTCCTTCACCTCTTCCGCATTTTTTCCTCCCCTTCGTATATGAATTTGCAAGAGACAAATAGAACTAATTATAGTCTGGTTTAATTATGCGCTTAAAGTAGCTCATCCTTCTTTCTTTCAGGAGCGTGTGTGAGTGAAAGAAAAAAGAGAGAAAGAGAAAGAGTGTGAGAGTGAGAGAGAGGCAAGCAGGGTGGGGAGAATGAGCGGGCGTGGTAGGATGTAGACACCACTCCCCCCTCTCTCTCCACTCTCCTCCCGTCCCCCTCTCCTCCTCCTCTCCTCTTAGCCCTCTACACACACTCCACCACTTCCTCCCCCTCCGTCAAAGCCCACGAAAGGTAAGTGAATGTTTTAATTAGTGGGTCATTTATTTACCTGTTGTTGTTTGTTGACGTTGTTTTGTTTCTGTTTTTGTGTTTGTTTTTGTTTTTGTTTTGTTGGTGGTGTTGGTGGTGGTGGTTACTCCGACTACTACTACTGCTGCTACTACTACTACTACTTCTACTACCACTGCTATTACTACTGCTGTTCTTTTTATACGGTTATAGATTGTTATGCCATTCTTCTCTCTCTCTCTCTCTCTCTCTCTCTCTCTCTCTCTCTCTCTCTCTCTCTCTCTCTCTCTCTCTCTCTGTTTTCCAATGACACTAAGGCCATTCTTAGATATTTCGGGGCTTATACACCCACATTTGATAAGACTGTCGTAGAGGCTGTTGTTAGTATTTCCATGGGTAATTTTATGAACCTTTTGATAGTTTGACAAGACTTTGAACAATGAATGAAAGGAAAACACTCATGAGAATCCGACTGGTCTCCTTTGTGGTCTTTGAAAATATTTGTTGTGAGAGCCGAAATCGTCTGAGATTTTTTTTTTTTACAGCTAAAGAAACAGCTCAAGGGCAACAAAAAAAAGGTGTAAAGAAAGAGCCCGCTAATCGCTGTTCCTACAGAGACAAAAGTTATGAGCGGCCACAAGAGAGGTCAATTTCGGGAGGAGCGGTGTCTTGATACACTCCTCTTGAAAGAATTCAAGTCAAAGGCAGGAGGAAATATAGACGAAGGAAGACTGCTCCAGAGTTTACCAGTGTAAGGGATGAAAGAATGAAGATGCTGGTTAACTCTTGCATAAGGGGTTTGGACAGTATAGGGATGAGCATAAGTAGAAAGTTGTGTGCAGCAGGGCCGCGGGAGGAGGGGAGGCATGCAGCTAGCATGTTCAGAAGAGCAATCAGCATGAAAATATCGATAGAAGATAGAAAGAAAGGCAACAGGCGGCGGACTTTAAGAGATAGAAGACTTTCAGTATGAGGAGGAGAGCTGATGAGACGAAGAGCCTTAGAGTCCACTCTGTCCCCGAGAACTGTGTGAATGGAGCCCCTCCACACATGAGATGCATACTCCATACGAAGGCGGACAAGGCCCCTGTAAATGGATAGCAACTGTGCTGGGGAGAAGAACTGGCGGAGACGGTACAGAACGCCCAGCCTCGAGGAAGCTGATTTAGTAAGAAAAGAGATATGAAGTTTCCAGTTGAGATTTTGAGTTAAGGATAGACCGAGGATGTTTAGTGTTGAAGAAGATGAGAG
>NC_066521.1:6212732-6217732 GCF_024679095.1 Eriocheir sinensis
AGAAGAAAATACAGGATGGTGAGATACATATAGGAAAGTTTACAATAGGGAAAGAAGAAACTATAGGCTAGTGAGATACCTACATATAGGGAAGTTTGCTATAGGAAAAGAAGAAAATATAGGATGGTGAGATACATACAGGGAAGTTTACTATAAGGAAAGAAGAAACTGCTGGATGGTGAGATACATATAAGGAAGTTTACTATAAGGAAAGAAGAAACTATAGGATGGTGAGATACATATAGGGAAGTTTACTATAGGGAAAGAAGAAACTATAGGATGGTGAGATACATATAGGGAAGTTTACTATAAGGAAAGAAGAAACTATAGGATGGTGAGATACATATAGGGAAGTTTACTATAAGGAAAGAAGAAAATGTAGGATGGTGAGATACATATAGGGAAGTTTACTATAAGGAAAGAAGAAAATGTAGGATGGTGAGATACATATAGGGAAGTTTACTATAAGGAAAGAAGAAAATGTAGGATGATGAGATACATATAGGGAAGTTTACTATAAGGAAAGAAGAAAATGTAGGATGATGAGATACATATAGGGAAGTTTACTATAAGGAAAGAAGAAAATGTAGGATGGTGAGATACATATAGGGAAGTTTACTATAAGGAAAGAAGAAAATGTAGGATGGTGAGATACATATAGGAAAGTTTACTATATATAAGGAAAGAAGAAAATGTTGGATGATGAGATACATATAGGGAAGTTTACTATAAGGAAAGAAGAAAATGTAGGATGGTTAGATACATATAGGGAAGTTTACTATAAGGAAAGAAGAAAATGTAGGATGGTGAGATACATATAGGGAAGTTTACTATAAGGAAAGAAGAAACTATAGGATGGTGAGATACATATAGGGAAGTTTACTATAAGGAAAGAAGAAAATGTAGGATGGTGAGATACATATAGGGAAGTTTACTATAAGGAAAGAAGAAAACATAGGATGGTGAGATACATATAGGGAAGTTTACTATAAGGAAAGAAGAAAATGTAGGATGGTGAGATACATATAGGGAAGTTTACTATAAGGAAAGAAGAAAATGTAGGATGGTGAGATACATATAGGGTAGTTTACTATAAGGAAAGAAGAAAATGTAGGATGATGAGATACATATAGGGTAGTTTACTATAGGGAAAGAAGAAAATGCAGGATGGTGAGATACATATAGGGTAGTTTACTATAGGGAAAGAAGAAAATGTAGGATGGTGAGATACATATAGGGTAGTTTACTATAGGGAAAGAAGACACTATAGGATGGTGAGATACATATAGGGTAGTTTACTATAGGGAAAGAAGAAGAAGAAAAAAAGTGCTTGGGAGATACGTGTACCAGCAACAGCAGCAGCAGACGCGAAGGGTGATACATTATGGCCCATTGAGCGAGAGTTATGGTGTAAAATTCCTCCTTTAAATGGCTTAATGACTTCCGCGGCTCATATTTTTTCGGATAGGGTTTCAAAACAGTCTTGGAAATGTCACAACTTTCGTCTACGTTATATACATTTTCTTGCTAATGAGTTGCATGGTGTTCTATCTATATTTCTATTTGTAGTTGCGTAAGTTCTGTTCAGTCAAATCGTTACTGTAGGTCTATTGTTTTCCTGCTCTAGGCCTAAAGGTTATTGTAAGGAATGTCATGGGAGACTTGCTGTTAGTGAAAGGAGGCTCAAATTAGGCTTTTCTCTCATTCTTCCTCTTTCTCTCCCTTCTCTCTTTCCTCCCTCCCCTGCTCTCTCCTCTTGTTTCCTTTCCTCTCCATGATTTTCTCTCTCTCTCTCTCTCTCTCTCTCTCTCTCTCTCTCTCTCTCTCTCTCTCTCTCTGCTCTTTCTCCACTTCTCCCTTTCCCTAATAGGATTTTTTCTCCCTTTTTCCTTAGCTTCCTTCCTTTCTTTCCTCCTTCCTGCCTTCTCTCTCTCTCTCTCTCTCTCTCTCTCTCTCTCTCTCTCTCTCTCTCTCTCTCTCTCTCACACACACACACACACACACACACACACACCAGACCTCCTTCTCTTTATCTCCCCTCTTGCCTTCTTTCCTCACTCGCCCGTTGCCCTTCTCTCCCCCTCATTCCTCTACGCTTCTTACATGCCTTTCCATCCTTCCTCCCACCCTCAGACCTTCTTCCTCTACTTCCGGTTTCCTCCCTTCTTACCTTTCAAGGATTTCCAATTTAGGAGGAGGAGAAGGAGGTGGAGGGGGAGGAAAGGGAAATAATCAGTGTATATTTTCTGCTAATTTATTTTTTTCTTCAATTTCTCCAGTAATTTGTCATATATCCTTCCCTTCCTTCCTTCCAATCCTTATCTGTTATTTCGTTAAAATACACATAAAATCCCGTTGTTTTACGTTATTTTTCTGTGCCAAGTAGAGCTAACTCACTAAACGTAAAAGTTTAATGAGAAACGGAAGCAATTTAATCTTACTCGTCGACATAGCATAACCGATCGAGTCCAAGTTAATATATTTTTTCATTTCTGTTTATGTTCCTTATTTTTTTTCTGCGCCTAGTAAAGTTGATAATTGAATGATGGAGAGAAGCAATTTAAACTCAACATGTCAACACACATAAACTGAATGCTACTGATACATTTAGCCATCACTTTCCTGTACCGTTATTCATGTAGTTACCCATAAAATTGTGTTCATTCACGTTTTTTGTGTCGAGAAAATGTAAACTCATGAACCCTAGAATGAGAAACAAAAGCAATTCAATCTTGACGTCAGCATACTTTACCTTGTAGTCATAGAGTATAGATCAGCGGCTCCCAAACTTTTTTGTCTCGTTCCCCCTTTTCCAGTCACTTTTTCACCTGTGGACCCCTAAAACGCCGCGGGCCACTCATGACCATCCCAAGGGCCAAATTTGTCACGGGGCGTGAGTTTGACACCCCTGGTACCGTCAATTAATGTAGAGCAATTCTAGCATTCAAGCATTCAGTTTTAAGGATAGTGTACAGTAGTATGAATTTTATTCCGAGCCGCATCTCCTAATTCCAGTATACTAAATCTAAAAAATAATTAGAATCTCTATGGACCCCTTGAAGTTCTTCCGTGGACCCCTGGTTGGGAAGCACTGCTATAGACGCTCGCTATTGATATGTTTCTTTTCCACTTCTCAACCGTCATCCTTGTAGGTCTCCATGAAATTGCGTTATTCGTGTATTTTTCTGAGCCCAGTAAATGTGAACGCAAGAAACGAACATTTGAATAGCAGAGTACATCAATTTTATGCTCAAGTAACCATCAAACCCATCAAAATGTATGTATTTGTGTATGATGGGTATGTGTAAATATATGCATAGCCGTGTTTACCTTGCAAAGTTTGGTAATAGCTGTAACAGAAAACGAGCAGTTGATGAGAGACAAAAGCAATTTCATCTCGTATTAACCGTCAGCCTTACCGTACATTTGGGTGTATAAGATATGTGTGTGTGTGTGTGTGTGTGTGTGTGTGTGTGTGTGTGTGTGTGTGTGTGTGTGTGTACATTGCACAGTTTGATATTGGTGATAACGCAGAAAACGATCATTTGAATGATAGACTAAAGCAATTTCATCTCCAAGACTGTCATTGCGTGTGGATGTCTAAGTTTAGCTGTGTAAACATTGCGCTGTATTGTAATGGTGGGTGACCCAGTGGACAATTTCGGTATACTATTTGCGCTGCGCATTCTGAAGATCACGATGGGCCTGCGGCAGAGCAAGGTAAGAAGAACACCTGTATTGCTATCCCCCGCTGCTGCTACTGTCACTGCCACAACTGGCTCTACTGTCACTGCCACCGCCTACAGGCCTCTAGTAGCACACGAGGAGCAGGCTTGTGAGTAGATTATTAATGCTTGTTTTAATTTTTCCTTTTCCTCTTCTTGTTTGTCTGTTGCCTACAAGATGGGGATTAGTTATGTATTTTTTTCTAGGTTTGGCTGTGGTAGTTTTGTTAGCTTGTTTATTTATTTATCTACCTGTGTGTGTGTGTGTGTGTGTGTGTGTGTGTGTGTGTGTGTGTAGTAGTAACAGCAGTTGTTCTTGCATTTGTTGTTTGTTGTTGTTAACTGCTTGCCCCGTGACATTATGAATACTTACTGATAGTGGTTTTGATGGTAATGGTAGTAATGATCATAGCTGGGCGTTATCGCGATAAGTTATCGCGATACTTTATCGCTGATAACAAAATCGGATTATCGACCATCCGCTACTTATTTAAATATATATATCGGTATCTTCGTTACTTTTGTAACCAAACTAGCGATAATCGCTACTTTTTTTTCCGCCTTTCAGAAAAAAAACAACCGTTGTCTCCCTACATGCATGCATGCGTGGCCCGGTGTTGTATGAAAAAACTTCGGGGTATGAAATAACTTCGGTGATGAGATTTCATACTTAGATCATGAAAATTAAAACACTAGGTTATTTTTTTATGATACTCAAAAATCAATATATCATAGAGAAAAATCATTTAACTTTGCCCCCAAAAATGATTATTCACTGCCTCAAATTTGATATTCCATATTCGTTTGTGACCATGCCATGATACTGAAGGTACCCGGTGTTGTGTTATTTGGTGTCTCACCGTCAAAAGCTGGCGCTTTTGTTTACAAACACTGGTCTCTCGTGAACTGCGCATGATCAGACCATTAAGTGTAGACCTGTACAGTCTCACAATGCTTTTTTAACACATTAAGAGTTGCTGGAAAGCTGAATCAAACATACAGTACCACCATCCTCGCTGTTTCTAGAACGACACTCTGTACATATAAATACAACTCGTACAGAGTGTCGTTCTAGAAACAGCGAGGATGGTGGTAGTGGTACTATATGTCTGATTCAGCCTTCCAGCAACTCTTAATTACGGTTTAAAAGCTTTGTGAGACTGTACAGGTCTACGCTTGCTGGTCTGAGCATGCACCGTTCACGAGAGACCAGTGTTTGTAAACAATTTTTGACGGTGGAGACGCCAAATAACACAACACCGGTTCAGGCATTTC
>NC_066521.1:6225232-6227732 GCF_024679095.1 Eriocheir sinensis
TATTCTAGCTAAATCCCTCTCGTGTGTGTTTACGTCTAGTGAGGAATGACAGTGCTCTACTTAGTGATGCGTAGATACCTAGTGCTATTCAAGACACCTTCCCGCCAGTGCAAATTCTCCAGCTTTCTCTAACTATTTCCTTCTCCTCCTTTCGTGTCCTCAATTCTTATGTCTTTACCTCCATCTCTCTCTCTCTCTCTCCTCTCACCATTCTATACCTTCAAGCTTTCAATCATTCTTCATACCTCCAATTCTTCTCTCTTATTGAATTTAAGCCCTTACCTTCCCCCACATAGGGCTACCTTATTAATCTCTCTCCTCTCTCTCGTTATCTCCATTCTCATAATTAATTTTCCCCCTTCTCTCTCTCCTCTCTATACCTCCAAGCCTTCAGTCCTTCTCCTAACCTCCAGTCGTTCACCCTTATTTCCTTTTTTTTTCATCCCCTTTATACTCTTTACTATTCTTGTCCTGTTCGTTACCTTTTAAGAATCTGTTTACATCCATTTCTCTCTCCTCTCGATACCTCCAAGCGTTAAGTCTTTCTTCATATCTCCAAATTTTCTCCCTTATTTTCCTTTTTTTTTAACCTCTTTACAATCTCCTTTTGGTTACCTCCATTCTCATTATCTGTTTACCTTCATCTCTCTATACCTCCAATAATTCTCCTCCCATATCTCCATTTTTTTCCTTCTCTCCCCTTCACACTCCTACTCTTCTTTGCCTCCATTCTTCTAATTGCTTCCATGTAAGTGTGACCAATAACATACCCACGTAACACTACCCATCACCACCACCACTAACACTACTAACACTACCCATCGCGTGTGTGCGGGCATGTGCGTGTGTGGGTATATACATGTGCGTGTGGCCTCCCTCTTCTTCACCCTCCATCTCCTCCTCCTCCTCCTCCTTTAGGGCATAGCAAAGAATATGGAAGAAGCTGTGGCCGGCTAGACAGGGTATAAGGCCGACTGTAGCTAAGAAGGTTTTGTATTAGAGTGAAGTTCAGTGTGGGAGCTCGATTTGGTCTTTTCTCTATCCATTTCTTGCCCTCTATCTTCACTTAACTCCCTCACTTTGTTACTATCTCCGCATCTCTCTTTGGTGGGGTTCCTCAGGGTTAGGTTAGGCGTAGAGAAGGAGAAATAACTGATGATGTGAATGATGGAGGAAAGGCTGAGAATCCCTGAGCTAGAGGGCTGTGAGGTTAGGTTCTTTAAAGGAGTGACTTCAAAGGGGCTTTCATTAGTAGATTGTGTTAAGTTTGATCAGGTTAGGTATAGAGAAGGAACGTGATAGGCTATAGAGAACAGTAAGGTCTCCGATTCGAGTGATATCAAAGAGATGTTAAGCTATATTAGGTTACGCTGGGTTTAGACAGACTGATACACTGAAGGGCTGTACGTTCAAGCTGATAAAGCTAGCTAATCTGTATGAGTGAATTTAAAGGAGCTTTCCTCAAGATAGAATAAGTATGCATAGGTGAGGTATAACAAAGGACTGTGAAAGGATTGATGGCTGTAAGGCTGGCTGGTATGAGTAAGCTACATGGCTGAACTCAAGTTGGGTCAAACATGGTAAGGATAGGTTAGACATAGAAAAAATGTGAAGAGGTAGATTGGTGTAAGGCTGGCTAGTATGAGTAAACTATGGATGAACTTAAGTTGGTCTCCACAGAGTAAGGATAGGTTAGATATAGAAAGGCTAAGAAGAGATAGGTAGATGAGTGTAGGGCTGGCTAGTTGGGTTCCACAGGTTAGGATACGAGTAGGTTAGAAACAGAAAGAGTGTGAAGAAGTTAGATGATTATATATATAGGGCTGACTAGTTAGGTTCCACAGGATAAGGATAGGTTAGACATATAGAAGATCTGTGATAGAGGTAACTGTAGAGCTGGCTAGTTGAGTTCCCTAGGGTAAGGATGGGATAGGCATAGAAGGACTGTGAATAGGTAGGTGACTGTGGGGTTAGTTGTTAAGGGTAGGCTGTAGGAATGGACTCAGGGGAAGGTTCGTGAGGGTGGGTTACTGTCACCCTTCTCTGGTATTTGTGGCTCGTGGTTAAGATTCAGTGACCACCATTTGTAGCCCTTTTTAACCCCTTCCACCGCCACCACCACCACCACCGCCGCCACTGTCATCACCACTACGACCACCAACATTCCTCCTCCTCCTCCTCCTACTACTACTACTACTACTACTGTTACTACTATTACTAACAACGAAAATCCACACCGCACCAACTACAACTACTGCTCCTCCTCCTCCTCCTCCTCCTCCTACTACTACTACTACTACTACTACTGTTACTACTATTACTAACAACGAAAGTCCACACCGCACCAACTACAACTACTGCTCCTCCTCCTTCTCCTCCTCCTCCTCCTCCTCCTACTACTACTACTACTACTACTACTGCTGCTATAGGTGGAAGGAAACGTGATACTGCCTTCATATCGTTGCGTTAAATCGAATCCATTGTAAAGTCTTCAGTTCTT
>NC_066521.1:6230232-6240232 GCF_024679095.1 Eriocheir sinensis
ATATGCATTTTTGACCTCGGTGACCTTGACCTTTGACCTTGAAAATCGAACTCGTCCGGTGGGGGGCCATTAGTAGTCCACCTATGAAGTTTCAACATCCTAGCTTTAATGGTTCAAAAGTTATCGCGTTACAGACAAAAAAACAAAAAAACAAAAAAAATTACACAGCTGAAAACAATACCTTCCGCAAAATTATTTTGCGGGCGGTAACAAAAACAACATAAAAAAACAGCATCAGCAATAACAACTTCAGTATCAACTACTACTACTACTACTACTACTACTACTACTACTACTACTATTACCACTACTACTACTACTACTACTACTACTACTACTACTACTACCACCACAACTACCACCACTACCAGCACTATAATTATTACTATTATAACAAACTTTCCAAATAGGTAAATACAAATAATAATAACAAAAGAAAAAAAAAACTAAAAATATACGAAGAGGTGACAGGTAGACCAATTAAGGTTAGGTCAGGTCATTGGGGCCATAGGTAAAGGTGAGGTGAGGCGAATTAAAGGATCGTAATTTCATCGGTAATTTGGGTCTTTTCTTCTTGGCGAGGTTCCGATGAGACAGTAGCCAAGCGTTGCGAGGAGAAACTTCACCCCATTGTGCGTGCTGGGGCAGGAAGGGCGAACATGGCTCCCCCTTCCCGCCCCCCACTCTTGTTCCCCTCCTCCCGGTCTCTAGTGCCCTCTCTTTCTCCTTCTTCTTCCACTTCCTTCTTTCTCTTTCTTCCACCCTCCCTGACTCTTTCTTTTTCATTATTCTCTTTCTTCCTACCGCTCTCTCTCTCTCTCTCTCTCTCTCTCTCTCTCTCTCTCTCTCTCTCTCTCTCTCTCTCTCTCTCTCTCTCTCTCTCTCTCTCTCTCTCTCTCTCTCTCTCTCTCTCTCTCTCTCTCTCTCTCTCTCTCTCTCTCTCTCTCTCTCTCTCTCTCTCTCTCTCTCTCTCTCTCCTTCATTTCCTCTTTTCTTCCTTTCTCCGTCCCTTCTTTCATACCATTGTCTATTTATTCTTTCTTTTCTTTCTCACCTTTAACCTCTTCACTCCCTCCCTCCTTTCTTTCAGTGCCTCCCTTTTCTCTTTCTCTGTCCTCCCTTCCCTTTCTCTCCCTGTCTCACCCTTCCTTCCTCCCTTCTCCATTTCTCTTTCTCCTTCCTATTCTTTATTACCTTCCTCTCTCTCCCTTTCTCCTTCGCCCCTTCCCTGCCCCCATGCCTTCATCATTTAATGTTACCTGTTTTCTTCTTTTCCTTCTCTCCATTCTTCACTCCTTACCTTTCATCTCTTTTTATTTCTCTTCTTACATCTTTTTCTTAATCCTTTTTTTCACTGCCCATTTTTCCTCTTTCCAGACTTTTTCTTTCTCTCTTTTTATTACATTTATCTCTTCATCTTTCTCTTCTTCCCTTTCTCCTTTCTTTTTCCATCCTTTTTTCTTTTTCATCATACTTTTTTCTCCCATAATCCCTCCCTTCCTCACTCCCTCCTTTTATCGCTCCCTTTATTCGTCTATTCATTTCTTGTTATTGTCTCCCTTCCTCCCTCCCTCTCCCTCCCTCCCTCTCCTTCCTCTCCCCCCTCCTTCTCTCCGTTTCCTCTCCCTCTGGACCCTACTCCTTCCTCTCTCTCTCTCTCTCTCTCTCTCTCTCTCTCTCTCTCTCTCTCTCTCTCTCTCTCTCTCTCTCTCTCTCTCTCTCTCTCTCTCTCTCTCTCTCTCTCTCTCTCTCTCTCTCTCTCTCTCTCTCTCTCTCTCTCTCTCTCTCTCTCTCTCTCTCTCTCTCTCTCTCTCTCTCTCTCTCTCTCTCTCTCTCTCTCTCTCTCTCTCTCTCTCTCTCTCTCTCTCTCTCTCTCTCTCTCTCTCTCTCTCTCTCTCTCTCTCTCTCTCTCTCTCTCTCTCTCTCTCTCTCTCTCATTTGTGCGTGCGAGTAAACATTGCAAAAGTCAATTTAAATATATCTGTCACCTACAGACCTCCCGGGCAATCACTCGATGACGACCTTGAAATGTACAGCGTCTTAAGGCAGTCACTTAATAACAACGACTCACTGATATTAGGAGACTTTAACCTCCCCCATATCGACTGGGCGATACTGTCAGGTACAGAAGGCGAGTCACATAGAATGATCGAATTTCTAGAAGAAAATTATCTAAGCCAAATGGTTTCTGAGCCAACTCGACAAAATAATATACTCGACCTTGTTATAACGACCCAAGATAACCTTGTCAGTAGTGTCACGGTAGGAGAACACCTCGGTTCTTGCGATCATAAATTAGTGCGCGTCGACATTAAAGCTCAATCAACAGTGACTGAAAATAAAGTAAAGGTGCCCAATTTCAAAAGAGCTAACTTCGTAGAAATCCGACAAAACCTAACAGAAATACAACTATCAGATGACGGCAACGTAGATGAAGCCTGGCTAAGCCTTAAAAATCACTTACTCACTCAGCAGAACACATTCGTCCCCTTGTGCGAAGCGAATTAACACTAATAAAGCCCACCGTGGTTTAATAGCGAAATTAAACAATCAGTCAATGAGAAAATTGTTTTACAGGTTAAAGAAAGAACAAAGCACGCCCGAGAACATTAGACTCTATAATGATGCCAGGCGACGAGTAAAAAGACTAGTAGGTCAGGCAAAGCGTAGATATGAAGAAAATATTGCAGCCAACTGTAAAATAACTCGAAATCTTTCTTCAGTTACATAAACAACAGAAAGGCGATCAAAAGTGGTATTGGACCTTTAACAAACAGCGACGGTGCACTAGTGACTGACAGCCAACACATTGCAAACCTCTTAAACAATTACTTTTCCTCGGTGTTTAATACTAACAGTCTTCCTCTCGCTACCACCAACACCAGTACTATTGTAAATCTCGAGCATGCATTGCCTAATTTTGAAATAACAACCGATGAAGTCCTTAAAGCTCTCCATTCACTTAAAACAAATAAAAGTCCTGGACCTGACAAAGTATATCCAACTCTGCTGAAAGAAACGAAGAGCGAAATACTCTCCTCCCTCACAACCGTATTCAATATGTCCTTGCGACAAGGCATCGTCCCTACAGATTGGAAAAAGGCTAACGTGACACCGATTTTCAAGAAAGGAGACAAAAAAGTACCAGGTACTTACAGGCCCATTAGTCTAACTTCGGTTGTAGGTAAGCTACTAGAGGGCATCATTAGAGACAAAATTGTGAGTTACCTTGAAAGCCACTCATTGATTGGGGACTCACAACATGGCTTCGAAACAAAAGATCCTGCCTATCAAACCTATTAACCTTTTATAACGACCTCTTCACTGTTTATGACGTAACCAAATCACTGGACGTAGTCTATCTTGATTTCAGAAAGCGTTTGATAAAGTCCCGCATCATAAATTACTTTACAAATTAAAGCAAATAGGTATTGACGGTCAAGTAAACCAATGGATCGCGAATTGGTTGAGCAGACAACAAAAGAGTAGTGATTGACGGATTTAACTCAGAGTGGGCGCCTGTCACTAGTGGCGTCCCTCAGGGCTCGGTCGTTGGCCCAGTGCTCTTCATTATTTACATCAACGACGTGGATGTTGGACTCAATAACCGCATTAGTAAATTTGCAGACGACACAAGATTGGTAACTCGGTTCTCACTGACGAAGACAGGCAAAGCCTCCAAGAGGATTTGCACAAAATTTCAACTTGGTCGGATAGATGGGAGATGCCCTTTAACGTAGACAAGTGCCAGGTCCTTCAAGTTGGAACGAGGAATAAGAAGTTCGAATACGAAATGCGCGGCGTTAAACTCAAAAGCGTTCAATGCGTCAAAGACTTGGGGTCAAAATCGCGTCAAACCTCAAATTCTCACAGCAATGTATCGATGCAGCAAATAAAGCGAACAGAATGTTGGGCTTCATTAAAGAAACTTTGTATTCAAGAATAAAGATGTAATACTCCCGCTCTACAACAGTTTAGTCAGACCCCACTTGGAATATGCGGTACAGTTTGGTCCCCCACCATGCAAAGGATATTGCTAAATTAGAAGGTGTTCAGCGTCGGGCAGCAAATGATCCCTTCCTTGCGCAACAAATCCTACGAAGAAAGGCTTTCTATCCTTAACATGATCTCTTGAGAAACGTCGCCTCCGAGGAAAATTGATCGAATGTTTTAAAATACTTAATGGTTTCACGAATGTAGACAGATCAACATTGTTTATGATCGATGACAGTCTGCGCACGAGGAACAATGGCGTAAAACTCAGATGTAGACAAGTAAATTCAGATTGCACCAAATTTTTCTTCACCAACGTTGTAGTGCGAGAATGGAATAAGCTTCCACCATCAGTGGTCCAGTGTAACACGATTGACTCCTTCAAAAATAAGCTCGACCGTCACTTCCTTCAACTTAATATCAACTAGAGTAGAAATGCAACGTTTTGGAGTCTTCTGATTAATGTAAAATCACTTAGGTTTAAGGACAGACCACCAAGTCTGGACCATGGGGTCTGTGTGGTCTGATTTTCTATGTAAATCTATGTAAATCTATGTAAATCTCTCTCTCTCTCTCTCTCTCTCTCTCTCTCTCTCTCTCTCTCTCTCTCTCTCTCTCTCTCTCTCTCTCTCTCTCTCTCTCTCTCTCTCTCTCTCTCTCTCTCTCTCTCTCTCTCTCTCTCTCTCTCTCTCTCTCTCTCTCTCTCTCTCTCTCTCTCTCTCTCTCTCTCTCTCTCTCTCTCTCTCTCTCTCTCTCTCTCTCTCTCTCTCTCTCTCTCTCTCTCTCTCTCCCCTTCCCTCTCCCTCTCTCTGCCCCGGTCACCTGCAATCATACCTTTATTTGGGGAGCTAGTGAGCCCCAGGTGGTGGCGCAGGTAAGCTCTGTGCCTTAGCGTGTCACCTTGTCTTCCCGGAAAGGTGATTGTTGATCCTCGTGTGCTTCCTCAGGTGGGTCGCATAAGCTCAAGGTGACTTCTGGTGCCTTTGATTAAGTATAGGTAACAGGTAGTACAGGTAGTATTGGTATAGGTATTTGTATAGGTAACAGGTAGTACAGGTATAAACAGTATTGGTTTAGGTATATGTGAAGGTAAATATGGATAGGTAACAGGTATATAATTATGTATCAGGTATCCTCGAAATTGATAGTATAGGTATTAGTATGGGTATTATAGGTATAGGCAGTATTGGTATAGGTATATGTGAAGGTAAATATATATAGGTAACAGGTATATGTATCAGGTATCCTCGATATTGATAGTATAGGTATTAGTAGGGGTAGTATATTCGTCCACATGAATCATAATGCACTCCAGCACACCTGTCCCCATTTCATTACCACCAAATATGCGAAGTACATTCACAATTATATGTTTCTCTACCGACATGGCGACATGATACGATTCCAAAATGCTGTCATGGATTCGGAAGTGGTAACAGGTATGAGTAATAGGAGTCCTTGAGTTTGGTGCTCTGCTTTCATGTCTCTTATTCTCTTATGTTATTGTTTTCTTTCTCCTTTTCTTCTTTCATTCTTAGTTCGCTTTTTTTCCATTTTTCCTATTTTTTGGTTTTTATGTTCTAATTCTTTATTTGTTCTTCTTAATTTCCTTTTATTCATATTTCCTTGTTATCCTTATGTTCTTATGATCTTTCTCTTCTTGTCTTTGTGTTCGTATTTCTTAATTTGTTCATATTTCCTTATTTTCCATGTGTATTTTTTATCTCACGTTCTTATGCTTTCTCTCCTCTTTTGTTCTTGTGTTCTAAATTTTACTTGTGCTCATATTTCTTTATTTTCCTCGTGTCTCAACGCTCTTTATGTTCCTGTTTTTTCCCTTAGTTCTTTATTATTTTGTTTCTTTATTTCTTTCTTCTTCTTATATTTTTACTCTTTGTCTATATGCTTTTTCTCCTTTCTTTTTTTTTTTGCTGTTATTTCTCATTTTGTTCATATATCCTAATACTCCTTGTCTTTACTCTCCTCATGTTCTTTCGTTCTTTCTCCGTAGGTTATGCTTTTGTACATATTCATATTTCTTTAATTTATCTTCTCTTTATTTTGATGTTCTTTTGTTTCGTCCTTATGGTGTTATTCTCTTCCTTTGTTATACTTTAATGTACTTATATCCCTATATTTTTACGCTGTTACCTTCTTAATTATGGTACTGTGAATGGTATGTTACGCTTTGCTGACTTTATTCTCTATACACGAGTCTCTCATTAGCTCAGGTGGCGAAAGGTGCATAATTAGCTGTAGGTGTTATAGGGATCCTTTAGTATACTCATCAGCCTACAGGTGGCACAGGTGTTGGGGGGGGGGGGTTGTGAAGCTTTTAGTGACGATTAGTTCTGCAGGTGTTTCTCATCAGCCTCAGGTACTACACGCGTTTCTGAGTAGATATAGGTAACTACAGATATCCGCTAGCTCCTTATTAGCTGACAGATAACATAGATGGTCTCTGTGAAGATTTTGGTGACTTTTCAGCAGGTGATCATCATTTGCTACAAGGGTTTACAGGTGTTCTACTCCGAAGTTTTAAGCAACAGAAAAAAACGCGTGCAATATATTCTAATGTGAAATAAAATATGACACCAAGGCTGGTATTCTTAGACGCTTTTGACTCTCACAACGATTCTTTCCAGAGGTCATAAAGGAGAGTAATCGGGTTCTAATGAGTGTTTCTTTAGGTTCACGGTACAGAAGAAGGGCCCAACTAAAATCCAGGTCATAAAACTACCCGGGAAATTACCCAAACTCTTACAAAGGCCTTGTCAAATTTATGTGCCTGGGAGCCATAATGTTTAAGAATACGATCCCAAAACTCCTACAGTGAACATCATGTGGGCTTAAGGTCAGCTGATAAAGGAGAGAGAGTGTAGGTATGGCGTGGTCGTCTGTGTGTGTCTGTAGATGGAGCGTGTGGCAGGCAGCGTTTGATTTTTTGTTGCCCTTCTCTCGTCCTTCTCTTTCCCCTTCTATCGTTGTTCTCTTTCCCCTTCTATCGTTGTCCTCGTTCTGTCCTCTTCGCTTTTGTTTTAACTCCCTTATTCTTCTTTTACCCGTTTATCCTTTTTTCTATCTCTTCCTCAGTTATTCTTTATTCCTGTTTTATCTCCTTTGCATTTGTATTTTCCCACTATTCAGGTTCCTTTATTCTTCTTTTACCCGTTTATCCTTTTTTCTATCTCTTCTTCAGTTATTCTTTATTCCTGTTTTATCTCCTTTGCATTTGTATTCTCCCACTATTCAGGTTCCTTCATTCTTATTTTACTACCTTCCCCTTTTTTTCTTACCCCTCTGCCCTTGTTCTGTTTTCCCGTTCTATCTTCTCTGCCCTTTTCTCTCACTGTTCTGTTCCTTTTGTTCTTGTGTTACCCCTTTAATTTTATCTTCCTTTTCTCCCCCTGTTCTGTCTCCTATCACCTTCGTCCTTGTTTTAGCTCCTCTGCGTCGTTTTTCTTCTCATTGGTATCTTCCTTTTGTTCTTGTGCTACTGCCTTACCTCTTTTCTTTCCTCTCTTCCCCTGTTCTGTCTTCCTGTTATCTTCTTTGCCCTAGTTTTCTCTTATTATTCTCTCACCTTGATTCTTGTTTTACTCTCGTATCTTTCCTTTCTTCTCCTCTGCTCTTGTTTTGTCTTCTTGTTCGATCTCTTTTTTTCCCTTGTTTTCCCTCACTCCTCTGTCTCCTTTTTTCTTGATTTACCTCCTTATCCCTTTTCTTCCTCCTCTGTCCTCTATTCTGTTTTCCTGTTCTGTCTCTTTTGTCATTGTTCTACCTCATTCACCCCTGTTTGTCTTCTTTGCCCTTGTTTTAGCTCTTTTCCCTCGTTTTTCTCTCCTTGTTTTCTCTTTTTTTTACCACTGTTTTCTCTTCCTTTTCTGTCCCCTTGTGAATCTCCCGAACTTTCCTTCGTGTTTAAGTTTTCCATCGTATTTGAACTCCCCACGTGGCTGCTAAACCTGCTCCTCTTGTCCACTACTCTACTACTACTCAGCACTGCACATGTACTCCCCACGTGGCTGCTAAACCTGATCCCCTCGTCCACTACTCAGCCACTACGTACTCACCATTATTCACTCACCACGTGGCTGCTAAATCTGTTCCACTCCTCCGCTACTCTATTCGTGAACCAAAATTATCGACTCTGTCTTTTGCGAAGCCGATTTTTTTCTTTTCAATCTACCTCCAGACCATTACTATGAGTTCTGTATCCTGTTCTTTTACCACTATATCCTTATTACCCTCACCAATATTAGAGCCATTTATGTGTGTGTGTGTGTGTGTGTGTGTGTGTGTGTGTGTGTGTGTGTGTGTGTGTGTGTGTGTGTGTGTGTGTGTGTGTGTGTGTGTGTGAGGCTTCAAATCATTATTATAAGCTCAATACCCTGTCCTCTCACTGTCAGAACCCTATTGGCATCACCCACATTAGAGGCATTTAAACATTCTTATTCAATCTCTCAGTATATGAAAAGGTGTATATATAAACTCAGGTTACTTTACAGGTGATGAGGTATAAATTATTCCTCAGGTAACTTAGTAAGGTGTAAATATTGCTCAGTAACCCTGTCAGTGATAAGATCTCCGCAGGTAACTCAATAACTTATCTGGTGTATATATATCTTTAGTAACTCAGCTAATGATCAGGTGCTTAATGTTCAGGTAACTTGGCAAATGAGATTTAAATTACTCGTCAGGTAACTTGGTAAATGATTAAAAGCGTTCATACAAAAAACACTCAGGGGATGTGTGGGACAAGTGGACTCATTAGGACTCCGGCAGTGTTGTGGAGGTGGTAGGTGTGTCAGGGTCAGGCGAGTGGCGTGTAGGTGTGGGCAGCGGCTCAGTGTGTGCGTGTGTGTCGCCGCGTGTGTACCTGTGTGTGTGTGTCGCGGTGGTCGAAGTGTTGGTAGTGGAGGTGGCAGTGAAGGCGAGGAAGGCGAGTGATATGCGCTAGTTTGCCTTGAGGAAGCTAAAAACGACGTCCTTTGTGCTCTCTTGCGCATTGCTAACGAGGAGGAAGGTAAATAAGGTTGTGATTGTATTGCATTATCCATCTGTTGTATTTACGGTGCTAGTGACACATTGTTGTATTGGATCCATTCTCTCTTTTGTGTGATGAAAATAGCTTGCTTGGTGCCTTTCTATTATTCACTGCTTATTAGGAGGAAGGAGGCAAATAAGGCCTTGATTGCTGGACATTCATCTTGTATATACGGTTGTTGTGTTAGTTTGTTGTGTTGGACTCATTTTCTCATTTGTGTGCTGGAAATAGTTTGTTTGGTAGTTTTCCTAACCTCACACGCATTGATAGGAGGAAGAAGGCAAACAAGGTCGTGATTGTCTTACTCTACATTATTTATCTGTTGCATTTGTGGTTGTAATGGTAGTTTGTTGAATTGGACTCATTCTCTCTCTCTCTCTCTCTCTCTCTCTCTCTCTCTCTCTCTCTCTCTCTCTCTCTCTCTCTCTCTCTCTCTCTCTCTCTCTCTCTCTCTCTCTCTCTCTCTCTCTCTCTCTCTCTCTTCCTAACATGCTACTGGCTGTATAGGAAAAGTACATATGGTTGTGGTCAAGGTTGCATCGCCTCGTTTCTCCATCTGTTGTATAATATTAATCTCCTTCATCGGACTTATTACCGGTTTTATGTTCTGATAATGGTTTGCTTTATATTTTTTTAATGTCTTACTGACCAGGACGAGTGAATATGGTTGTGGCCAAGGTTACATTACTTCGTTTCTCCATCTGTTGTATAATATTAATCTGCCTCGTGGGACATATTATCGCTTTTGTGCTCTAATAATGGGTTCCTGTTTATCTTTCTAATGCCTTACTAACTAGAATGAGTAAAGATGGTTGTGGTCAATGCTACACTGCATCGTTTCTCTGTATCTATAATGTTACTCTGTTTTGTTGGACTCCTCGCTTCTGTGTGCTGGAAATGGTTTGGGTTGATATTCTCAGACGATTCCGCTTCTCATATCAACTATTTCCAAAGGCCCAA
>NC_066521.1:6252732-6270232 GCF_024679095.1 Eriocheir sinensis
GAATGGAAGGAAGGAAGGGAAAGGAAAAAGCATTGAATGTGTAAGAAAAAGAGAAAGAGAAGAATGAAGTGAAAATGAAGAAGCGTACAATATGGAGATAAGGTTAGTTTGGGTTAAGTTAGGTTAGATTAAAAAAAAAGTTAGGTTAGGTGAGGCAAGTAAGGTCATATAATATTTTGTTTGGTATGGTCAGGTCATGATGGTAGGACAGGTTAAGTTTGGCGAGTCTAAAAAAGTGCATATAAGGAAGGAAGGCATAAAGGAAAGGTAGGGTAAAGGGAAGGTGTGTAGGGGAGAGAATAATTCCTTTATCTTTCCCTTCTTCATTTCTTCTGCACCTCCTTTCCGTTTCCTTTATTTCCTCCCTTACAGATGTTGCCCTTATGTTACTTTTTCTCACCCCAACTTTCTCCTTTTCTTCTGCACCTCATTTTCATTTTCCTAATTCTCCTTATTCTCTCCCTTACAGATCTTGCCTTGTTGTTACTTTTCGTTTCCTTTCCTGTCCTTACTTCTGCATCTCCCTTTCGTTTGCTTTATTCCCTTCCTTACACAACTTGCCTTCATTTTACCCTGCCTTGCCTTAACTTTCTTCCGTCCCTCTGAACCTCCCTTCCATTTCCTTTATTTTCTGCCTCCCACACTTTTCCCTCATGTTACCTTTCCTTACCTTGACTTCCTCCCTTCCCTCTGCACCTCCCTTCTATTTCCTTTATTCTCTTCCTTAAACAACTTGCTCCTATGTTTCCTTGTCTTACCTTGACTTCCTCCCTTCCCTCTGCACCTCCCTTTTATTTCCTTTATTCTCTTCATTACACACTTTGCTTTTATGTTACATTGTCTTGCCTTCGTTCCACTTCATTTGTCTCATTCTAAAACTTCCTCCTTTTCTTTACTTTTTCTCCAATCTCTCTCTCTCTCTCTCTCTCTCTCTCTCTCTCTCTCTCTCTCTCTCTCTCTCTCTCTCTCTCTCTCTCTCTCTCTCTCTCTCTCTCTCTCTCTCTCTCTCTCTCTCTCTCTCTTCCTTCCGTTTCCAAAGGAAAGGGGAAGTAACATGATCTGTAGGGAAAGGAATAAAGGAAACGAAAAGGAGGCGTAGAGGAAAAAAAGAGAGGTAAGGTAAAGATAAGGAAAGGTAAATGGAGGGAAGGTGTGTGTGGGAAAGAATGAGGGAAAAAGAAGAGAGGTACAGAAGGAAACAGCGGAGGAAAATCAGTGGCATGGAGGAAGTTTCCGAGATTGAGACAAAAGGTGCGGAAGGCAGGTAAAGGTGTAGCAAGGTGCGGCCAGCCAGGCAACCGTGACAAGCCATACTAGTGTTGTGACTCACGGCGAGGCATCCCGAGACTACACACTCACACACACACACACACACACACACACACACACACACACACATACACACACACAACGGTACCTGGTAAGCGCGAAAGTGGCAGGTTCACACAGGCAACTATTAATTAGCTAACTTACCTGTAAACATGTTCACACTACTACTACTACTACTACTACTACTACTACTATTTCTACTTTTTTTTTTTTCACTACAAACAACATAAATGATACCTCCACCCATGTTTATTTTCCCGACACATAATCATGGAGGGCTCCATAGTTTGGAGGTCATTAGCCCCAACTCTGTTCGCTAATGACTGTGGCATCCAACCATATCGCTAATACTACCTGACACTAAATCACCCATCATCTATTACGTCTAGATCCCCCTTTCCTTCTCTAGAAAAGTCACTCCCGACCCACCCTAATGTCACTCTCCACCACTGTGGCTTCATAGTCCATATTGGAGATGGTGGTGGCTTTTGGGCCAGAGTGTCTGGTGCCCCTGAGACATAGGATGGCCGACCTGAGCAGGGAGAACGAGAGGCGACACCTCATCCAGGCGACAACGTGGCTCCTTGGCTGATGCTTCTTTTCTGAGATTAGTTCCGCGAGGCGTGCGTAGAAGCATTGGGCCCTGGGACCCATCCTGCCGGATGTGGTGAATACGAGGGGGGTGAAGCTGCCCTGATCCACATGTTGGATTCTTTCACCGTATGCCCTTGTCTTCTCCTGCTCGTTCCTGTGGTGGGCGGCTTGCAGGGGCAGCTCACGGTGACAGGCAGCCATCGGGTCGAATATGCGGATGTCCATGAACGCCCGCGGGCACTTACATCAACCCGTGCCTCCTGTGAGGTATTGGCTGTCCTGTACCGAAGGTGTTCGCCGTCCAGGGGAAGCAGTGTCGGCTCGGTAGTGACGTCTTGGCATACCTCCCCGAGCATGCTGGCTGTCAGATCCCTCACTTCATCGTGTCGAATACAGACGAAGCCTCCTTTTTTACATGTCATGGTGTGGGTGACATCATTTGGTGATCCACATGCACAGAGATCAGGCAGTCCCTCAATCGGCCAGCCATATCTCAGAGCAATGGCGTCGACAAATTCTTGTTTGTTGAGGCTGAAGCCCTTTGCTCTGATTGGTAATGACGTTAGCCAGTTAGAGGCGCCTGCCTCCTGTGCTGTGTGTATTTTTCTACCCATTTCTGTGGACAGGTGGTGTGTAAGACGGTCCAGCTCGTCTTTTTGGGCCTGTTGCCTTTCTTCTGAGATATTTCTTTTAATATCTCTTATTTCTGTTTGGTCTATCTCGCCCTCTGCCTCCTGAGCGATGATCCTGTTGATGAGTGATCTGGTAAGGCTGATGGAGTTTTGGTTCTCCTTATCTGCCAGCTTCTCAGGGTTGGTGATCCCCATCCCACCCAGTCTTGGGGGAAGTGCTAGCATATCCCTCTCCTCCTCCCCCAAAGCATGATATTTCACCAGCGCCGGCAAGAATACATTCTTGACGGCATTTTCCAGTGGTCGGAGGAGTGGACTGATGCCGGGGATGGTGCGCATCAGGAACGTCCAACGATGTTGGATGCCGTGGGTGTACGCTGAATAGGCTTCTCAGTCTTGGCAATGGCAGACAAAGCTTCTATTTCCTTCACCCATTCAGCTACTTTGTCTCCAACGTAATCCTTATTATATACCTCTTTCCCGATCACTGCACCGTTGTCCGTCCTTTGTCACAATGACGCCACTTCCTCTAAAAGTTTCTGCGGCATGGTCATAATGTTCAGGTTTGACAATAAGGACAGACTTGGTGGCGTTAGGGATGTATCCTATCTCAGGGCCGGCGGTGTTCTACTACTACTACTACTACTACTACTTCTACTACTACTGCTACTACTACTACTACTACTACTACTACTACAACAACTACTACTGCTATTACTACTACTACTACTGCTACTACTACTACTACTATTAAACTACGGCACTACTACTATTACTACTACTACTACTACTACTACTACTACTACTACTACTACTACTACCACCACTACCACCACCACTACTACTACTACTACTACTACTACTACTACTACTACTACTACTACTACTACTACTACTACTACTAATAATAATAATAATAATAATAATAATAATAATAATAATGATAATAATACCACCCATCTGCCGGCGTTATTATGCGTAAATGAAGTGGACGTAAAGACATATTTCCAACCACATTTATGTTCAGCCATTAATTAACAGAATAAACAGGTAACTGACGTATTATTATTACGTATGATATCCCAGTCAAGTTATCCACGGGAAATACTCATTAATATACTTTACCACTGCAAAGGAAACACGATACTGGTTTTATTCTCTCACCTGCTGCAAAAACCACTAATTAATACCTGGAGATAATACCTGTAATGCACATAATATCTAAATCTGATGAGTAGGTGTTCATTTCATCTGTAAAACGTTGAAATCATAAAGAGAGAGGATTATTGTGTATCGAGATTGCTTCAGTTGGAGAGCAGGACTTGATTATACTAATGAAAATAAAAATAGTGAACATGATGCACAGAACACCGCCTCGTCTGTTACTTCTAAGCGGATGTACAGCTGCGGACCAAAATATAGATCCAGTTCACTATAAACTCGTTGTGAGCCTCCGCAGGGCAAGTCACACGGGGCAGGCAGGGGGAGTGGAGGCTGGGGAGGGAAGTGCGGTATGAACTGGAGAGGGAGGAGAGCAGCATATCACGTGGAAAAGTGCTCATCATCATCACCATCATCATCTTCAGCCACTTCAAAGTTTTTTCCCATCATACTCAGCCATTACAAAGTCCTTTACCTCTCTTTGTCTAATGTTGCCTCACTCCATCCCGCTCCCCCCCCCCCCCCCCTGGTTTCCTCTCTCCCCCAGCTTCTACAATATCTGGGTTGCCACTGTTATTTTCTTTGTCCAAGTTTTATCAGTTCAACGCATGATATGACCTGCCCAATCCTTTCCTCTCTCTGTCTAGTGTTAGTGTACTCCATCCCGTCCGACAAACACTCCACTTTCATCTCGCCTCCCTGGTTTTCTCTCTGTGCCAGCTTCTACAATTTCTGGGTCGCCGCTGTTATGTTCATCGTCCACCTTTTATCAGGTCCGCGTATGACAGGACCTACCCAATCCCATTTCTGTTCTTGGCATGTCATGTGTTGGACTGATAACAAATGAACAGCCAAAACGAACATGGCAGTCCAGATTGTAAAGTCAGGGCATGCGGAACCAGGTGGAGAGAGGAAGGATGCGAAAGGGGCTACTGAGTCATGACGAACAGAAGTGCCAGACATGTCAGTGTTTTTGTCTTCAACGGCGTACTGATAGCAGGCAGAAAAGAGCACTCGAAATGAACTTACTACATTTCCAGTTGTTGTTCTTTCCCTAACCTTATCATTATGCGTTACTACTCCTCTGAGGCAACGGAACAAAGCTTATATAAAATCTGTGAATGAACTCACTACATGATCAGTCTTAGCTCTCATATCCCTACCACCATGCATTACTCATTACTGCTCCCCGGAACCAATGGAAAAAAGGATAAATAAAATCTGGAAATGAACTTACTAAATGGTCAGTTTTTGCTTCGTGACCCAATTTAACCAACCTACATCATTCATCACTGCTCATCTGAACCACTAGAACAAAGCTCAATGAAGTTTTGGAGTGAACTTACGAAATGGTTACTTACTGCTGTCTTCCCCAACCTAGCTAACATATTACTACTTATTTCCACACACTGAGGTTTTAGGCCACACTGTTAGCCAGCCGTCTCAACCTCGGTAACTAAAAAAACATGATTATATAAAAGTTGATAGTGTTCCTGATGAAAACACTCGTTAGAAAATATTATGTAAGACTAATAATTTTTTAACATTTTTTTCTGTGCCTGTTTTTTTCTCTCTCTCTCTCTCTCTCTCTCTCTCTCTCTCTCTCTCTCTCTCTCTCTCTCTCTCTCTCTCTCTCTCTCTCTCTCTCTCTCTCTCTCTCTCTCTCTCTCTCTCTCTCTCTCTCTCTCTCTCTCTCTCTCTCTCTCTCTCTCTCTCTCTCTCTCTCTGTTGTAATGTAAGAAAATTCAGAGTCATCTTAAGCAGAAGAAAAATTTTGCTCCAGGGAGTGCAAAATTATCATGATATATTTAATGCAGCAAAGCGACATTTTTTATTTATTTGAGAGAGAGAGAGAGAGTGTGTGTGTGTGTGTGTGTGTGTGTGTGTGTGTGTGTGTGTGTGTGTGTGTGCTGTGGTTGTGGTGAGGCCGCAGACCACTTTCCCTTAAGAGTGATTACACACACACACACACACACACACACACACACACACACACACTGTTTTGCTGTTTGTCATCTGGTATTCTTTCGAACACAAAATATATAGATCCACTAAGAGAGAGAGAAGGGGAGAGAGCTATTTTAGTGTCGGAAAATTAGTTGCAATGATGCGTGATTCTGTTTTCTTTTCTCAATCTTTCGTTTGTTTTCGTTTTCTTTTCTTTGTGTTCAATCCTGATGTCTGTTTAGGTTGTAACTTCCTCTTTTCTTTTTCTTTTTTCTCTTTTTTTCTGTTTTTTTGTTTGTTTATGTTAATTAACATGCAAGAAAATAAGTGTAAACTATTCGCTCATTCTGTTAAAATCGTATTATTATTATTATTATTACTGTTATTACTATTGTTTTTATTATTATCATTATTATAATTATCATTATCATTATTGTTATTATTATTATTATTATTATTATTATTATTATTATTATTATTATTATTATTATTATTATTATTATTATTATTATTATTATTTTTATTAACCGTCCTTTTCTCTGTTATCTTCCAGGTAAGGACGAGTGTACTTCCCTTGATGATAGAAGTGTAAGTACAAAATCCCTGTGTCCAACTTCTTGATGTGAGAGTTAACTGGTTCCTTCACTATTCCTTCTCACTGGTAAACCTTGAAACATCCATCTTTTCATCAGTTATTTCCTTCCTGTGACATTACCCTGACCTACATCTGTGCGAGAGTTAATCAGTATCTTCATTTTTTCATCTCTCTCATTGGTATGCTTAAATCATCCACCTCTTCGTGTGTTTCCTACTTCCTGTGCATGAAACTCCTTAAAAGGGAAGTATTAAGGCATCTCTTTAATCTAAAACTTTTCATCACCTTTCACTGGTCAGTTTTGAGACATCCATCTTTTTGTCAGTGTTTTTTCTTCCTTTGACATCACCTTAACCTTAATCGGTCACATTCTTTTGCAGTTCAATCTTCTAATGCGAGAGTTAACCAGTATATTCACTCTTTCATCTCTCTTACTGGTAAACTTAAATCATCCACCTTTCCGTATGTTTTTTCCTCTCTGTGACTGAAACTCCTTCAAAAAGGAGTATCAAGATGCCTCTAACTTAAGTGGATTTACTCATTTTGCTGTCCAATCTCCTTGTTCGAGAATTCACTAGCTTCTTCACTCTCTCATCCCTTTCACCGGTAAACTTTGGAACAGACGCCTTTTCGTCAACTGTCGGGGAGGAGTGGGGGGATATCAAGACGCATTCCGTCTTTTTGTTGTCCATCTTCTTGAAGCTAGAATTCCCAGTTTCTTCGTTTTTCCATTCATTTTACGGGTAAATTTTGGAGCAGCCACTGATTCGTCTACTACGCTTGGGGTATACCAAGACGCCTCTCTAACCTGGACCTGTATTCTCAAACGTATCGGCGCCTCTGTCCGCCTGTTTGAAAAGCCTCACGTAGAATATGTTGGGATCTTTATGGACTGTTTTGTGAAGCTTGTGATTGTCTGTCACGGCTGCTGCACCTAGAACTAGAAGAACACCCATAAAACCACGGTTTATTTTCTCTGTGGCCTTGGGAAATAGTCGTAAAGGGAGCCGATATACGTTTAAGAATATAGACCCTAGAACACTCATTTTGACGTCCCCTTCTGCGATTTCTTTGTGGGAGCAGTGTTGGGGACCCTCTTTGTTGTCCTTTCTTTTGCCCATTGTCCTGCCTCCTCTGCCGTAGGAAAATGGAATATATTCAAGAACTTCGAATGTAAAGGATTAACTCAGTGTTGTAGCTGAGAGGGAGTGGGCAAGTGTAGATAGGAGGAAGTGTAAGTATGTTTAGATTGGTGTAGGTGTTAGGAGTATCGATTCCAGTATTCGTCTTTCACCCTTCCATTCCCTTTCTCTTCTGTTGGTCTTCTTTTTTTTCTTGTTCTCGTTATTATCTTCTTGCTTGCTTTATATTTTTATTTTTCTTCTTTTCATCTTATTTTCTTGTTTGTTTTTCTCTTTTTCTTTCTGTTTTATATTTTCTTTTTCCTTTCTTTTTTTCTTTCTTCTCTACTTTCTTTTACTCCATCATCCTTTTTCTCTTTTTTCTTTTTCTATTCATTTTTTTAATTTCTTCTTCTTTTTCTTCTTTTTCTTCTACCTCTTCTTCTTCTTTTTCTTCTTCTTTTCTTTTTCTTTCTTTTTTCTTTTTTTCTTTCTTCTTTTTCTTTTTCTTCTTCTCTTCTTTTTCTCTTTCTTTTTTTTTCTTCTTCCTCTTCTTCTTCTTCTTCTTCTTCTTCTTCTTCTTCTTCTTCTTCTTCTTCTTCTTTCACCGTCTTCTCCTAATCCATATCTTTCTTTATCCTTCCTCTTCCTCCTCCAACTCCTCCTCCTCTTCCTCTTCCTCTTGAAACTCCTCCTCCTTCTCCTCCTCCTCAGATCTCTTCCTACTTCTTGATCCTCCAACGTCCTCTTGTATTTTCCCTTCTTCTTGCCTTCTTTTGCGCATTGGACACACACACACACACACACACACACACACACGATCGATCTCCTGGCACTCTGGCACTGTGGCGTCGCGTGCAGGAACCACCAATAGGAACCCCCCATTCAGGCACACCCCCGCCAAGGTCACGTTCCCATTGGCCACGGCCTTCACCCACTTGGCGCCCCGCTGCTACTCCCGAACTCAGGTCATAGGATCGCTCTCTGTCTGTGTCTGTCTTTTTTTTTTTTTTCCTTCTTACATTCTTTTCCTCTTTCTCTTTCTAAATGTTCTTCTTTTGCTCTCAGTATATTCTTCCATTCGTTTCATTTTTTGTTTAATTTTTTCTCTGTTTTATTTATTTATTTATTTATTTATTTCTTCTTTTCTAACTGTATGTTCTTTCTCTTCCCTCTCTTCATCATCTTCCTTCTGTTTCTTTTTCCGTCTTCTCTCTCTCTCTCTCTCTCTCTCTCTCTCTCTCTCTCTCTCTCTCTCTCTCTCTCTCTCTCTCTCTCTCTCTCTCTCTCTCTCTCTCTCTCTCTCTCTCTCTCTCTCTCTCTCTCTCTCTCTCTCTCTTTGCAGAGAGCTTAACTCTTTGCAGAGAGCTTGACGTGGAGTTCTTAAACGCCTGGGACAATTTCTACGGACAAAGTGAGCTCTTCCACAGGGACGGAATACACCTGTCCCCCATCGGGGCAGCCAGATTCGAAAGGCTCCTCAACGACGCAGTACGTGACACCCGATTAAAAAACGACCCTCAGCCACGTCCCTCCACCCCGCCCGTGTAAATAGACGCCATGCATCGCAACAAACCTGTAACCGTGATCCCGCAAGTACCACCACCTCTATTACCAAGCCTCTAGATAACTTAAACATCCTTAGTTTCAATGCGCGTAGCCTAAGAAACAAATTTGATGAACTGAGATGTCTTGCTCTTACAGAAAATTTTGACATAATTGCTATAACCGAAACATTTATCGACACCACAAATATTGATTTAAGTTCCGAATACAACATAGATGCCTACAGACTCTTCAACAAAGATCGTGTAAACCGTAGAGGCGGTGGCGTCGCCCTTTTTGTCAAAAGCTATTTGCAACCCACTGACAAAACACCAAGAGACAGTAACGTTGAACATTTGTGCGTGCGAGTAAACATTGCAAAAGCCAATTTAAATATATCTGTCACCTACAGGCCTCCCGGGCAATCACTCGATGACGACCTTGAAATGTACAGCGTTTTAAGGCAGTCACTTAATAACAACGACTCACTGATATTAGGAGACTTTAACCTCCCCCATATCGACTGGGCGACACTGTCAGGTACAGAAGACGAGTCACATAGAATGATCGAATTTCTAGAAGAAAATTATCTAAGCCAAATGGTTTCTGAACCAATTCGACAAAATAACATACTCGACCTTGTTATAACGACCCAAGATAACCTAGTCAGTAATGTCACGGTAGGAGAACACCTCGGTTCTTGCGAACATAAATTAGTGCGCGTCGACATTAGAGCTCAAACATCAGTGACTGAAAATAAGGTAAAGGTGCCCAATTTCAAAAGAGCTAACTTCGTAGAAATCTGACAAAAACTAACAGAAATACAACTATCAGATGACGGCAATGTAGAGGAAGCCTGGCTAAGCTTTAAAAATCACTTACTCACTCAGCAGAACACATTCGTCCCCTTGTGCGAGAAGCGAATTAACACTAATAAAAGCCCATCTTGGTTTAATAGCGAAATTAAACACTCAGTCAAGGAGAGAAAATTGTTGTACAGGTTAAAGAAAGAACAAAGCACGCCCGGAAACATTAGACTTTATAACGATGCCAGGCGACGAGTAAAAAGATTAGTATGTCAGGCAAAGCGTAGATATGAAGAAAATATTGCAGCCAACTGTAAAAATAATCCGAAATCTTTCTTCAGTTACATAAACAACAGAAAGGCGATCAGAAGTGGAACTGGACCTTTAACAAACAGCGACGGTGCACTAGTGACTGACAACCAACACATTGCAAACCTCTTAAACAGTTACTTTTCCTCGGTGTTTAATACTAACAGTCCTCCTCCCACTACCACCGGCACCAGTGCTAATGTAAATCTCGAGCATGCATTGCCTAATTTCGAAATAACAACCGACGAAGTCCTTAAAGCTCTCCATTAACTTAAAACAAATAAAAGTCCCGAACCCGATAAAGTATATCCTATACTGCTTAAAGAAACAAAGAGCGAAATAGTCTCCTCCCTCACAACCGTATTCAATATGTCCTTGCAACAAGGCATCGTCCCTTCGGATTGGAAAAAGGCTAACGTGACACCGATTTTTAAGAAAGGAGACAAAAAAATACCAGGTAACTACCGACCCATTAGTCTAACTTCAATTGTAGGTAAGCTACTTGAGAGCATAATTATAGACAAAATTGTGAGTTACCTCGAAAGCCACTCATTAATTGGGGATTCACAACATGGCTTCCGTAATGAAAGATCCTGCCTATCAAACCTATTGACCTTTTATAACGACCTCTTCTCAGTTTATGACGTAACCAAATCATTGGACGTAGTCTATCTTGATTTCCAGAAAGCGTTTGATAAAGTCCCACATCATAAATTACTTTATAAATTAAAGCAAATAGGTATTGACGATCAAGTAAACCAATGGATCGGGAATTGGTTGAGCAACAGACAACAAAGAGTGGTGATTGACGGATTTAACTCAGAATGGGCGCCGGTCACTATTGGCGTCCCTCAGGGCTCGGTTCTTGGCCCAGTGCTCTTCATTATTTACATCAACGACATGGATGTTGGACTCAATAATCGCATTAGTTAATTTGCAGACGACACAAAGATTGGTAACTCGGTTCTCACTGACGAAGACAGGCAAAGCCTCCAAGAGGATTTGCACAAAATTTCAGCTTGGTCGGATAGATGGGAGATGCCCTTTAACGTAGACAAGTGCTAGGTCCTTCAAGTTGGAACAAGAAATAAGAAGTTCGATTACGAAATGCGCGGCGTTAAACTCACAAGCGTTCAATACGTTAAGGACCTGGGGGTCAAAATCGCGTCAAACCTCAAATTCTCACATCAATGCATCGATGCAGCAAATAAAGCGAACAGAATGTTGGGCTTCATTAAAAGAAACTTTATTATTCAAGAATATAGATGTAATACTTCCGCACTACAATAGTTTAGTCAGACCCCACTTGGAATATGCGGTACAGTTTTGGTCTCCTCACCATGCAAAGGACATTGTCAAATTAGAAGGTGTTCAGCGTCGGGCAACAAAAATGATCCCTTCCTTGCGCAACAAATCCTACAAAGAAAGGCTTTCTACCCTTAACATGTTCTCTCTTGAGATACGTCGCCTCCGAGGAAAACTGATCGAATGTTTTAAAATACTTAATGGTTTCATGAATGTAGACAACAAAATTTTTTATGATCGATGACACTTTGCGAACGAGGAACAATGGCATAAAACTCAAATGTAGACAAGTAAATTCAGACTGCACCAAATTTTTCTTCACCAACGTTGTAGTGCGAGAATGGAATAAGCTCCCACCGTCAGTGGTCCGGTGTAACACGATTAACTCCTTTAAAAACAAGCTCGACCGTCACTTCCTTGAACTTAATAATAACTAGAGTAGAAAAGCAACGTTTTGGAGCCATCTGATTAGTGTAGATTCACTTAGGTTTAAGGACGGACCACCTATTCTGGACCATGGGGTCTGTGTGGTCTGATTTTCTATGTAAATCTCTCTCTCTCTCTCTCTCTCTCTCTCTCTCTCTCTCTCTCTCTCTCTCTCTCTCTCTCTCTCTCTCTCTCTCTCTCTCTCTCTCTCTCTCTCTCTCTCTCTCTCTCTCTCTCTCTCTCTCTCTCTCTCTCTCTCACCCCCCCCTCCACATACACACACACACACACTATTAACTACATCTCTTGATCTCTTTCACTCTGTTTCTGTATCTCTCTTTCCCTTCTCTCTCTCTCTCTCTCTCTCTCTCTCTCTCTCTCTCTCTCTCTCTCTCTCTCTCTCTCTCTCTCTCTCTCTCTCTCTCTCTCTCTCTCTCTCTCTCTCTCTCTCTCTCTCTCCGATGTGTTTTTTTTATTGCTGTCTTTTTCATAGCAGTGTTTACAGAAAGCTCTCCACATCTGTCTGTCTCTGTCTGTCTATAATTCAGTCTGTAATGGAATCATAGCTTTTTTGTACTACCACCGAGAGAGAGAGACATAGTAAATTAATGCCCTCTCAGCACTAATACGCCCATATCATTACAAGGGATCACCGTTCGCATTATCACGCGTCCCAGACCGTCACAATACCTCGCTAACCTTGAATCCGTAATCATATTCATAGCCATTCCCTTAATTAATTCACTATTGCTTACCATTACGGTTACATTCCTTGTTGGTGTAATTCATGGAATAACGACGGCAATATTTTAAGCAGTGTAAGTCTTCAGTGATATACAGGGATACAAAAGGATTAATAGGGGCTGCAAGAGGCCATGCACACATATTTGGTTCCCACACTCATTTTACGTCACCAGTTAAATTTCTTGCTGGTGTGATCATTGTTATAATTCCGACAAAATTTTGACCAGTGTAAGTCTTTATGGATACAAAATTATATCAGACTCCAAGAGGCCCTTGAAGCAAATTTCGTTCCCACAGTCATCAAGTCACTATTACAGTTAAATTCCTTAACGGTATAATAATTAGCATAGTGGTGACAGTATCATGGTCATCATGGAAATTATGTCTATTTTCGTCCCTTCTACGACTTGAACGCTTTCAAGAGGGTATCAAGACACCTCCCACCTAAATCGACCATGCTTTTAATACTTTTGTTCTTTGTGTGGGAGCAGTAATTTGTGGCTGTTCTCTGTATTCTGCCTTTAAACTGTCTCTTTCGCTGTAAGAAATATATATAAAGAAGCGTTGATCCTCGTAGTATTACTAACCGGAACGAGAACGGCAGCATTGGTTTCAAAGTTTTCCGTCAGCCAGGTATTCCCGTAATTAGCTCAAGGTATGTCCCGGCGTCTGCTTCAGGAGACTAATGCTGACTGCCCCCAAACAGCCGGGTCACCCCAAGCTGCCACTCAAATGTCCGGTAGTGGCAGGAAAGGAGTTCATAAGTCTACTTGTGCTGCGTCCCGCCGATGAAAGTGATAAATGTGCATGTTTTAAAATATAGCCAGTCCCTGTAGTCGCTGCTGTAAGGGTCTAACATATATATATGGGGTGCAGACAAACGATCCCTCAACAAAAGCCCTCCAGACACAAGCCCCGACGACAAGGCCTCCCGACAGGTGTGCAGAAATAAATAATATTT
Organism: Eriocheir sinensis; assembly: GCF_024679095.1. Lineage (NCBI taxonomy): Eukaryota > Metazoa > Arthropoda > Malacostraca > Decapoda > Varunidae > Eriocheir > Eriocheir sinensis. The sequence continues at coordinate 6,266,208 of NC_066521.1, forward strand.
AATTATATTGTCACAAGCACCATGCAGTAATATTCCCAATCACAATTCATTGATGATATTTTTCTGTATTCCTGCATGTTGTTTTCCTGCATATAGTTGTACATTATTCTATCGTACATAAAGTTATTAGATACGTTATTCATAATGTTATTATTTTTAAGATTCTATACTTTTTCTACGCTATATTTTAGATGCTATATTTTGATTTATATCATGCAATGAACCTTACAAAATATATACATATTTACCATGCTCGCTCAGAACCGTGTTCTACAATTTATTTTTATTTTTAATTTCGTGTAATAACTGAAGGGAAATACAATGATGAGCATGTGAAGCGCCGCTCCGCGAGTCAGCTTATATATATATATATATATATATATATATATATATCTATATATATATATATATCTATATATATCTATATATATATATATATATATAATCATAATGCAGAGCGGTGGTCTTGTAAAGAGTGTTAATGCCTACGAAGCCCTTCGAAAATATTGACTGGGATGTCACGGACTTGATGGTTGCCCCCAAAATAGAGTAACAGAAAATAAAATAATAGAGAAATCTTATCAGCGTACCCCACATTCTTATCTATCTTCAATAACGCATCCTAACCTCTAAAAAAGAGTAACCTTGAAGATAAAAAAGAAAATCTGATCAGCGTGACCTATACATTCGCATTTATTCATCTTAATAATTAATTCTTCGCAGCAGCACGCGCCTTATTCGACACGAGGGAGATATCAACAAACACTTCAGTTACTCCAGAAGTCAACATATCATTTCTTCTATTACTATTTATGCGCCAAATTAAGCAAGAAAAATGCACAACACAAACAAAGCAAATCATAAGTAAGATGTAGAAGAAGAACAAGAAAAAGAAACACAACGAAATATAGATAAGAAACACTCTTTATCACCAACCCAGTCGATATTCATATAATCCAAATACTAGGCTACTTATGCCGCACACTAATCGACACGCATCCTTCATTAACAAACACAACGGCACTTTTTACAAACAGTAGCGGAGACGAAAACAATAACAACGGGCTGGCTCTGCTCCCTGTACGATACGTTGGGCCGCTCCTCGCCCCCCTCCCACCCCCGGCAGCAATAACCCAATGCTCAGCCTCTCGTAGTATGGCAGTGGGTGTGGTGGTGGTGGTGAGGTAGGGGTGGGGCGTTGTGCTAGGGTGACAGGGAGAAGCGAAACGCCCATTGTGGAAGGAACAGAGAACGGAAGGGATGTATTGTGAGAGAACGACAGAAAAGGGGAGAAAAATGAAAGGAGAAATGGTGAAAAAAATGTCCAGGATGCTTCTAATTAATGATTACATAGTCGCTGATAACGTGTGGGTTAGAAAATGATGAGTAGAAAGTTAGTGACAAGACTGTTGTGTGTGAAAGGCTGAAGAGGGAAGAAAAAAGAAAGAAGATATGGTGAAAAAAATGTCCAGGGTGTTTCTTTTTAATGCGTGTGGGTGAGAATATGATGGGCAGAAAGTTAGTGAAAGAAATAGTGTGTTCGAAAGACAGAGATGTGAAGAAAAGACGGAGAAAGTAATGTAAAAGATGTTTCATAATATTAAAATGATGATAACGTGTGAATTATGAAATGTCATGTAGAAAGTTGTTTAATGAATGAAAAAAATGAAGTGAAGAAAAGACAGGTTCGTGAACAAAAAACGGAGATATGTCGAAAGAAATACAAAGGATGCATCGTAATAATAGCAACTGATAGTGTGTGGTCTAGAAAATGTTAAGTAGAAAATTACTCAGTGAAAGAGACAGAAGTATTGAGAGTAAATGACAAAGGCGAAGAAAAGACGGGGATACGTTGAAAAAAAATGCTAAAGGTGTTTCATAATCATAGCCACTGATAACGTGTGGGTTGGATGATATAAAGTAGAAATGTGTGGGTTAGGTGACGTTAAATAGAAAGTTACTCCGTTAAAATATATTGAAAGTGTGGAGGACTGAGAAGTGAAGACAAAGACGAGGATATGATGAAAGAAATGTGGTAACTTGCCTAATGATTACTTAATTAAAGCTACTGATGGAGGTACTTAGGTAATGTAAGTAGAAACTGACTCCTTGGTTAGAAGTATATTTGATAAGAAAACGGAAATTACATAATAAGCTATATTGATGTAAGCGTACTAAATATTTGTTTCGTAATGATCACGCATCGTTACTGATATAATGCGCAATAGTAGATGTTACTGAGAAAATAACTGCGTGGAATAGTTAGATAACAAAAGTGTTAATTGCGAACACGAAGAAAAAAGGAGACAAGGATGAAGTATATTGAATGAGAGGAAAAACAGTCAAACTATTATTCAGAAAAGTGTGTGTGTGTGTGAGAGAGAGAGAGAGAGAGAGAGAGAGAGAGAGAGAGAGAGAGAGAATACAAAGAAAAAGGAGACGAGGAAAAATATATTGGATGAGAGAGAAAAAAGTCAAACAAATACTCAGAGAAAAACGTGTGTGTGTGTGTGTGTGTGTGTGTGTGTGTGTGTGTGTGTGTGTGTGTGTGTGTGTGTGTGTGTGTGTTTACCTTGTTGTAGTTTACAGGATTTGGGTCATGGTCGTATTGCTCTGCCTCCATATCCAGTTTTATTATCCCTAAACTCATGAATATTCCTTGCCTGAAGCATCTGTGACCGTAGACCGCATGGGAAGCAAACAAGCAAACAAATACATTTTTGGGGTAAGGTAAAGTCAGGTATAAAATGAAATAAGGAAGGCAACCCTAACAAAAAAAATGAATAAACGAAAAAACGATTATAGCATTACCATTAGCATCTTACTGTATTATTTCACCCCTTATCTGCATTATTCCACTCATTGTCATCATCATCTATCATTCCTCTGCAGGACATGTGGCTCTCCCAAACGTTCACATTCCCTGCTATCCTGTGCCGTTTGTCTCATGTCTCGCTGTAAACGTTCCATAATGTTTTATTAGGTCGGTATTCTCAGATGCATCCGCCCCTCACACCAACTATTTCCAAAGACCAAAGAGGAGAGTAATCGGGTTCTAATAAGTGATTTTTTACGTTCATGGTACATAAGAAGGGTCAAATTATCACCAGGGTCATAAAACTAACCCCATGAAAATTGCCCCAAACTCTTACGAAAGCCTCGTCAAATGTGTATGCGGATTCTAATCAGATTCTAATAAGTGTTTTTTCACGTTCAGGGTACATAAGAAGGGTCAAATTACCACCAGGGTCATAAAACTAACCCATCAAAATTGCCCCAAACTCCTACGAAAGCCTTGTGAAATGTGTATGCCTGGACGCTGAAATGTTTAAGAATTGATCCAGTTCCGTGCACCGCATCATCGTCTTTTTATGTCAGTTGCTTCCAGTCTGTCACTGTTTCTCTCATTTTTTTTGTTGCCCTCTCTCCTACATGCAAGTCCTTCCCATTGCCATTTCTTAATTTTGATTGATATGTTTGTTCTCTTATCTATCTGCAGTTTTTCTTATCAACGAGTCCTTTTTCTTATCTACTAAAGCGGGTGGAGGAGGTTGGTTAATGCCAGAGATAACAGATGAGATAAGGAGCATCAGAGTAGAGAGAAACATGCCCTTAATGAGTCATTGACGAATCGAAAACAAGAGCATCCATTGCCCTAATAAAGGTTTAGATAAGCTTACACCCTCACACCTATAAATATTACATAAGGAAAGGAAGACCATAGATGAACATTCCTAAGTTTTTGATTCTTTTAACTATTCCTACCACAGTTATTTAGGTCACATGCTGTAGGCAGAAGATGATGCACACAGGTGATAGATGGTAATATGGCAGGTATATGGGATAGGTTGGTACAGGCCGGTAAAACTCAGGTGTTCCACCAGGTGTAGCTATGAAGTAGATATGGGCAGGTGTGAAATGAAGGGCGAAGGGGAGTAGGGAAGTAGGATATAGAGTAAAGGGTGGGGATGAAAGGTACAAGTTGAGCAGGTATGGTGTGGAGTTAGTTTATGTAAGTTTGTACA
>NC_066521.1:6275232-6277732 GCF_024679095.1 Eriocheir sinensis
ACTTGGGGGTCTTCTTTTTCGCTTCTAATGGGACTATCTCTTTATCTTCTCTTCTCTTTCCGTCCTTCGTTTATTCCGGCTTATTCGTTGTTTCCTTCGTTCGCATGTGAGAAGAGAGAAGAGAGGTTTGGTTAAGTGTATTAATTTTATCGGTATTCCAATTTATTATCCTCCATCTTCTTTTATTTCCCTTTTTATCGTCTGTTATGTGCCGTCCTTTGTTTAAGAATATGTCTAAGTCAGTCTTTTTCTTATCTCGTTTTCTTTATCTTCCTGTTTTTTTTCTTTCTCAGCGCTCTTCTCCTTTTTCTTATTTTCTTCCTTTCTTCTTTCTTCTGTTATCTCTCTGTTCTCTTCACCTCCTTTTTGTACTCATCCTCTTCTCTTTTATTATCGTCATCTATCATATTTCTTTCTCAGCGCTCATCAACTTTTTCTTCTTTTCTTCCTTTCTTCTTTCTTCTGTTCTCTCTCTGTTCTCTTCACCTCCTTTTCGTACTCATCCTCTTCTTCTCTTATAGTATCATCATATTTTCGACGTTCTTATTCTAGTGATTATATAGGTAGACTTTTTTTTTCTGTTAGAACACTTCCTCCTCTTCTTGCTCTTCTTCCTCCTCTTCCTCTTCTTCCTCCTTCTGTTCTTCCTCATCATTCTCATCCTCATCGCCATCTGCTTTCTGATAGTTTTTTTCGTATTTTTCACATTTTTGTCATTATCATCATCTCTTTTTTATCTTCTTTCCTTCTTTCTTTCTTTTCTTTCTTTCTCTCTCTCTCTCTCTCTCTCTCTCTCTCTCTCTCTCTCTCTCTCTCTCTCTCTCTCTCTCTCTCTCTCTCTCTCTCTCTCTCTCTCTCTCTCTCTCTCTCTCTCTCTCTCTCTCGTTATATTGGAGGTAAGGTGTGATTAGTCTGCTCCAACAGGTGACCTCCTTATGAGCAGACAGGTACGCGGGTAGGCAGGTAGGCAGGTAGGCTGAGAGGTAGGTAAGCAGGTAGGTAGATACTAGGTAGATCGCGTAGGTTAGTAGTTACAGAGACAGGTAGGGAGCAGGTAGGCATATTGGTGGGTAGGAAGAGAGGCAGGAGGTAGGTATGGGCTTTCTAGTTGTGGTAAAAATGGTTAGTAGGATAGTCTTGTTCTCTTTTGCTAACACACTACTCTCTCTTCTTCCTTCCTCCTTTCTTTCTTTTCTGGCCCTTCGTTCTCTCTTCCTCCTCTTCTTCCTTCTTCAGTTCTACCTCCTTCTCATCATCATCTGTTTGCTAATCTTTTTTTTTGTCTTTTTAACTGTCAGTCTTCCTTCTACTTTTTCTTTCTCTCTCCTCTTCCCCCTCCTCCTCCTCCTCCTCCTCCTCCTCCTCCTCCTTATTGTCGTGTTTGTCTTCCTCGCCGTCATCTTTTTGTGCCTCACCATCTTCTTCCCTCCTCCTCCTCCTCCTCCTCACTGTAATCTTCGTCTTCTTCCCCGTCGTCTTTTTATGCCTCACCATCTTCTTCCCTCCTCCTTCTCCTCCTCCTCCTCCTCCTCCTCCTCCTCCTCCTCCTCCTCCAGACCAGGTGTCACTACGCCCACCTGGTCGCTTAAGGGCGTCAGCAGCCGTGTGTCAGCCCTGATTTACAAGGCTTACCTGCTGACCTTGAGAGAGAGAGAGAGAGAGAGAGAGAGAGAGAGAGAGAGAGAGAGAGAGAGAGAGAGAGAGAGAGAATGTTGATCCATATATGAGAACGTCCATACCACATCCTTCTTGTTTTTCCTCCTCTTCTTCCTCCTTCTCATTTTCCTCCTCCTCCATCACCTGCTTTGTATCGCTTCCTCCTCGCCTTTCATTCCTTATTCTACCTGTATGTCCCCTCAAGCATCCTCCTCCTCCTCCTCCTCCTCCTCCTCCTCCTCCTCCTCCTCTCTTCCCTTCCCTTTCCCTCCATTCCTTATTCATTACAACCATCCCATTCTGTCTCCACCCTTTCTCCTCCTCCTCCTCCTCCTCTCCATTCCTGATCATACAAAGGCTACCTCTCCGTTCTCTCGACTCCTCCCTTTCCTTCCTTCCTCCCATCCTCCTCCAATTCCCCTCCCTTCCTCCCTTTCCCCTCCCTTTCCCCTCCCTCCCTCCCTCATTCCAAGTAAACGAAGTGAGAATATTAATTACAAAGAACACCGACAGGGCAAGTAGCGGTCATGTGTGTGTGTGTGTGTGTGTGTGTGTGTGTGTGTGTGTGTGTGTGTGTGTGTGTGTGTGTGTGTGTGTGTGTGTTCGTGTTTCCTTGAGTCACCTTGAGTCTGTTTTTGGTGTGTTTTTATCTCATATTTCTGATTTTATGACGGAAAAACTGGTTGTGTGTGTGTGTGTGCGTGTGTGTGTGTGTGTGTGTGTGTGTGTGTGTGTGTGTGTGTGTGTGTGTGTGTGTGTGTGTGTGTGTGTGTGTGTGTGTGTGTGTGTGTGTGTGTGTGTGTGTGTGTGTGTGGGTGTGTGTGTGTGTGTGTGTGTGTGTGTG
>NC_066521.1:6287732-6362868 GCF_024679095.1 Eriocheir sinensis
CCATTACTAGCAGTAGTGGACAAAGGCCTTTCCTAACGTTTTCCACCTTCTCCGTCTGATGTTAATGTACTCCATCCTGCTCAAGCAAATGCTCTCAAATTATTTCTCCACCTGATCTTTTGTCTGCCCTGATTTCTACAACGTTTGGGACTTTGGGTCGCCTTTATGTTACTGTATACACCTCCGCGGTGCAGTGGTTGGCATCCCTGACTGTGAATCTGCGGGCCGGGGTTCAGATCCCGGCCTGGGCAGTTGGTGTGTAGCCCACCCAGCTGTTCATCCTTCCTTTCGGGATGGTCGATAAATGGGTACCTGGGGAAACCTGGGGAAGGTAAACTGCGGTAACCCGGATGTTACACTCGCACCGTATCAAGTTGAAGGTGCTCTCCCACTACAGGCTAACAGGGCCAACGGGACGGAGAGCAGCACCGCCGCCACGCGCAGCTATAGCATATGCTCCGAACGTAAATTATCTTCTCTCTTTCATCATCTATCTGTTATGAGTTCCCTAGCTATATACCTCCGCGCGTTGAGTACCAAAACAGATGATCTGATACCATGGTCATACCTGTCTGATATACCCTCGATCTTATACAATCTACACCATTGCACGTTAATTGTACCAAACAGGTGATGCAATACCTCTCAGCCTCACCTTTGCCCTCTTTTTTACACACTATTCTCGGGTGATAAACAGTTTATGTGGCCGCAGGAAAGAGGGAAAGTATGTTGATGCTCGCCTTCTCTTGCATACAAAGAGAAAAAAGTCTGAGCGTTCATCTCGTCCTAACACACGCGTGGAGAAAGACTGAAGGGAGGCTGTGATGATGCGTCCTGATATGATGCTGAGGACGATAAGGGAGAGGAGGGAAAGGAGGAGGAGGAGAAGAAGAAGAAGAAGAAGGAGGAGGAGGAGTAAAAGAAGGAGGAGAGTCAAGGGAAAAGGAAAATTGTAAATAAGGAAGGAGAGAAGGAATAAACGATTGGAAGAGAGATTTACATAGATTTACATAGAAAATCAGACCACACAGACCCCATGGTCCAGACTTGGTGGTCTGTCCTTAACGAGAGAGAGAGAGAGAGAGAGAGAGATACAAACAGACAGACAAACAGACAGGCACACACATGCTCACACATAAACAAACAAACGAACAAACAAACAAACTGGCATACTCACGTCTTCAGGTACACACACACACACACACACACACACACACACAGGGACAAGGAATATGTGGCGATGGAGTCATGAGCCACATACTCGCATACCACATCTTGGGGGGAGGGGGAAGGGGAGGGGGGGACTGGCACTGGTCTGGCACTTTGCACACCGCAGGAGGAGGAGGAGGAGGAAGAGGAGGAGGAGGTGGAGGAGGAGGAGGAGGAGGAGGAGGAGGAGGAGAAAGAAGAAGAGAGGGTTAATAATCAGTGCCAACCTGGGAGTGTGTCGGTGCGGTGACCTGCCTCTTGCTCTCTGTCCTGGCTCTCTCTCTCTCTCTCTCTCTCTCTCTCTCTCTCTCTCTCTCTCTCTCTCTCTCTCTCTCTCTTGTGTGTTTTTTGCGCCGTATCTCTACATTTTTTTCATTCTTTTATTGTGTTCACAATGTCTTACGTTTCTTGCAAAGCAAAAAAGGAGACGAAGTTCAACCGCTCTCGCGTGTTCTCCGTTTCGTGTGAAATGAGTAATTTCAGAAAACTAAAAGAACGTTAAAATGAAGGGAAAAAAAAGGCTTAAGAGATCAAAGGAACCAGGAGAAAAAGGGTTACTGAGGCCGTTCACATGCTTTCGTATTTAAAATTCATGTGTTTACTAAAAAAATGCTATAGGAACCAGGGGAAAGATAAAAATTAAGTACCTGTTTGAAGTATTTTTCGTAAATATAAATTCATGTGTATATTCAGAAAATGTAAATGGGTGTAAAAAATGAAGGAAATGGTAATGAAACCAATGAAACTAGGGAAGAAATAGGATTATGTGTGGGTTTAAGTGTTTTCATATATGTAAAGTCGTAAATACCCAGCAAAAATAAATGAGTGTCAAAAGAGTAAAGGAAAATGCTTGTGGAGCCAGTGGAACAAGGTAAAAGAGGAATTATGAGGCTGTTTATTCTTTTTCGCGTGCATACGATTCGTGTCTATACTCAGAGAACAAAAAAAACAAAACTGCAATAAGTGAAGGAAAATGGCCAAGCAACCAGACACCAGGGAAAGCGAAATTCGGAGACCACTAAAGTTTTTATTTCGTATTTGAATATTAAGAACAAGTTTACATATTAAGGAACATTAGCGTGTATTAAGTAGGTCATTATAGAAAACTCATGCCTGTTGTATTATTAGCCAAGTGTTTCAGCCTCGAGAGAGAGAGAGAGAGAGAGAGAGAGAGAGAGAGAGAGAGAGAGAGAGAGAGAGAGGAGAAAAAAAATATCTTGGCGTGTTCCTAAATGTTTGCTTTCCTTGTTGCACGGCTTCCCTTCGTTTTTTTTCCACTTCAATAGCTGCGTGTGTGTGTGTGTGTGTGAGAGAGAGAGAGAGGTTTCGTAACAAAGCATATGGTGATGATGATGATGATGGGGATGATGATGATGCCTAAAGAGTGTCTGTTAACTCGCGTCATCATTAGAAGAAACGTCATCGCAACAAAGTACGTGGTGGTGGTGGTGGTGGCAAAAGTGTGCCATACTAACTCGCGCCAGACAAGTGTTGCATCATGAGGTGAAGAAAGAGCTATACGTGACAAACCGTATGAGAGAGAGAGAGAGAGAGAGAGAGAGAGAGAGAGAGAGAGAGAGAGAGAGAGAGAGAGAGAGAGAGAGAGAAGGGGGCTGACCTCGACATCAACATTGATTAATACCTCTCTGCACTAATATCAAAGTGCATAATTCATCGTCCTCTTTATCGCGTAACGGTGTAAACTTGATCTTTATTTATTTATTTATTTTGTTGATTAAATAGCGAGGTAGTTAGGTGGTTAGTTTGTCACTTGATGGTAATTCGTTTGTTAATTCATAAGCTATTTTGTCAATCAGTTAGTTCGTCCCTTACTTGATAAATAAGTCATATTCATTAGCTAGTCGTTTAGTTAATGAGTGAGTCTGTTGATTGCTTAAGTCATATGTTTGGTTTTTGGTTTGCTAGGTAATTAGGTAGTTGGTTAGCTAGTAGTTTGCCAATGAATAAGCCTTTTTACATATATATTTTCTACCCACACGCGTTCGTATGATGCTTATAAATTAAAATACTATATTGCGTCATCTCATGTGTTAGTTCTTCATTCGCCACGCACAGGAAGCTATACGGAACATGAACGATGAATGATATGTGTATGGTGAAGTGTCGCGAAGGGAACATTGCTAGTGTGCAGAAAACATAACGAGAAGCAAAAAACAAGCGACTAAAGACTTCGAACCTGTACGAGAGCCACGATGAACTTCTTAAGGAATCTAATACAGGTAAAGGTGATGCTGGACTGTATGCTGATCCCCTATGATTTATTCCTCTTATCAAACACTCTCTCTACACCTTTTTTTTCATCTTAGATTCACCAGTTACCTAATCCTTGCATTCTTCCTTAATTTGACGTATTGTGTTTTATTCAGAATCCTTTTTACTTATTAATAACGGATAAATGAGCATGTATGTATTCTGATCTTCAATTACTTATTCCTGATAGGTAGATTATTACCTATTCCTCCACCTCCTACCCTCCTACTAGCAACAGTTTTATAATTCACGAATTATCTCTTAAATGTGTCAAGTTCGGGTGTATATTCAGATAATTTGTTACTTATGAATGCATTAATATTTTTCTCCCATTTTTTTCCATCCTGCGATCGCCACTTTTAGCCATGCATCTTTCCTTCAATATATCACCCTTAATATTTATCTCCAGGGTTAAGAGACGAGGGGGAAAGGGGGGCTCATGCGTGTCAATCTAATCAGTAATAAAATCGATAGCGGAGAATGGGTGTTGGTAAGGAATGGGCAGAGGATAAGTAGATGGATGTTGGCGTGGATGTGCAGAGGATTAGGAGATGGATGTTGGCGGGAATGTCAGAGGATGGGGAGATGGATGTTAGCGGGAATGTACAGAGGATAGGGAGATGGGTGTTGGCGGGAACGGGCAGAGGATTAATTGGGAGATGGGTATTGGCGGGGAGAAGACGGGAAAGAAAAGGAGAAAACTGGAAATAAAAGCAGTTATCTCACCGCCCCCATTGCTCTTTATGATGTAGAAGGGGACCATCCATCAATGTAAGCAATAAAGCAGATTGATACGGGGAGAGGAAAGGAAGGACAAGGGAAGAAACAAGGACGAAAAACATGGAAAAAACAGAAACCTTATTACCAATCACGTTTTTCTTGAGGGGATAAAAGGAGGAAGGTTCTGGAGATTTAGTCATTTAACACACATGGAGAGGGGAAAAGATGAATGGAAGAAAGGAGGGAAGAAAGAAAGGAGAGACAGACGCTTATTTTGAGGGAGAAAGAAAAATGACACGTCTAAATGGAAATGAGGAAGTGATAAAGAGATAAAAGGAGGGAAGAAAGATGGAAAAGGAGAGACAAACAGCGTTATTATGAGGGGGAGAAGGAATGAAGGGTTTAAGTGGAAATGAGGAAAGTGGTGAAGTGATAAACGGAAGGAAGGAGGAAGAGAGACAGGACCCCGTTATTATGAGGAAGAGACGAGATAAAGGGCTTTGGGAGAAGAGGATGGGAGGAGAGTAGAGCTGAAGGGGGATGAGTTAAAGTAGTATAATCACAGCATTGTTAAAAGCATAGCATTGTTGACATCCGGATGAGTCAGTTTTCTCCCGTCTCATTAGTAAGAGTGGAACAAAGGTAATTAAAAGGTCTAGGCGTTAAGGAGAGTGGGAAGGAGGGAATAGAGAAGAAAAGGAGAAAGGGAAACAGCGTAATCATAAAGCAGAATTGTTAACATCTGGATCAATTAGTTTTCCCCCATCTCAGTAGTAAGAGTGGAACAAAGGTAATTAAAAGGTCTAGGCGTTAAGGAGAGTGGGAAGGAGGGAATAGAGAAGAAAAGGAGAAAGGGAAACAGCGTAGTCATAAAGCAGAATTGTTGACATCTGGATCAGTTAGTTCTCCCCCATCTCATTAGTAAGAGTGGAACAAAGGTAAATTAAGGGTCTAGGCGTTAAGGAGAGTGGGAAGGAGGGAATAGAGAAGAAAAGGAGAAAGGGAAACAGCGTAATCATAAAGCAGAATTATTGACATCTTTATCAATTAGTTTTTACGTATTTCATTAGTAAGAGTCGAACAAAGGTAATTAAGTGTCTAGGCGTTAAGGAGAGTGGGGAGGAGGGAATAGAGAAGAAAAGGAGAAACAGCGTAATCATAAAGCAGAATAGTTGACATCTTTATCAGTTAGTTTTCCCTTATCTCATTAATAAGAGTGAAACAAAGGTAAATTAAGGGTCTAGGCGTTAAGGAGAGTGGGAAGGAGGGAATAGAGAAGAAAAGGAGAAAGAGAAACAGCGTAGTCATAAAGCAGAATTGTTGACATCTTTATCAGTTAGTTTTTACGTATCTCATTAGTAAGAGTGAAACAAAAGTAAATAAAGGGGCTATAGGCGTTAAGGAGGTGGGGAAAGCAGAGAGGAAAAGGAAGAGGAAAAACAGCGTATTCACATGGTATAATTACGTAGCACTGTTCATATCTAGGGATCTGCTTTCTTCCCCAATAATATTCATCTTTATTAATGTGTATGTGGGGATTAGGAGAAGGGATACATGGGTTAAACGGGTTAGAATTAAGGGACAGGGGAGAAAGTAAAGAGGAAAGAGGAAGAGACAAGATAATAGTGTAGGCATTGGGAGACATTTCGAGATTTTTAATTAACACGTTGTTGCAGTTTCTCCATTGTTGTAATCTTGAGGTGTGTCAGATTATCCCCGTTTCAGTAATATTCATTGTTATTATTTGGGGAAAGGGAGATATAGATGTGAGAGGGATAACAAAGGGGGAGGAGAGGCCAAGGAAGACACGAGAGGAAGAGAAAAGAAAGGGTGTATCAGTTTTTTCCTCATTTCAGTAATATGCATCGTTATCAATTGGGGAGGGAGAGATAAAGATGTCACATGGGGGATGGTTAATTAAGGGTGAGTGGAGGAAAGGGAAGGCAGGGGAGAAAGAGCAAGGAAAGAGTGTGTCAGTTTTCCCTCACTTTAATAATATGCATCGTTTTTAACTGGGTGGAGGGAGAGATAGAGATACCAAAGGTGTTATGATTCTGGGGAAAGGGAAGACAGGAGAGGAAAAAAAAAAATAGCGTAGACGTTGTAATATTTGAGATATCATTTTTTTCCTTATTTTAGTAATGATGATTGTTATTAAGGATCTTATTAGTCTGACTGAAAAACATACAGATAAACACCTCTAGGATGGGGACACGGATTTTATAGAGCCTGTCAGGGTCAAGCAGATCTGTCCCCCCGCGGAGGGCCCATGGGCCCTTGTTGGGTGACGGCCAATGAAGAGGAGGATGCCGACAGACCGACTCTATCGGCTGGCGTCAGCCGAGTCGACCAAGTCTGTCGACGAGGACTGGCGTGTCTCTGAAGAGGAGATGGAAAGGAAGAGGGTGAGAACATAGCAAAGTCATTGCTTAAATCATGGAAGGTCTTCGTTTTCGATAGACAAACAGATAGAGAAGCGAATAGACAGACAGACCATTCTACTGAAAGACGAGAAAGAGGGTGGGAAGAAAACGTAGCATAGTAGATGTTGAAATCCTGGCAGGTCTCCGTTTTCTGTGTTGAGGAGGTAAACAAAGCAGTGTGAGGTGGCCAGGGTTGCGTCATCGGTGTACCTCGGTGATTTAAAGCCCCAATGCCGGACTCACGGCGACGTCTGCCTGCCAGGTGAGTCGTGAGGGGGCCGTTATGCATTAGTTAACCTGTGCGTGAGCTGAAACGCCTCTAAAATGGGCTTAAATGAGGAAATATGAATGTGTGCTTCCCTCATCCCTCAACAGCGGTCCTTTGTATTTAAAACACACCTTTGTCTTTATTCACTGTACATGTATCACACATGCGCAGCATCTCTATTCCTTCATTATGTTTCCTGTTTGTCTTTATTATCCTATCCCCAAAACGCCAAGACAGGCCACATCAGCAGGCGATATTGATTTTTTGAACTGGGGCGCATAAAGATGATCAGCTATTGTTCTCTCTCTCTCTCTCTCTCTCTCTCTCTCTCTCTCTCTCTCTCTCTCCACTGTACATACCTTACACACAGTCCTGTAATGTCTTTTCTTTTATTACATTATTTATTTCTGTGTAATCCTTTTCCACCCCAGTGGAGGTGTTGCTGTCGTGAGTGGGATATAAGTTGTCTCTCTGCCTGCCTCTTCACCCCCTGTACACACCTAACACACATATGTCTCCAACAATTACTTTCTTTATAACCCTATGTGACTGTGTCACACCAAAATCTCTGCAGCACAGGCCACAGCAGCAGAAGTATTGATGTTTTATTTGGGTGTTAAGATGACCTGCAGCCTTTATTGGGTCAAGGTCGAGGGTTCACAACTCCTATTCACTTTGCAGGGCAGCTCCTCAGCAGCCAGGGCAGAAGCGGCTCTGAAGAAGAAGGTTTGGTGTACTGCGTACAGTGTATTTGCATTGCACTCTTTTATTATGACAACTATTTTTGATACTGTCTTGTCCTCACTGCTGTGTCTCATGATATTCTTTATGCTTATTGCTTTTGAACTGTCTTTAGTTTTCCTCTTGTGTGCTATTCAATTTTTGCTGCTGCTGGAAAGTGTGTAAAGTATTATTTGGTTTATTTTAATGTTGTTTGGCTCTTTAATCAGAAATGAGTTCTATATATTAATATTATCTCATAGAGGAATTTATTTATAAGCACTAATCTCTAAGGCAGTTCAAAAGCAGTTTCTAATTTTTTCAAATATACTTCAACATTTAACATTGAATTTTTGTGGTTTTACAGATTCATACACTCACAGTTTGTGCAGTTTTGCTCTGAATGTTTTTGTGTATGTTTTATTAATGCTTCTCTGTATTTTTTTTTTCACTTTTACACTTGTGATCACATTGTACCTTCCATGCCAGACCATTCTGAGTACCACATTAACATATTATTTATCTGCATTCAGTATGTATTTTCTAATGAAGTTTTCACTGACATGACTCACTAATAAGTGCTGCATCTGACCACCACAAAGCAGCATGATGCACCACACACATCACTATTCAGGCACTTCAAAACTACTTCCATGAAAGGGCCTGGAAAATCATCACCTCCCAGTTATCACTCCATTCACATTCTAAGGGCTGCTTTCACAGTCGTTTTGTTTGTTTTGATCGTTACCAATGGCTGTTATCGCCGCTATAGTATTTCCACGTAAAACTGGCCGATGGGGTAGTGGAGGCTGCGAGGTTAGCCTAACCCCGCACCTTACCACACACTCTCAACACCTCTCGCTTCCTCTGCAGCCACCACTACCCTATAGGCCAGTTTCACGTGAAAAACTATAGCGTCGATCGCCACCATTGGTAATGATTAAAACAAACGAAGTGACTGTGAAAGTGGGCCTAAATATCAAATTTACTCATAATGGAGGAACATACATTGTTATAAAATTTGCAATTAGTCATACAGACCACAACCACTATTATGCACTCATGCAGTGTTCACAACACACACACACACACACACACACACACTCCATTGATATACACCGCTCTAGTAGCTCAATTGGTTAGAGCGCCGTGCTGCAAGGCTTCACGGCCAAACAGGCGGTGGTTCGAGCCCCGCTCAGGCCGGATTCTTTCCATTGACTAGGAGTGGTTACTGTCCCCCCTTGAGCAAGGGGGATGGGGTGTGTGGTGTGTGAGGTCCTGGCAGTACCCAGAGATCGACAATAATGAGCACTTGCTCACATCATGAGGGTACCTGCTGGCAAAAACGAGTCCAACTCGTGATCAGGCCGTGGTGAATTATACACACACACACACACACACACACACACACAAAGTATAGTTTTCCACAAAGAAGTGTTAAGACATGGAACAGCTTGCAGGAAGAGGTGGTGGAGGCGAACAATGTTCAACAAATGAAGGAATGGCTGGATAAATGAAGATATGGAGACGGGACTATTAGAGCTTAGCTCGGGTCCGGTAGACTACAAATAGGTAAATACACTCACACACACACACACACACACACACACACACACACACACACACACACACACACACACACACACACACACACACACACACACACACACACACAAAGATCGGTACTACGAGCCCTGTGCTCTTCCGTAGGGGAACGGCTGGCTGTCTTGAGAGAGACCCGCAGCAGACCAAGAGGTGAATTACACATTATATGGACAAGGAAATGATGAAGAAAATTATAACAACACTGATAAGACCAAAACTTGAATATGCTGCAGTTGTATGGTCGCCTCACAAAAAGAAGGATATCAGAAAGTTGGAAAGAATACAGAGCATTGCTACTAAAATGGTCCCAGAACTCTCGAATATGACTTATGAAGACAGATTGAAGGAGATGGACTTGACGACATTGGAACAAAGGAGGGAGAGAGGAGATCTGATTACGCTATATAAGTTGGTAAATAAGTTTGATGAGGTGGATAGAGATGATCTCTTTTCTACTGCAAGAATGCAGGGGCTGAGAGGACATGGAAAGAAACTTAATAAAGGAACCTGTTTGAGTGACTTGAAAAAGTATAGTTTTCCACATAGAAGTGTTAACACCTAGAACAGCTTGCGGGAAGAAGTGGTGGAGGCGAGCAGTGTCCATCAAATGAAAGAAAGGCTGGATGAATGTAGATATGAAGATGGGACTATTAGAGCTTAGCTCGGGCCCTGTAGACTACAAATAGGTAAATACAAATAAGGAAATACACACACACACACACACACAGTTTCCACTGACATACACACACTTGACCTTACTGCAGTGATTTCACAGACAAAGTTTCTATAGATTTGCACTCTTAGGGCACCACTCAGTGACATAAAAACGGCAATATGTAGTACTCTTCCTCACCACTGCCTTCCGTCATGCAGGGGCCTGTGGCAGCTGGAGGCTTAGGTGGCCCTCCTCCAGACACAGAGGGCCAGAGGGAGGCTGTCATCACCCAGGAGAACACCAACGGCAGTGGCACCAGTCCACCGCTGTCACCCGCTTCCACCAACTCCGACGCCTCTTTGCCAGGGTGAGTAGCCAGCATGCTACTTTTTTTAATAGTACTCCATGCAATTAATGTATATGAGGTGTCTAGAGCTCGAGGGGCGAACACGCCAACATGGTGGATTTTGAGTTTTTGCCGGTTTCCGCTAGATGGAAGCACTGTGCAACCCTCTGTGAACGTGAAAATGGGAAACTGGTCTCTATGGCCCAGTGGAAGGGTGGTGAGATTAGCATCTTTTTGCCTGTCTGCAGAGTGTATGAAGTCGGTTGTATTAGGGCTTAAAGGGCGAAGAGCACTAGTAAAACACTCATAAAACACCTAAATATGGAAATTTTGTTTTGAAATCTAAACTTGCTGTTAGTTACATCATGTTTTTAATTTTCTGAGTTTGGATTAAATAGGGTGATAAACATGCATTAATAAAAAACACCCTTACGTGTTTGTGTTTTTTTAATAACACAATTTCACACAAACACTGATTCCATTGAATTTGTCTAGCTGAAAACTTTCTATTGGTAATGTATGATGATAGTGCTGTGTGCGTTTTTATTATGTTTTTGCTATGCTTGACTTTGAAGGCCTGAAACTCAAAACTAGGTAATTGGCTTGTTCACCCCTTGAGCACGAGACACCTCATATACTCTCTGCACCTCCTTTCATCACCTGAGATTGGTTACTTTGTTCCCATTTTCACACAGAGCTGATCAGATGATAACATAGAGTAATAATGTATGAGGAGGAAATATCTTTAACCCCTTTCACCTCTCAGTGCCATCAGCATCAAGGCACTCAGGGCCGCTTTCACAGTCACGTTTGTTTGTGTTGGTCGTTACCAATGAGCGGGATCGCCACTACCAACAAAAAATCCGCTTTCACAGTCGTCTTTCGCGGCGCTGTTTGTTTGCATCAGTACCAGAGATTGGAACCTTCGGTAATGGAGCTCTGGTAGCCGCGGGGGCTCCCTAATGAAGCTTACCAATGACATTAATTAGTAAATAGTACAAATTCCTGCTCTCAAATGGTTATAATATTTCTTTAAATAGATGTGAAAAAATATTAAAATATATAACAACACGTTGCACGGCTTCAATGGTAATATGATAAAAAATTTAGAAGACTTTGAATGACATGAACTCACTTCACCTGCTGACAGTAAACGCCCTGCTGAGAATCTCAATTTGATTGTTTGATGATTTATTGTTGCAAAAGTACACAACAAAGAAGAAGGGAGGACTTTAATACTTGTCACCATTATTCACCTGTTATGCCTTCTTGGTCAAACTCGTATTATTCTAGTTAGCCTACTATATGTATGCATAGGGCATTTATATAACAAAATCAGCCCTATTAAGTAGAGAATAAATGTGAAGTCTGACAAATAAGTGTGAATAATGAATAAATGTAATTGTTATAGGTGAAGAGTCTGTATTGCTGACATTTGCTAATATAAGAGAACTTTAATAATAATTAATACTTCTCATCATTATTTCAACTTTTCCGCCTTGGAAATATTGGCTATCAGCAGATTTGATCATTTGAGGGGTGTATCAGCGAGACACTCCACATTTTTTCATCATATTTATTCTTTACAGTTACTCTTTATATTTATTCTTCACGTTTACTTTTTGTACATTTATTTTTCATATTACTCCTTCATAATCCTCCGCTCAGCTGATGTAATGTTGACATTTCCCGCCGCCCTGGCATACCAACACTGCCGAATCACGCGCCTTCGTCTTGTCATGATCGTCACCACGCTGGTAGTCACCGATACCACGAAAACAGCGATTGTGAAAGCGGATTGAGGCGATGGTAACGGCTGCTACCAGGATGGTAGGGCCTTTGGTTAGGGTGCGTACCAGATGACTGTGAAAGCGGCCCTTAGATTCGTTCTCCTGCATTGCCACAATTCAACACTTGTATGAGATTTTTTTATAAATTTCTTTTATCCTTGGCTATTCCCCCGGTAATCCAGGATGTAGCTATATATTGCAGTCTGAGGTGCAAGGAAGGGGTAAACAAGTCTGCATTTTCAAAGATCAGTGACAGATAAAACTGCCTGTAGGTGTGTCCTCTAAATTTTTTGAAGAATTATCTTCATAACTGTTGGTACTTGCCAAAATCAGTGATAAGAACTTAATAGTTAGGTATAAGAAACTTCTTCAAATATTACATGAAGGCTTATTGTCACTGTGTCCTGGGGTGATGGGTTACGGTATTTCCTGCCACAGACTCAAGGGCAAATGTGGTAGAGATGAGCACCAAGGCCATGTGCAGCTTTAGTGTATTATGTCCCCAATTTAACTTATGTCTTTTCATCACAAGAGTCACCACCCTCTCTCAAAAACTGTATGGAGGAGTGTTGTCAAATTCCTTATTATCTCTCAGCTTGAGCCAGGAGGGTGACACACCATCAATAGGCAATGACAGCACCACCATCAGCAGCAGCAGCACCCCTTGTGTGACCTGCGAAAGTGAGGTGCCCAGCTGTGGCAGTGTCTCCGAGATCCTCCAGACCCATCCACAAGACAACACACGGCCGCACGAGTCAACAGGAAACTCAGGTGAGGGAATGCAGGATTGCTGTCCCTTTTGTTTTGGGTTAAAGTTAGTGTTTGATGCTTTTTTATAATCTTTAGTTCTATAGAAGTCAGATGTTTTAATGATTTTTTACATGTAAGTTTAAGGTGTTGACTATTACATAGGCAATAATTTTCTTTAGGATTAAATTGTCTTCTCAGTTGAATGTACCATAAACAGGACCATAGCTGAATTTTGCTAATATGTGGATGTGCAAAGTGTTGACTGTTACATTCCCAATACTTTTCTTTGTCGTTATGTATATATGCTCCGCAATTGAAAGTACCATAAGCAGAACCAATGCCTTTTTAGATTAGTTAGATCCATATTTTGTTGAGTTTCAAGTGGAAGTTTAGAGGGAAATACTCCTCTAGGTTGTTAAAGTTTCTCCTCTATTGAATATAGTGTAGTCTTGTGTGAGGCTGGACTTTGACACGAGATTGATGTTTATCCGAGTGTATTGGGTACAGTACATTTTGGGGGTTATGTTAGGGTTTATAGTTAGTATTGATTATTTTATACACTCCTCTTCTTTTCAGATTTTCATTTTGGGACTTACTGACTGAATTTTCTACTCTTGTGTTACTTTGGTTGGATTTATTTTAGGGTTGGCATTTTTTTATTATTGTAGCTTTTTTTTAAGTTATTTGTTATTTTTTATTTATTGCTATTTTTTTGGTTGTGTCATTTTTTGTATGGTTATTATGGGGGTAATATTAATTGATTAGTTTTTCTTTATTCCTCTATTTTGGTTAAGCTCCTTGTAATCTCATTGTCATGGGTTTTTGATAGGCTGTCCATGTTTATGATCACTATCCTTCTCCTTATAACCTCAGCATCCTTGATTTAGTGTCAAACTTACTTAATTTTGCCATGATTTTCCTTTCTCATCATTGAAATCCCATGATCCTGGCATTTAGTTATTATACTATTGATATCTAGTATGTTTTGGAATTGTTATACAGTGAAGGTCCAGCAATCTATAATTTTTTTTTATAATTTTCTGCCCTCCAGATTTTTGATAATTTTCTGCACTCCAGATTTTTGATGATTTTCTGCACTCTAGATTTCGGGTAATTTTTTTCCAGATAATATTTTGCCCTCAGAATGCAGACTGTTGTTTTAGTTTTATTGTGTATATATGGATGATAGGATTGTCTGGCTAGTGCATTTCAGATTAGTAGACTTTTACTTGAATTCCTACAGTCTGGGTGTTTAAGTTGTGTGTTTGATTGTTTCTGTGTCTGGGAATGATTTTAATGTGGCGTATGTTAAGGTAATGCTGTATTCATGGTCAGTCCCGCATTTAGTTGTGTGTCGGTCCATCTTGGTGTGCATGGTTGTAAAAATACAGGAAAAAAATAATAACAAACTAAAATTCAACCATATATACTCAATGTTATTTTAATTCATTAAGCTAATTATTTTGTCTGATGTTTTGACCTGCATTTCCCTGTTTTAAATTTTTTCCATCATTGAATATCTATTGCACATTTTTTATGTTATCTGTATTACATTTCCTTTATTTGGCAAAATTTTGTTCCTTGCAGAGTTTCCCCCTAACCAAACCTGTTCATTTGCAGTGTCTGATTCAGTGGGTCAGAGCATTGCCCAAAATGGGGTTAAGAAAGGTACTATAAACTGTCGTACTAATGTTTGCCCTGTGCTGCCCTTTGCTTAGTGCACCTCACCTCACCCCTGCCCTGCCCCTCACCTTCCCACACCACTTGTTAAAGCACTATGCAACGTGCCTGCAGGAAAGCCTCATTCCAGTGGGTTTTATTGTCACTTGAACATGTACTGACAGATATAAGTGTTAGAAGTCCTTGTCATTTCTGTGCCATAAAGAATTAATTAAATGTGCTGTCATATGTCAAGTCAGTCTGTATCTTACCATACTAGGGTATGCTTGTCAGTTTGTAGCCACCATTTCTATTAGATACTACTCATGACAGGAATGAAACTCCTTGGGAAAAATTAGCTGTGATATAAAGATGTACGTTTGTCTTTATAAAGAATTTTTATTAAGTCTACATTTTGACACTAGTTCATTATACATTTTGACAATAGTTCTCTTTACTTTTTAACAATAATTCATTATACAACGCAGCTCAGTTTTCCATACTATTATTTTATTCCTGATAAAAGTATTAATTGCTTTGGTGCAGGTGTTGTGGCAAACATACCCAGTATAAATGCATGTTAGTCTCCTGTCAAAAGTTAGTATTTCATCTACTGTTTGAGGTCTGATGAACTTGAGAACGTATCTAATAATTTAACTTAATTTGGACTTCTGTGCTTACTAATCTATCATGTAAAGAGTAATGTTTTGTGTCATTAGAGTTTGCAAACATGAATGAGGCTTTTTTGCACCTTCAATAAATCTCTATTGTATGAAACACATGGATCTAGTTTTTGAGGTAATTTAGGTTTGTTTATTGATATACAAGCGTTAGCGAGTACTTTCATTCTTTCATCCATTTCACCGGCAAACTGGTTGCCTTCCTTACTCCTGTATTTCCTCCTTCCTGTGCCTTTACCCCTTCAAGAGGGGAGGTCAAGGCACCTCTGGAACCAATATTAATCAGTCTTTTGGCATCTTCCTCTTGTCTTTTCATAGGCGTAGCATGTTGCAGGATTTTTTGTTTTGTCTTAGGCCTGCTTCCTCTACTGTAAAAAGAGAGAAATAATTAACAGAATCTGAGTGTAGATCTTCAAGCAGTATTATTCACCTGCTTATTAATCACCAGATGCAGTCAGTTATTATGTAGATGAGTCACCATACACTTCTCGGTACCATGAGGAATTTTGTCTTTATTGTACTATAAGTTAGGCAGAAAGAAATCACTTATTACAGTAGATGAGTCATTATACACATTACAGTCTCTTGAGGAATTTTATTTACACTATGACAGAAGGATATCACTGAAAGCAGTAGATAAATCATCATAAGCATTACAGTACCTTGAATTAGTGCATTGACTTGGCCTGTTCACAGGCAGACATTTTGATGTTGATTTTCACCAGAATCTTAATTTTTCTTAACTTCCTTGGCAGAGGGGTGACAGCTATATTTCAAAGCCAATATGTAAAGAAAATTTTACATTGATTGTCATGGCAATTTAAGATAACATATAACATGATTTGTATATATTTTGGCAAAATGAAGCTGTTTTTATATTTTTATGAGATAAAACCTTCATAACATAAATGGTTATTCTGCAAGTAAGTGTGAGCAGTATTGTTAAGGATCTGTGAGATTATTTTCAACTCAGAATTGAAAAGTGATAATATCGCAGGTCCTTTGCTATACTGCTCACACTTGCAGAATAATCATTTAAGTTAGGAGGGTTTTATCTTTTAACATGATAGAAATAGCTTCAATATGTCCAAATATATACATATCATGTTACATAGACAAATCTTTAATATTATCTTACATTGCTATGGCAATGTGTCAAATTTTCTTTGCAAACTGACATTGAAAAATAGCTAAATTACCCCTCAGCCCAAGGAAATTAAGAGAAAATTACAATTCTGGTGGCAATAGGCATCAAAACACCACCTGTGAACAGACCAATTAGTTTGACAGGAGGAAATCCCTTAACACAGTGGATGAATCACAATACACGTCACAGTACCTTCAGGAATTTTATCACTACTGCATTTTAGGAGTATGAAAACAAGACAGGACTCAATCTTATCTTATCAAAGTATGTGGGTGATTCACTTAAGACTTGTTGCCTTGTCTGGGTTGGCTGTAAAGGCTGCTGGAGTGAGCACCTCTGAACACCATCTGCTAACACACTGCACACTGTCTATGCATAATTTCTCACTCACACATCATCACAATGGCTTCTGTGGCTGCCCTCTCCTCCTGTCACTTGATGAATAGTAAGTAGTCATGTTATCACTGATACAGACAGGTGTGTAGCATTGTTCGTTAATCAGACTATCTCACACAATACATTGGTTCTCTGCTAGCACTGATTGTATGACTGAGTAGCATTGATATTCTAGACTCACTCACAGAATGTTTTTCACCTCTTGTTTTGGTTGCTGTAGGGCGAGGGCTAACTCAACTCGATTCTCCGCAGATTCTGAGTACGAGAGTGCCGAGGAGCTTGACTCAGCAACCTACAGCTCACCGCAGTCTGAGGAGGCTTCTCGGGTACCCAGCACCACCGTCACTCCTGAGGGTGGCAGCAGGGAGGAATATGAACCTGGGGAGTCAGGCTGTTCTTCCTTAGGTGACCTCCAGACAGACGCAAACCTCCCTTCCCTCAGTTCTGTGAATGCTCCGAGTGGTGATGAAACTCCTAACCCGGTAACTGTTGAGCTTGTGAATGGTGTTGAAACTGATGCAACCTCAGAAACTGCCCCTGTGATCAGTACTGAAATCTCCACTAATGCTGGGACTGATACTGTTAATAGTGCAGAGAGTGAACAGCCTGTGACTACCGTGTGTGAATCCATTTTGACTGTGACTCAGAACGAGGTTGTTGAAGAATCGATATTAGAAAACACAGTCTTGGTTGAACAGCAGGTGATATCAGCCACACACACTGCAACAAACAGCACTTCACCTGAGCCTGAGAAACCAGTGGATGTAAGTGATATCAACCTTGAATTAGGAACCTCAGGTGGTGACAGGGAACCAGGCACTTGTGACCCTCCCACATGCCTGTCAGGGGATGTGAGTGAAGCCAAAGAAACAAGTGATCAGGAAGCACCAGGTGAGGGTGGAAGTACACCTGAATCACAGGTTGATGGGAGGATAACAGAGGAACCCATTGTCTCAGAGGCTATCAGTGGGGCTGAACACACAGCCCATTCATCAGAGGTAAGCTCAGCCACACCTCAAGAAGCAGAACAGTCAGTAGTTAAGAGTGAAGAGCCTCAGGAAGCAAGAGACACACCTGCACCTCATGATCCTGATCAACACACAGCAGTAGAGAGCACCAGCCAAGCCTCATCCCCACCCCCAGAACACGTAGAAGAATTC
Source organism: Eriocheir sinensis (assembly GCF_024679095.1). Classification (NCBI taxonomy): domain Eukaryota; kingdom Metazoa; phylum Arthropoda; class Malacostraca; order Decapoda; family Varunidae; genus Eriocheir; species Eriocheir sinensis. Next base: position 6,305,532 of record NC_066521.1, read on the forward strand.
TCACCACCCTTACCATCTCAGGAAACTGGAGAGACACCTGCCCCTGCCCCTGAGCAATACACAGCAGTAGAGAGCACCAGCCAAGCCTCATCCCCACCTCCAGAACAGGTAGAAGAATCCCCACCACCCTTACCACCTCAGGAAGCTAGAGAGACACCTGCCCCTGCCCCTGAGCAATACACAGCAGTAGAGAGCACCAGCCAAGCCTCATCCTCATCCCCAGAGCAGCCAGAGGAGTCGCCACCATTCTTACCTCCACCAGACCCAGACGATCTCCCCATTGCGCCTAAGAAGGGGTACAACCTTGACTTCTTGGATTGCCTAGATGACCCCAACTTTAACCCATTTGCCTCCAAGACTGCCATAAGGAACACCCCTCCCCCTAGCCCAGAGCCTGGCCATAAGCTTCCTCCCCTTAAGCCAGCAGTCAAAAAGAAGGGTAAAAAGACTCCTGAGACAACTGCAGATAAACAGAAAGAGCCAGAGAGTTCTAACTTACCAAAAGATTTGCAAGATCAGTCAAGCAGGGAAAGAGAAGGTGCATCTCCTCAACCTTCTCAGGACACAAGGAGGACTCCTGAACTCCAGCAGGAAGAAGCAGAGCTCAAGGCCAAGTCATCAGTGCTTGAGATCCCTGTTGATGATGGTGACACCCCTGCCAAGACTCCTGTTAAGCCAGTGAGGAAGCCAGCACAGAGGAGACCACTGAAGAAGACACCACCCAAGCCAAAGGTAACTGAGCAGAACAACAACAGAGTAGAGGAGAAGGAGGAAAAGGTAGTGAGTCAGGTGCAGGAAGAGGACGCCGACCTTCCCATCCCCCCCTCCAAAGGCTACAACTTAGACTTCCTTGATAGCCTTGATGATCCAAACTTCAACCCTTTCTCAAGCAAGACTGCCATAAGAAATTCTCCCCCAAGTTCAGGAGCTGCCTTCCCTGCCTCTCAGGACTCACAGGAGACACCAACGGAACAAGAGGCTAAGGTTGTTGTCGCACCCAAGAAACCTTCACCAAAGAAAGGCTTTAATGTTCCCAAGAAAAAGGAAGTTAAGAGGGAATCTCCTGAGGCAAGTGAAAGATCTCTAAGTCAAGAAAACAAGAAACAGGAATCAATAGAAGTTTCTGATACCAAGAAACCTGAAACTAGTCCTAGCAAAGAAGAACCAAAACAGGAGGAGGAGGAAGAGATACCTGTGCCTAAGAAGGGATACAATCTTGATTTTCTGGACGATCCCAACTTTGATCCATTCCAGTCTAAATCGCCCCTCGACAAGGCCAAATCTGGTGCCAAAACTGCTGCTGCTGAGGTTGCAGCTAATGCTGAGGGCTCTGTGATAACCAACACTAGTGCCAAGTGTGTAGAGAGTAAAGATAAGCCAGATCATACTAGTGCGGATGCTTCACTAGAAGAGGGACAGCCAGAACTTGTGAGTGAACCAACCTCTGAGTCAGAAAAAGAGGTTAGTGCAGACTCGGCAGTTCCAAGAGAAAGCCCAGAGGAAGAAAAAGCAACCCAAGTGTTTACTGATAACCCAACAGAGTGTGCAGAAGAAAGCCTAACCCAGGAGCTCACAGACAAGCCAAAGAATCAAAACAGTGAGCCTGACGAGAGCTATGCAACCAAAGACGACAATCATATTAATCAAACTGTAAATCAAAACCTCACATTGCAACCTCTGGGGCTAGACTTAGAAAACAACTGGAACACAGAGGACAAACCGGACGCAGAGAACACAGAACCTTATTCAGGTGTGTTCAGAACCCCTTCTGTGGGCACCATCGGCCAACTAGACAGCCTAGAGTTTGAAGAGCTGCTGGAACACGAGGCGAGCAGGATAGCAGAGGAGTTTATGAACTGTTCCAGAGACTCGGGACTTCCAGACTACGACGAAAGTCCAGAGAGTAACCACAACCACAACAACCACTCAACCATGGCTGACATGAACTGCACGAACATCCACCAGGTGGATGAAAATGTGAACCCCTTCCAGAGGAACTCCAAACTGTCCAACTCTCCACCTCTGGGCAAGCGAGGCGCAGTGTGTGGGGCCGAGAGCACAGACTCCTTTGGCCGTCCTTTTTCCTCCAGAAGAGCACTCAAGAGGGACATTGTGATGGGGGAAGAGAGGCTGGTGAGTGTTGGAGTTTTATTGCTCATTTTTAAACCTTTTTGCTGTGTTGATTTTGTTATTGTGGTATTACTGTGATCATGTTTATAGGTGGTTAGTATGGAGCATTTGATGTTATAATTGACCTTACACACATGAACACGCACATACACATGCACACACACACACACACACACACACACACACACACACATGCACACACACACACACACACACACACACACACACACACACACACACACACACACACACACACACACACACACACACACACACACACACACACACACACACACACACACACACACACACACACACACACACACACACACACACACACACACACACACACACACACAGTTCATAAACTCCTGAGCCCTGCTCAGGCTGGATTCTTTCAGTTGACTAGGAGTGGTTACTGTCCCCCCTTGAGCAAGGGGGATGGGGTGTGTGGTGTGTGAGGTCCTGGCAGTACCCAGAGATCGATGATAATGAGCATGCACTTGCTCGTGTCAGGAGGGTACCTGCTGGCGACTGTGAGTCCAACTCGTGATCAGGCCGTGGTGAATTACACACACACACACACATACACGTGTCAAGCAGTTATGCCTTCTCTATGGATTCACTGAGAAATGGAATGGTCTAACTCCAGAGGGGGTTCAAGGAAGGGGCATTCACAGGTTTAAGTGTAATTTGGATACATACACAAATACAACAGAACCACACACCTTCCTCTCATAATCGTCACCATAAATCACTCCACCATCACCACCAGGACACTTCGAGTTTGGAGGACGACTCGGGGATTGCCCTCGGCTCACGGTCTGATCTTGAGGAGGAGGTGAACCACAGCGAGGCGGGACCTGAGATAGCCACCGGCTTGACCTCCAGTGACCTGAAGTGTGCCTCTCAGTGTGAGTGTTGTTGCTGCATGACCTGCCTCGGGGTGTTGATTGAGTGATTGGTTTGGTTATAAGAATGATCTCTCTTATTTCTTGTTGTTTTAATGCTGTATTTTGTGTGAATGTGCATAAGAGTGCAAAGTTTATTTTGATCTGCCTTTCTTAAGTTGCTGATTGATTGAGTGGGTTATTTGTTAGAAGCTTCCATTTTTGTTTTTATTTACAATATTCTTGACCTTATTTTATTTTTGTATTTATATTGTAGTGAAGGAGGCAGGCCAATGGCAAAACATTATAATAATATAACCAGCCTGCAACATGCTGTCCCCTCATGAGCCGTGTAGAATCACAGAACTGCAAGTGCTGCCGTGTACAAAATAGAGAATGTGCCGGCAACAGGATCTTTCACATGCCCACTTGTCTTGTGGAGGTGTGACTTTCGGCAATGTAATAATCTAATAAAATCCAAAGCTACATCATATAACAAAGCCTTGTCTAAACAGGGCACTCTGTTGTGGAGCACTGCACTTCAACTGTTTCAGGACAAATACAGTCTAAAAACTACTGCTAAGCAATTGTCGGGCTGTTGCAAGACTTTCATATACTCGTCCAGACCAAAATGCTTGTTATGCAACAAGATATTTAAACTGATGAAAGAAACTTACTCATCAGTTAAGCAACTCTCCAGATTTGTTGTGCGAGATATTCGTCTGTTCTAAAACGAGACACAATTTTGAGTGTTTCCGTGTCTCCTACGTGGGAAACATGATACATAGCTGCAAGCAGCATCACTCATTTTAATCTAGTCAAGTCCCTACAGACTTCTGTTGTATAAGGATTGTTAAAAGTGAGGATGAATACATGCAACTATATGGGCAGTGGAAATAACTGAATCTTTGTCAGCAGCATCTAAAAAAGTGATGATGATGATGAATCCAGCTTCTTCATCTATCTAATTTCAATCCAGTCATGAGGTTATTTTTATATATTGCTGAGAAAATGAGAAACAAATAGATTAAATGTCTACACAAATGTCTTGGATTGCTGCTGAGTTTGCTTCATGAATACTAATAAAGGCAGATTAAGTGTGAATGTTCCTGATGGTGATAAGAAGTTGATCTTTTTTATGATTTTGTAGAAATTCCTTTTTTCTTTTGAGTTTGTGAATGTGGTTGTGAATTTTTGGTTTTCTTTTGTTCATTTATTTAGTTTGATTCTATAATTATAGTTTAGAGTCCCTCCGTTTGATTTTGATTTTGTGAGTGCATTTTCTTTAGCTTATCAGAATCCTAATCTTTTTGTTTTCATTGTCTTGTGATTATGATATTTTAGCTTTGTCTTTCCTATTGTATCCAGCTTCTTTATATTGATTTGGACAAGTGCCTGTTACCCTTATGATTTTTTAATGATTGCCTGTTACCTTCCTCTTCTCCTTCCTCTCCCGACCCATCCCTGCCCACCCCCCACCCACCCGCCTGCCTGCCTGCTGCCTTGTGCTTGCCGTGTGTCTGCTTTTTGCCACCCAACTCTTGCAGTGAACTCAGACGACCTTGAGGATGATGATGACGAGGAGGAGGAATTCTCAGACCGGATAACGGACGAAGAATTCCTTTCCTCCGAGACATGTACGTGAGTTTGATGCCCCACAGCTTATCGGCCCCTCGAGACAGGCTCTGATGGGCTGGTTTTTCCTCCCTTTCACCCCACCACACTTCACGTTTCACACCTTTTGTTTGATTTATCCCCTGCCTTTTACCTCTCACCCCTCATCCTTTTTCCCTCCATATTTCTCCAACCTCTTACTGATCTCCAACACACCTTTCACTCCATATACTTCCTATCCATTACCCCTCACACCTTTTTCCCTCATATATCTCCAAACTCTACTGATGGGCTGTTTTTCTCTCCCTTTCACCCCATCACACCTCATTTCACACCTTTCACCCCATATACCTCCTACCCCTTATCTTCACCCTCACTCACACCTTTTCTCCCCTTATACTTCTTACTTCTCACCCTTCACACATTTCCTTTCATGTTCCTCCTGCCATTTAATCCTCATCCTTCACCTACTCCTCTACTCTTTCTCTCACTCTCAGTTCATACTTCTCATTTTTCACTCCTTGATCTCAGTGCATCCCCCTCATTCCAAGACCTGCCTTTCCACATGCCCCTCACTCCACAACCTAGGCTTCCACATACCCTTCACCTCTTAACCTTTAAATATCCCTTCCACCCACTACTCTCCACCTCTGCCTTTACCTTTTTCCCTCCATCTGACCCTCCATCCATCACCTCTCCATATACGCCTCATCCTCATACCCTCATTCTCCATATATCTCTCATCCTCGCCCTTATGTCTCACTCTTCACTTTCCTCTCAGCCTTCATTCCTCACCCTCCACACATCCCTTCATCCCACACATAGCCTTCCATCCCTCACCTCTCCACGTGCACCTCATCCTCATACTCTCAGCCTCCATATACACCTCACTCTTCACGTTCCTCTCAGCCGTCACTCCTCACCCCCTGCATATCCTTTCACCCACACCCTCACTCTTAGCCTATGCCCACAGCCTCCACACTTCCATACCCTCCCCTTCACCCCTCCCCCTCACACCCCTCACCCTGGTCATGCATTTGCCTGCTGTGCTCTGAAGATTTTTGCATAATTTTTGTGATTTATGAACCATTTAGCATCATGGCCATTTTTTTTAGTATTCCTATGTTTGGTTATTGATTTTGTGAAATAGCTCCTCATAGAAGTTAAGTTTATAAATATATGGACATATTTACCACAGATCTGTCACTTGTGAGGTCCAAACTGTCAGGAAGGTTACTGGCTGGTGATCGTGAGTCTAATGCATGGTCAGACTGTGCTTAATTCTATGGCCCAAACTATTATTCAAACTGTTATTCTGTGTACAAATTCAAGATAAACTATAGTCAAATAGATTCAAGATAAACTATAGTCCACACTGATTCAAGATAAACTATAGTCCACACTGATTCAAGATAAACTATAGTCCACACTGATTCAAGATAAACTATAGTCCACACTGATTCAAGATAAACTATAGTCCACACTGATTCAAGATAAACTATAGTCCACACTGATTCAAGATAAACTATAGTCCACACTGATTCAAGATAAACTATAGTCCACACTGATATCGTGCCTCCAAGTACAAGTTCAAGTATTACATAATATGCTAAACAGGCATAATATGATGGTACTTGCACATATAAAACTTGAATTACATAACATTGCAAGATAGACTATGGTCCACACTGTCATGATGCCTCCCAGAGTAAAAGTTCAAGGTATTCATATGAGATTAAGTATAATCCATTCCAGCAACTGACAAGAACACTCCAACCCATAGCCATCAGCTGTGTTTATTTACCTGTAACTATTTTATCTTGACAATATAAAGTGGATGCATCATTAACTTATCAGTCATCAGTCACTAATCACATTTTGATGGTGAGAAGGATATGCAACTGTATTTGTCATCCCTATGGGTAGAAATATAAGAAGGTGTCATAATCATAAACTAAAGGAATGATGTGACAAAACTTTCACCGTATTGCAAGCATTGATTTTGACAGACTCGCTAGAATTAGTACACTGAACATAGCTCCTGCACCATTAAGGCAAACTGGGATATTAAATGAAAACTTTTGAACAATACTTAGTCTCACTAAATGAACACCACTTAGTATTACTGTCAATATCTATCACTCTTTTTATTTGCTAGTACTGTACAAGCCCTTTAAGTTGGGAAGGCTAACTTAAACACTGAATGAACACGACCAAATATGGCTGTCAATTTGTATCACCTTTCTTATATATATATATATATATATATATATATATATATATATATATATATATATATATATATATATATATATATATATATATATATATATATATATATATATATATATATATATATATATTTTTTTTTTTTTTTAATGCAGTAACACTTGAGTTGGGAAGGCAAACACAGACACTAAATGAAAAGCTCCAAATGTTTCTTAATATCATCTGTACCACCTTTTTCATGTGCTAGTTCAGTATAACCCATTCAAGGTGACAAAGCAAACATGAATGCTAAATGAACACCAAATATTTCTGTTACCTGGCATCACTTGTTTTGTTAGGTAGTACTTAAGAGTTTATAGTTAAACTCACTTGCATACAGCATAAACGGGTATCATCACACACAGGTAGATGGTTTGATAGATATTGGCCATAGCATTGCATAATACGCACAGAGAAAGATGGATTGACAGATACGTACATGACCACACCATTACATAATACACACAAATAGATGGATTGATAGATAGATATTGACCACAGCATTACATTATATAATAAACAGATATATGAAGGTACTCCGTCAATACAAAACTTAAATTACATAACATTGCACACACAGCCATGCAGAGACTAACACTTGGTGACCCCCGCTCCTGTCTCTCTTTCACCCACAGTCTTCAAGGAGGTGACAGACTTTGACATCAGAAGGACCCCCCTCATGTCACCTCTCCTGGGAAGGTAAGAAAGGCACACTCTTAATCCCTGTCCCTGCTATTTCCTCTTGGCTCCACACAGCATGACTATCAAAGTGCTTTATTACTCTTTGGTTGGTATTATAAGACACTTTCGCTTCTCACATTAACAATTTCTAAAGGTTAAAGAGGAGGTCAGTCGAGTTGTAATAAGTGTTTCCTTAGGTTCATGGTACAGAAGAACGGTCAAACTAACACCAGGGTCATAAAACTACTCCTGGAAATGCCCACAACTCCTACGAAAGCCTTGTCAAATATGTGTTCTTGGGCTGCGAAATGTCTTAAAATACAACCCTTTGTCTCCTCTTTTGTTTATCTTATCTGTTAATATTTTCTGTCCATGTAATTCCACCATGGATTCACACTTGTTTGATCTCCACAACAGGAATAGCAAAGTACGTTTTCTTGTTTTTTCATTTACTTTTCAACCCCTGTTAATAAATATTGTCCCTTCCCCTTTTCCATTCGGCTTCACACTTGCTTAATCTCCACTGCATGGCTACATCAAGATGCCTCATGTTATTTTCTATGTTTCTTCTGGTTATCTCCATTATTATTATTGTTATTATTATTATTATTGTGTGTGTTTCTCCATTTTACTCCATACAATTTGAAGTTATTCGTTTTCTTTACCATGTGTCTAGGTTGAAGGAGAAAAGTCTTGGGTGTGTCTCCTTTCTTTGCTCTATTTTTATCTGTTTCGAGCATTTATTTGGTTTGCCTTTTTTAAATTCGTCTAGAAAACTATGTGGAGTCGTTTCTTTTAAGTATTATGTGGAGGGAAAACGGTCTTAGGTGTATTTCTCTTCTCTGCTCCGTCTGTCTCCATTGTATCCTTATAATGGGTTTTCTTATCTTATTTTCGTTTATAGTATACAATTTGGGGTCGTTTTCTAAAGATTTCATGTGTCTACGGTGAAAAAAAAACTGGTCTTTTTCATGAGATTTTCCCCTTTGCACTTTTCATTCATCGCATATTTATCTTAGGTTCGTTATGTTTTCTCCTCTTATGTTTATACAATTTGGGGACGTTTTTTAAGGTGGCTACACGTGTCTGGGCGGAAAGAAAATGATATTGCGTGTGTCTTTCTCGTGTCAAGGCAACGGAGAGTGTAATATTGTTTCAGTCGTCAGAGAGTTGGTGAAGTGGCGTTTATTGTGTTTGCGGACGGGGGAACAGTGTTGGGGCTGTCACGGCGAGAGAGAGAGAGAGAGAGAGAGAGAGAGAGAGAGAGAGAGAGAGAGAGAGGAAGAGGGAGAGGAACAAGAAGATAAGAAGGAACGAAGAGTGGAAGGGAGAAGCAAGTGTGGAGAGAGAGAGAGAGAGAGAGAGAGAGAGAGAGAGAGAGAGAGAGAGAGAGAGAGAGAGAGAGAGAGAGAGAGAGAGAGAGAGAGAGAGAGAGAGAGAGAGAGATCCATTACTCATGCTCTCATCTCTAAATACACACACACACGCACGAAAGCAAGCCCCATCTCGTAAGCAGCCTCTTCATACTTATCATCTTCATACCTGGCGATCGAGGTGTGAGGTGCCATTCGTCATCTTAGTGAAGGCGTAACAAGACAGGTGTTGAGTGGAAGACAGGTGTTGAGTGGAGGGAGAGAGGGAGGGAGAGAGAGAAGGGAGGGAGGGAGACTGGTGACATGATTAGACACTTGACCCCTGGAAGATTCTCTCTCTCTCTCTCTCGCTCTTTCTCTCGCTCTCTCGACTGTCTTTTTTTTATTTCTTACCTACCTTGACCGCATAATCTCACACACACACACACACACACACACACACACACACACACACACACACACACACACACAGACCTTGAATAACCCACCCAGCAAGCCATCAACCTTCCCCTTCCCCCTTTTCATCCACCACCTGTGCCATCCCCTTCCATTCCCCTGCCTTCCCATGGGCATCTCTGTCTCCCCCTGCCTCGCCCCCTTCCCCTGACCTTCCCTGCGCGACCTCCTGCCCTTCGTAACCTCCGTGCGGCGCCCTATATGCAGAGGAAAGGAAGGCTGTGAGAGTATAAGGAGGAGAGGGATGGGGCGGGTTGGTCGGGCGTGACTTAGCGGTCAAGGTTTGCTTAACCCCTACCCGGGTCAACTGGAAGGAGGAAGAGAAGGAAGAGGAAGACTAGAAAGAGGAGGATGGGGAAGAGAAGTAATGAGAAGAGGAAGAGGGGAAGGAATTGCAGGAAGAAGAATAGGAGGAGGAACTAGGAAGATTAAAAGAGAAAGACGGGAAGGAGGAGAAGGATGGGAAAGGGAAGCAATGAGAAGAGAGGAAGAGAGCTGAGATGAGCAAGAAGAAGAATAGGAGGGATAGACCGTAATAAGAAGCAGCTGGTGAAGAAAAGGGAAAACAAAGGAGAATGGATAGGAGGAAGAGCAGATAGAATAAGATCGATAAGGAAGTTGGAGATAGGAATAAGAAGCTAATTGTGAAGGAGAAGGGAGAAAAGGAGAAGGAGAAGAAGGATAGGGAAAAGGAGAAACTGGAAGAGAGTAAGAAGAGAAAAAAAGGAAGAGTAAGAGAAAGTTGGAGATAGAAGAGAGACAGGAGGGAGAAGTGAATAGCGAAATAAAAAAGAGAACAGAGGGGAAGGAAAGAGAAAGAGAGAAACTAGAAAGTGGAGTAAAAAGTAGGGGGAAGAATAAGATAAGAACGTAGGGAGTCTGCAAGAGTCTGGTTGGCCTGCACAAGGCAGCTCCTGTAAACCTAACCCCACCTTACTTTGCTATCCATGAATTTACCCAACCTCTTCTTGAATGTATTTGTTGTATTGGCACTCATGCTGGCAAGCCTGTTCCACTCATTCATTCCTCTACTGGTAAACCAGTTCTTGCCTATGCCTTTGTTGAATCTAAATCTATCTAAATTAAAACAACTATTACGTGTCCTACCCGGCTTCACCATCGAAACCCTATTACTATCCCCCATATTGAAGCCTTTCATCCACTTATAAACTTCAATCAAATCTCCTCTCAACACTTGCCTCTCCAGGGAATGCAGATTTAGATGCTTCAGTCAATCCTCATGTGGCAAGTTTCTCACCCCTTGAATAATTTTTGTCATCCTCCTCTGTTCAGATGCTAACATTTTGATATCCAATCTATAGTAAGGTGACCAGAGCTGAACCGCATCATCGAAGTGAGGTCTGACTAGAGTATTCTAGGTCTAAGTGATGCCAAGTAAAGCTTGTGAATGACTTCAGCGTTTCTATAGCTCACGCTCCTCAAAAGGAAACACAGTACCCTGTTTGCACGATTCCTTGCCTGAATGCATTGAGCCCTAGGACAGAGGTCAGAGTTCATTAATAATAGGATTAAAAAAAGAGAAAGGGAAAATGAGGAAAGGAAGAACAATTTGAGGACGAGGAGATAATAATAGTAAGGTTTGGAGGAAACATAAGAAACAAACTCACCCCATCTCTCTCTCTCTCTCTCTCTCTCTCTCTCTCTCTCTCTCTCTCTCTCTCTCTCTCTCTCTCACTTGTAACAAAGGAGGAACAAGGAATGGGATGGTATGAAAAATCGTGCTGGGGATGGGATGGAAGGAGGGATGCTGGGCCGAGGTCACACACACACACACACACACACAGAGGGACTCGCCTACGCATTTAGTAGCGGTGGGAAAGCTGTACTGTTTGGAAGTGAGCCGAGTGAGCGCGCGGAGGCCGAAACCGCTTGTGTTAGTGTTGTGTTTCCCTGTTGTGTTGTGTTGCGTTGTGATGCTGCCGTACGCGTGTTTGTTTTGTTATTGTGCTAATGTTGCGAGAGCGAGATGATTACGTACGATAAGTTTCCCTCACTAAACTTCCCATCTATTCGTTTCTTTTTAATTGAGTAAATTCGTTAAAGTTAAGCTAAATGAATCAACAATCTATGCTATAATAAGCTAAAACCTATCTTCTATAATACATCTTACCTCCTATAACAACCTGTTTACAACACATCATATCTTTATAACACAACCTATCCGCCACAACACAACCTATCTGCCACAACACAACCTATCTGCCACAACACAACCTATCTGCCACAACACAACCTATCCGCCACAACACAACCTCTCCTCTACAACACAGGCATTAACTCACTAAGCTCCTCATTCATTTTCATAATCCGGACCCATTCAAGTTAATCCCGAAAAAAAAGTAAATTATCAAAAGAATACTTGTGCAGGGATTTGGATTTATCTACTACTACTACTACTACTACTACTACTACTACTGCTACTACTACTACACGAAAATATCCGCTCACTAAATCCTTCCCTTCATGTGTATTTCCGACCCATTCAAGGTAATCAAAAATATAGTAAGAGTAAATTACTAAAAGAAAACTTGCGTACGTTTTGAAACTGATTTGTTACGCTTTACATAAGGGAACCAACAAATAGGAGTACTATTTATTATTATTTTCACGGATTATGTACTTACCAACTCCTTGCCTCTCAGTATCCCATCCTCACTTCATATTACTATTGCTGTTGACAGAGGGTTGAATAAGCTAACAAGGAGGTTCAGATACAATACAGGAGGACTTCATACTGATTTTGTTTGTGTGTTAGTTATAAAAACAAACAAAAAAAAAATCAGTCGACGAGGTACAGAAAAGATCGAATGAGTACAGAAAACAAAAAAGCAATATAATTTAGTTAGAAGTGAAAGAGCAAAGGAAGAATAAACCGAAGAACAAAGGAGAAAAGAGAGAGAGGAAGAAAAAAACCCAGCAAAAGAGAAAACTGAGAGATAGAAGGAAGAAGAAAGGGGAGAATAAAGAGAAACAAAAAAGGTGAAAGAAGAAGAAGCGGAGGAACAAAGGAGAAAAGCAAAACAGAGAGAAGTAGGACACACCCACACACGAAGAGAAAGCGGACGTGGAACAAGAAAAAGGAGAGGAGCGAAAAAAAAAAAGAGCAGAGGAGGAACAAAAGGACGTGGAAAAAGAAGAGAACATGAGACTGGAGGGAACAGCATCAGCATCAGGAGAGGGAGGAGGAGCAGGAGGAAGGAAAACGTTTAAGAGCCAGTCCTTCCTCTCTCTTATGAACGTCTGGGAAAGGTAATAACAAGGAAAGCTTTAAGGTTATGGTGTAGGCGGTTCAACCCTTTTAATTATTAGCGATATGAAGGTTCACATCCCCTGTAGGAATGACAGAGAGAGAGAGAGAGAGAGAGAGAGAGAGAGAGAGAGAGAGAGAGAGAGAGAATCAGATCACACAGACCCCATGGTCCAGACTAGGTAGCCTGTCCTTAAACCTAAGTGATTCTACATTAATCAGATGGCTCCAAAACGTTGCATTTCTACTCTACTTAATATTAAATTGAAGGAAGTGTCGGTCGAGCTTGTTTTTAAAAGAGTCAATCGTGTTACACTGAACCACTGAAGGTGGGAGCTTATTCCATTCTCGCAGTACAACGTTGGTGAAGAAAAATTTGGTGTAGTCTGAATTTACTTGTCTACATTTGAGTTTTATGCCATTGTTCCTCGTTCGCAAAGTGTCATCGATCATAAACAATTTTGTTCTGTCTACATTCGTGAGACCATTAAGTATTTTAAAACATTCGATCAGTTTTCCTCGGAGGCGGCGTTTCTCAAGAGAGAAAGAGTTAAGGGTGGAAAGCCTTTCTTCGTAAGATTTGTTGCGCAAGGAAGGGATCATTTTTGTTGCCCGACGCTGAACACCTTCTAATTTAGCAATGTCCTCTGCATGGTGAGGAGACCAAAACTGTACCGCATATTCCAAGTGGGGTCTGACTAAACTATTGTAGAGCGGAAGTATTACATCTTTATTCTTGAATAAAAAGTTTCTTTTAGTGAAGCCCAACATTTTGTTGGCTTTATTTGCTGCATCGATTCATTGATGTGAGAATTTGAGGTTTGACGCGATTTTGACCCTAGGTCCTTAACGCATTGAACGCTTGTGAGTTTAACGCCGCCCATTTCGTAATCGAACTTCTTATTTCTTGTTCCAACTTGAAGGACCTGGCACTTGTCTACGTTAAAGGGCATCTCCCATCTATCCGACCAAGCTGAAATTTTGTGCAAATCCTCTTGGAGGCTTTGTCTGTCTTCGTCAGTGAGAACCGAGTTACCAATCTTTGTGTCGTCTGCAAATTTACTAATGCGATGATTGAGTCAAACATCCACATCGTTGATGTAAATAATGAAGAGCACTGGGCCAAGAACCGAGCCCTGGTGGACGCCACTAGTGACCGGTGCCCACTCTGAGTTAAATCCGTTAATCACCACTCTTTGTTGTCTGTTGCTCAACCAATTCGCGATCCATTGGTTTACTTGACCGTCAATACCTATTTGCTTTAATTTATAAAGTAATTTATGATGTGGGACTTTATCAAACGCTTTCTGTAAATCAAGATAGACTACGTCCAATGATTTGGCTACGTCATAAACTGAGACGGTCGTTATAAAAGGTCAATAGGTTTGATAGGCAGGATCTTTTATTACGGAAGCCATGTTGTGAATCCCTAATTAATGAGTGGCTTTCAAGGTAACTCACAATTTTGTCTCTAATCATGCTCTCAAGTAGCTTACCTACAACTGAAGTTAGACTAATGGGTCTGTAATTACCTGGTATTTTTTTGTCTCCTTTCTTAAAAATCGGTGTCACGTTAGCCTTTTTCCAATCCGAAGGGACGATGCCTTGTCGCAAGTACATATTGAATACGGTTGTGAGGGAGGAGAGTATTTCGCTCTTTGTTTCTTTAAGCAGTATAGGATATACTTTATCGGGTCCGGGACTTTTATTTGTTTTAATTGATTGGAGAGCTTTAAGGACTTCATCGGTTGTTATTTCAAAATTAGGCAATGCATGCTCGAGATTTACATTAGTACTGGTGTTGGTGGTAGTGGGAGGAAGACTGTTAGTATTAAACACCGAGGAAAAGTAATTGTTTAAGAGGTTTGCAATGTGTTGGCTGTCAGTCACTAGTGCACCGTCGCTGTTTGTTAAAGGTCCAGTTCCACTTCTGATCGCCTTTCTGTTGTTTATGTAACTGAAGAAGGATTTCGGATTAATTTTACAGTTGGCTGCAATACTTTCTTCATATCTACGCTGTGCCTGACCTACTAGTCTTTTTACTCGTCGCCTGGCATCATTATAAAGTCTAATGTTTTCGGGCGTGCTTTGTTCTTTCTTTAACCTGTAAGACAATTTTCTCTCCTTGACTGAGTGTTTAATTTCGCTATTAAACCAAGGTGGGCTTTTATTAGTGATATTTCGCTTCTCGCACAAGGAGACGAATGTGTTCTGCTGAGTGAGTAAATGATTTTTAAAGCTTAGCCAGGCTTCCTGTTCATTGTCGTCATCTGATAGTTGTATTTCTGTTAGTTTTTGTCGGATATCTACGAAGTTAGCTCTTTTGAAATTGGGCACCTTTACTTTATTTTCAGTCACTGATGTTTGAGCGCTAATGTCGACGCGCACTAATTTATGATCGCAAGAACCGAGGTGTTCTACCGTGACAATACTGAGTAGGTTATCTTGGGTCGTTATAACAAGGTCGAGTAAGTTATTTTGTCGAGTTGGCTCAGAAACCATTTGGCTTAGATAATTTTCTTCTAGAAATTCGATCATTCTATGTGACTCGCCTTCTGTACCTGACAGTGTCGCCCAGTCGATATGGGGGAGGTTAAAGTCTCCTAATATCAGTGAGTCGTTGTTATTAAGTGACTGCCTTAAAACGCTGTACATTTCAAGATCGTCATCGAGTGATTGCCCGGGAGGCCTGTAGGTGACAGATACATTTAAATTGACTTTTGCAATGAGTACCCGCACGCACAAATGTTCAACGTTACTGTCTCGTGGTGTTTTGTCAGTGGGTTGCAAATAGCTTTTGACAAAAAAGGCGACGCCACCGCCTCTACGGTTTACACGAACTTTGTTGAAGAGTCTGTAGCCATCTATGTTGTATTCGGAACTTAAATCAATATTTGTGGTGTCGATAAATGTTTCGGTTATAGCAATTATGTCAATATTTTCTGTTAGAGCAAGACATCTCAGCTCATCAAACTTGTTTCTTAGGCTACGCGCATTGAAACTAAGGATTTTAAGTTATCTAGAGGCTTGGTAATAGAGGTGGTGGTACTTGCGGGTTCACGGCTACGAGTTTGTTGCGATGCATGGCGTCTATTTACACGGGCGGGGTGGAGGGGCTTGGCTGAGAGTCGTTTTTTGATCGGGTGTCACGTACTGCGTCGTTGAGGAGCCTTCCGAATCTGGCTGCCCCGATGGGGGACAGGTGTATTCCGTCCCTGTGGAAGAGCTCACTTTGTCCGTAGAAATTGTCTCAGGAGTTAAACTCCACGTCAAGCTCTCTGCAAAGAGTCTGTAAGCGGTTGTTGAGGCTGTAGGCCTTGGGGAAGAAGTCGCTCTCCGCCCACGTCCGTGGTAGAACTCCTGAAATCAAAATGTTAGGGGATTTAGACTTATACTGCTGGATGAGCCTACAGTACTTGTCCAGCAGTTCCTCAGACCGGGTCGTGGTGACGTCGTTCGTACCTGTGTGAATAACAAACATTGCGTCATTAGTAGCCTGGGGTGAGATCTCCTCAAGAGCAGCAGTTACATCGTCGATCCCAGCACCAGGATAACAATAGTTCCGTCTTCGACGAGGAACTCTGCCGCAGAACTCAACGACCTGCTGGCGAATCATGGAGTCACCCACCAGGAAGGTGCTCTCCTGCTCGTCATCCTCCTCCAGAATGGCAAACCTGTTGAAGCAATGAACAGGATAAATTGCTTGTCTGGCTGGTTTGGCTCCTCCATTCACGACGGTGAAGCCATCATGGGCAGTGCCACTGCCACCCTCCCGCTGCGTGGTGTTGTCCGCTGGTGTCGACGGTACCGCTGAAGGCAAGGGGGTGGTTGGAGAAGGGTTTGGCACCACAGCAACGTTAGCCTGGATGAATTCCTGTAAGGAGGCAACAGTGTGAGAAAGCTCTATTATTTTATTCTGACCTGCTTCCATCTTCTCTTCTTGCTCCTGCAGTCCTGTCTCGAGATGCTGCCTGATGAGACACAGTCGACAGACAACAGAACGCCCTGTAAAAAAGTGAGCTGGGGAGCTACCGTTACAAGTATTGCGCTTCTAAGAGAGAGAGGTTTTAGTATATTGCTATTACGTGGAATATGAAAGAAACACGAAAAAAATGGCATATTATTCCATTTTATACGATAGTTAAAGGGATTGTGTGTGTGTGTGTGTGTGTGTGTGTGTGTGTGAGAGAGAGAGAGAGAGAGAGAGAGAGAGAGAGAGAGAGAGAGAGAGAGAGAGAGAGAGAGAGAGAATATATAAAAACAGCCTCCGTACATAGCCATTGCCACTTATCAACCTCACCTTACAAATGAGAGAGAGAGAGAGAGAGAGAGAGAGAGAGAGAGAGAGAGAGAGAGAGAGAGTGAGAGAGAGAGAGAGAGAGAGAGAGAGGGGGGGGGGGCAAAGAAACGCCCATTGGACCACGAAAATTTTCCTTCCTAGCAACGTTCCAGAGAGAGAGAGAGAGAGAGAGAGAGAGAGAGAGAGAGGCGCCGCCCACCCCACGTATAGTCTCGGTGAGTCAGTCTGAGTCAGCCACGAGGAGGGACGAGACTTGGAAACCGGTATGTGCGTTAGTTAGTCAGAATTCACGTACAAGGAGCTCCTGGTGTGTGTGTGTGTGTGTGTGTGTGTGTGTGTGTGTGTACGTAAGTGGCATTCCCAGTGACTCGTGTGCGTCTGTGTTTGGTGAGGGGTATACCGTATTGTTTTCTCTCTCTCTCTCTCTCTCTCTCTCTCTCTCTCTCTCTCTCTCTCTCTCTCTCTCGAAGGACAGCTGATAAGTGGCAATATCCATGCATGGGCACTGTTTTCTCTCTCTCTCTCTCTCTCTCTCTCTCTCTCTCTCTCTCTCTCTCTCTCTCTCTCTCTCTCTCTCTCTCTCTCAGCCTCCGTAATTGGTTCATCAGGTAAACACAGCGTCACCTGCCTGCTGGACGCTTACCTGGCGAGTCACGGCTGATTAGTGGACTGGAGCACGACAGCTGCCTTCATCACCACCACCACCACTAACATCACCATTATCATTATCATCATCAACAGGAACATATCTTTATCTTCATCTACGTAAACGTCATCACCGTCACGTTCGTCATCACTATTATCATAATCAACATCACCATCATCATCATTATCATCATCATTAATATTGCTACTAAAGAAAATCAACACCTCAGTCGATACCACCACCACCACCACCCCTCATCATCATCATCATCATCGTCATCATTATCTTCATCTACCTAACCATATCATCACCATTACGTTCTTCACCATCACCACCACCACCATTATCATATTCTTTTTCATTATTATCATCATCACCATCATCATTTATTCATCTACTTAACTATCATCACCGTCACGTTTGTTATCACCACCACCATCACCACCACCACTATCATCATCATCATCATTGTCACTAGTAACTTAACCATCATCTCCGTCACCATCCTCATCACCTTTACCATCTATTCACCTCATTATCACTCCCCACATTGTTTCCAGTATCATTATCATCACCACCATCATCATTACCATTGCTTCTATATGCTATCAATACCTCAATCTGCACCACCATCATCACCATCACCACCACCACCACCGCCACCACCAAGTTTCCTCTATATTTTCATCGTTTTCACTCACTATAATACTACAGTGATAATGACAGAGAGAGAGAGAGAGAGAGAGAGAGAGAGATGGGATGAGATTTTTTTTTTTTTCGTTCTCCTTCCGCCCATTGTGATGAAAGGCGTGGGAAAAATATATTAGGGGGACCTCACACAACCTAAGCTTTAAATGGCTTCCCTTTCCTTAAATGCTTTCCCTTCCCTTTAAATGCCTTCCCTTCCCTTAAATGCCTTCGCTTTCCTTTAAATGCCTTCGCTTTCCTTTAAATGCCTTCCCTTCCCTTTATATGCCTTCCCTTTCCTTTAAATGCCTTCCCTTCCCTTAAATGCCTTCGCTTTCCTTTAAATGCTTTCGCTCTCCTTTAAATGCCTTCCCTTCCCTTTAAATGCCTTCCCTTTCCTTTAAATGCCTTCCCTTCCCTTTAAATGCCTTCCCTTCCCTTTAAATGCCTTCATTTCCCTTTAAATGCCTTCCCTTCCCTTTAAATGCCTTCCCTTCCCTTTAATGCCTTCCCTTCCCTTTAAATGCCTTCCCTTCCCTTTAAAGGCCTTCCCTTCCTTTTAAATGCCTTCCCTTCCCTTTAAACGCCTTCCCTTCCCGTTAAATGCCTTCCCTTCCCTTTAAATGCCTTCCCTTCCCTTTAATGCCTTCCCTTCCCTTTAAATGCCTTCCCTTCCCTTTAAATGCCTTCCCTTCCCTTTAATGCCTTCCCTTCCCTTTAAATACCTTCGCTTCCCTTCAAATGCCTTCCCTTCCCTTTCAATGCCTTTCCTTCCCTTTCAATACCTTTCCTTCCCTTTCAATACCTTTCCTTCCCTTTAAATGCCTTCCCTTCCCTTAAATGCCTTCCCTTCCCTTAAATGCCTTCCCATCCCTTTCCTTCCCTTTAAATGCCTTCCCTTTCCTTAAATGCCTTCCCTTCCCTTAAATACCTTCCCTTTAAATGCCTTCCTCTCCCTTTAAGTGTCTTCGCTTCCCTTAAATGCCTTCCCTTCCCTTAAATGCCTTCTCTTCCCTTTAAATGCCTTCCCTTCCCTTAAATGCCTTCCTTTACCTTTAAATACCTTTCCTTTCCTTTAAATGCCTTCCCTTCCCTTTAAA
This sequence comes from Eriocheir sinensis, assembly GCF_024679095.1. Classification (NCBI taxonomy): domain Eukaryota; kingdom Metazoa; phylum Arthropoda; class Malacostraca; order Decapoda; family Varunidae; genus Eriocheir; species Eriocheir sinensis. Next base: position 6,324,945 of record NC_066521.1, read on the forward strand.
TACCTTTCCTTCCCTTTACATGCCTTCCCTTCCCTTTAAATACCTTTCCTTCCCTTTAAATGCCTTCCCTTCCCTTTAAATGCCGTCCCTTCCCTTTAAATACCTTTCCTTCCCTTTAAATGCCTTCCCTTCGCTTTAAATGCCTTCCCTTCCCTTTAAATGCCTTCCCTTCCTTTAAATACCTTTCCTTTCTCATCCCTTCCTTACCCTTTCCTTTTTCATCTTTCTATTTTCCCTTTCCTTCACTTCCCTCTTTCCTTCCCGCTCTCCTTTTACGTCTTTTTTTTCCCTTCTTTCCTTTTTCCTTCTTTTCTTCTGTTCTCATCTTCCTTCCGCCTCCCCTCCCCTTCAATGCCTTCCTTTTTCATCCCTTCTCTTCCTCTTTCCCTTTTCGTCTCGTATTTCCCCTTTTCTTCATCTTCCCTCTCTTTTCTGTTTTTCCTTTCCTTGTATCTCTTTTTTTTAATTATTTTCTACTTTTCCTTCTCCTTTCCTTTTGCCCTTCTTTCCTTCTGCCCTTTCTTCATCTTCCTTCTGCTTTCCTTCCACATCCCTTCCCTATTCCTCTCTCGTGTTTCCCCTTTTCTTCAACTTCCCTCTCTTTCGTTTTACTTTTTATTACCTCTTTCTTTTTTCATTCTTTCCTATTTCCCTCTTCCTTCATTTTCATTCTTTCCTTCTGCTCTCTCCTCTCTTTTACTTCTTCCTTCCGTCTTTCCCTCTGCCCTTTCCTCATTTTTTCTCTTCTTTCCTTTTTTTCCCCCATTTACCTCCCTCCCTTTGCTACTTTCAACCCTTCTCTCCACTTATATTCCTTACCCTAATGTATCTCCCTCATCCCCTCTCGTACTGTCCACCCAACTTTCTTCCTCCTCCCCCCTTCCTCTCCTCCCCATATTCCAACTTTTTCTCCCCTCCCCTCATTCCATATTCCCCTCCTCCCCCTCCTCTGCATAACCATGAATACAAAGTGTGTTTTAAGGGGATACTGAAGTGGTATAGTGTGGGTATGGTATCCCGTTTGGTGTGGGGAGGGTGCAGGGGGTATGGAATGAGGGAAGGGGAGGAAGAGGTAGAATATGGGGAGTAGAGGAAGGGGAGGAGAAATAAGAGAGGGACAGAGGATGTAAAGCAGGAGGAAATGTGTAGATGGGAAAAGAGAGAGAACGGGGAAGAGAAAAAAGTGAAACGAAGGGGTGAACGTTGGAAAAGGAGGAAAATGAAGAGGAAAGAAAGGGCAAGAGGAAGGGGAGGGTGGAGTGTGTTGTGGTGTGGGTGGAGTGTGGTGTGAATGGTGTGTGTTGTGTTGGTGGTGTGGGTGTGGTGTGTTGTGGGTGGGGTGCGTTGCTGTGTGGGCGGGGTGGACATATTTGTGTGTACCCTGGAAACAACTTTAATGGGTCGAGGGAGAAAGCGATACAATGAAAACAGGAAGGAGGAATGAGAAGAGGATGAGGATACGCGTTGATGCAGAAAATAATAAAAGACTGAAAGAAGGAAAAAAGGATAAGAAAGTGCACAGTGAAAAGTATTTAATTTAGTGTTAAAAAGCAAGAGTGATGAAAACAGTCAACAGAACAGTCAAGCTTTAAAGCGGAAAATGAAAAAAAATTATATGGAATGACTGAAATAAAGAGAAAGTTTCCAATGGAGGTTACTATGACTGAACAATGCAAAGAGTGATATAATGAAACGAAAACCGATGAAGGAGAAAAGGAGGGTGATAAGTCAAGCGTTGAGGCAAATAATGGGAAAAAAAAGTTTAATGGCGGAAAAAAATGAAGATGAATAAGAAAGTGCACAGTGGAAATGACTAGAATGGAACAATGAACGATACATATTGTTAAAATAGTGAAATGCAAAGAAGAATCGGAAGCTAAACGTTAATACAGGTGTAAAGAGCGAAAGAAGTAGAATGAGAAAAAAAAAACAAAGATCAGGAAAATACACAGTGGAAATTGCTATAATGGAACAATGCATGAGATGATATAACATAAAAAGTGGAATGCAAAGAATAATAGGAAGCTAAATGTTAATACAGGTTAAGAGAGAAAGAAGTAGAATGATAATAGAGAAACATAGTTAGGAAAGTGCACAGTGAAAGTTATCGTGATGGAACAATGTATGAAGTTATATAATGACAAAAAAGAATAGTGAAAATAATAGGAAGTTAATACGGGGAACGAGAGGAAAAGTAGAAAATGATGAAGCAAGTGATATAATGAAAGGAAAAAACTGAGATAGGAAAATGATATACCAAACGATTATGCAGAAAAAGAAAAAAAAATGACACTGATAAAGGAAAGTTAATTAAAAAGAAGCGCACTTTGGGGATTACTTTTAGATGAAGCAAGACATGAAGTGAGATAATGTAAATAGGAAGAGGAAGAAAATGAGCAAACCAAGAAGGGAAAAGAAATGAGAAGAAAAATAGAAGAAAGGAAAGTTAGTTTAAAAGAAGGGCACCGTGTTGATTAATATTAAATGAAACTAGGCAAGAAGTGACACAACGAAAGAAAATTGAAAAAAAAAACATCAACTCAGTAACAAACCAAGAATCAATACAAACGGAAAAGGGAAAAAAAATTGAATAACAAAAAATGCTAAAATAGTGTCATACCAAAAAAGATAAACAGGAAGGAGAAGGTAAGAAGATATACAAGGATGCAAAGGGACATTAAGAGACTGCTAGAAGGGCGATGAGAGTAAAAAAGTATAAAGGCTGTGCTATATTAAGAAGATGGAGATGGTTTTTACAATGGGAGGGTGTCAAAATAGGAACATAAGAAGGGAAGGAAGAATAAAGCAAATGGAGAAAGTCTTTGCAATGTGTGTGTGTGTGTGTGTGTGTGTGTGTGTGTGTGTGTGTGTGTGTGTGTGTGTGTGGATTGTTATTACGAGAGAGAGAGAGAGAGAGAGAGAGAGAGAGAGTTGTGATTTCAGTGGAGTGGGTGGGTGAAGTGGCTGAATGGAGAAGTGGAGAAGTGGAAGGGGGTAGGAGAGAGCAACGGGAGGGGGTGGAGAAGGGGTGAGGTGGATGGCCAACTAAATTAACTTGTAACTCTGCATCTTAAGGACGAGGTGGAGGAAGAGAGGAGAGAAAAGAGGAATAATGAAGAGAAGGAAGAGAAGACAGTGTAGACAATCCGGTATCAAACCACTCCATGTTCTCTCTCTCTCTCTCTCTCTCTCTCTCTCTCTCTCTCTCTCTCTCTCTCTCTCTCTCTCTCTCTCTCTCTCTCTCTCTTCACCCTTCCACTCTCCCTCCCTCCCTCTGCATTATTGACCTTCACCCCCCAGAGAGAGAGAGAGAGGTCGTTACTGTTTTGTCACATGCAGGAAGTGATTAGTTCTTTCTTAGCCCATCTCTGTTATGACGTATGGAAGAAGGGAGACAGGAAGGAGAATGATGATAAAAGGTGGAGGAGAGGGAGGAAGGAAAGGGTTGTGGTGTGGAGGGGTTAAGGAGGAGGAGGACAGGGATGGGGTATGGAGGAGTTAGGGAGGAGGAGGAGGACAGGGTTGGGGTATGGAGGAGGAGGAGGAGGAGGAGGAGAAGGAGGAGGAGGACAGGGTTGGGGTATGGAGGAGTTAGGGAGGAGGAGGAGGAGGAGGAGAAGAAGCATACAGGGGGAAGAAGATGGGGAGGAAGAGAAGATAAAGTGTAGTGTAAGTGGGATGGGACGAAGTTGGAAGAGGGGGAGGAGGAGGAGGAATAGGGGGAAGGAAGAGGAGGAGGAGGAGAAGGAGAAAGAGTGAGGGGGAGGGTCGGTTTCATTCCCCCCTGCAACGTGGGCGTCAATGGTAGTGGAGGAGGAGCAGGAGGAGGAAGAAGAGGAGGAGGAGGAGGAGTAGGGCGTGGTGGTGGTAATGGTGGTGAGCGTGGTGATGAACATGCATTCTTATTTTCTCACCCTCTTACCTTCCTTCCCTCTCACTCCCTCTTCCTCCCTCACTCACCTGTCCTCTCACCTCCTCCCTCTCCCTCCCTCCCTCACTTACAAACTCACGTACTCCCTCGTTCCCCCTCTCACTCCCTCTCTCCCTTACTTGCCCTTCCATTCCCTCCTCCATGCTCGTGCCCTTTCCTTCCCTCCCTCACCTACACCTTCATTCACTCTCTTCCTCCCTCCCTCACTCACTCACTCACCTTCCCTCTCACTCACGCACTCACTCACTCACCTTCCTTTTCTCTCCCTCACCTGCCCTCTTCTCATTCACTCAGGCGCATCATAAGCAGCTAGTGAGTGAGTGAGGAAGGGAAGGAGGGGGGAAGGGAGGGAGGAGGGAGATTATGATGGCCGGTTTGGCACGAATAAGATAAACATACTATGCGTATACAAGAACGTCGGGAGGAGGAGGAGGAAGAGGAGGAGGAGGAGGAGGAGGAGGAGGATAGTGATGAACCAGATGAAAGAAGAGTATACACAAGTTCAAGAGGAGGAGAGGGGTAGGAGGAGGAGGAGGAGGAGGAGGAGAAACTAGTAAGACTTAAAGGAGAGGAATTTAAGAAGAATATTTGTTTAGAAGAAAAGGAGAATGAAAAAAAAGCAGAAAAAAGCAGGAAGATGAAGAAGAGGAAGAAGAAAACAGTAAACAGAAACAGAAGAAGAGGAAAAGGAGGAAAAACAGAAGAAAGAAGAAAATAAAGAGGAAAAAATAAGGGAGAGGAAAAGGGAGAAGAGGAGGAGGAAAACGAAGAAGAGGAAGAAGACTGAGGATGAGGAAGAGGAAAACACTGCGGTAGTTTCACACCAAAGAAGAACGAGCAAGCAACGCCGCTGGTGGTGGCGGTGGTGGTGCCGATGTGGGCGGGCGGGCCGTAGTGGTGGCGACAGAGGAGGAGGAGGAGTAAGAGCAGGAGGACGAGGAGGAGGAGGAAAATCGATGCGTGCCTTTCCCTGTGCGTGTGGCAGTGTTGGTGTCGGCGCCTGGCTGGTGGGAGGGAGAGAGAGGAGGCAAGGCAGTCGTAGTGCTACCGTGACAGTGGCAGCAGTAGTCGTAGCGGTGGATAGGAACGCTCAAACCTCCAACCTCTAACCTGCACGCCAAGCACAGAACCGCCCCGTACAAACCCCCTCGTACTTAGTTACAAGCGTAGGATCGATGGGTTGAAACAAGAGGATGAGTGAGAGGAGAGCCTTGCCGCCGCCGTCCCCGCGTGTTCAGCAGCAACAACAACAGCAGCCACAACACAGAAGGAGGAGGGCTGCAACACACTCCCCAAGGCCCTCAGCCCCTTCAACAGCTTCACGACACCACCAGCAGCCCGACGGAGGGGAGAATGAGTAAGGACGAAAGAGAGAATGGGTAGAGGAAAGGATTGACTGGCGAAGGAGAGATAGTAAGGATAGAACGAAAGAGTGGAAGGAGAGGAACGGATTGAGGAGTGAGAGAGTAAGGATAGGACAAAGGAGTTACAAGAGAAGGAAAGGATTGACTGACGTATGGGAGAGAGAAGGATTAAATGGAAGAACGGCCGGCAGAAAGGAGAGGGAGTTAGAATAGGATGAAAGGGATAATGGAAGGATAGGAAAGAACTGAAGGGTATGTAGAACGCCTGACGTAGGAGGGAGAGAAAGGATAGGACGAGACAGCTAATGAATGGAAGGAAAGGAAAGGATTGACTGGTGTTGGGGAAAATGAGACCCACATTTGACAAGGCTTTCGTAGATGTTGTGAGTATGTCCATGGGTAGTTTTATGACCCTTGCGATAGTTTGACCATTCTCCTGTACCTTGAACCCAGAAAAATACTCCTTAGAGCCCGATTGATCTTCTTTTCGGTTCCTTGGAAATAGTCGATGTGAGAGGCGGAAGTGTCTGAGAATATGAACTTAAAGATGGAACGAAAGAAAGAAGGGAAGGATTGAAATGAAGAACATCTGAGGGAGGGGAGAGACCAATTTAGGATAAGACGAAAGAAAGAATGGAAGGAAAGGATTGAATGTAAGAACGCCATATGGAGGGGAAAGCGAGATAGGAAGGATAGAATAAAAAGGTTGAGTAAACAAGGAGAAAGAAAAGGAAGTATGAGAAAGTAAAGAGTGCGAAGAAACGAGGTAATAAAGGAAAGAAAGGAACGGGTAGTGGGATTAGGTGAAGGACCAGAGGATCCTTGACTAATGAAAAAAGGAAGTAAAAGTAAGGGAATAAAGACAGGAAGAACAAGGAAACGAGAAAGAGAGAGTAAGGGAAAGAATAGGGAAACAGGATGAAAGTAAACGAACGAAAGTAGTAAAAGAAAAAGTAAGTAAAATGGGAAAAAAGTAAGGGAATGAAGGAAGAACAAGGAAACAAGACAGCAAGGGAAAGAATATGGAAACTGAATGAAAGTAAAGGAAAAAGAGTAAGGAAAGGGGAGGAAAAGGGAAGGGAATGAAGAGAGAAAGAACAAGGAAACAAGAAAGAGAGAGTAAGGGAAGGTATGGGGAAACTGGATGAAAGTAACCGAACGAAAATAGAAAGGAAAAAAATAGTTAGTAAAGAGGAAGAAAAGGGAAGAAAGAACAAGGAAACGAGACACAGAGTAAGGGTAAGGAAAGCGGAGGAAAAAAGGGAACGAAGGAAGAAGGAGCAAGGAAACGAAGGAAAGGAAGGGAAATAAAGGGAAAGACTGGGGAAGCTCGATGAAAGGAAAGCTCATAAAGGGACAAAAGTAGTAAGTGTGTTTTTGTGCGCGTTTTTTTTGTTTTTGTTTTTTTCAACCCCGTGAACTCTGGAAATGAAATGAGCAATGCACGAAGAGGTTACTTATTCACATCGTTTTCCTATACACCCTTGGTTCAAATTGTCATTGTACTCACGCGATTACTCTCCTCCTCTTCCTCCTTTCATGTATTTATTTCTATCGTTCTCCTCTTCATCCTCAGTTCGTGTTATTGTATTCACGCGGTTACTCTCCTCCTCTTCTTCCTCCTTTCATGTATTTATTTCTATCGTTCTCCTCTTCATCCTCAGTTCGTGTTATTGTATTCACGCGGTTACTCTCCTCCTCTTCCTCCTTTCATGTATTTATTTCTATCGTTCTCCTCTTCATCCTTAGTTCGTGTTATTGTATTCACGCGGTTACCCTCCTTCTCTTCTTCCTCCTTTCATGTATTTATTTCTATCGTTCTCCTCTTCATCCTTAGTTCATGTTATTGTATTCACGCGGTTACTCTCCTTCTCTTCTTCCTCCTTTCATGTATTTATTTCTATCGTTCTCCTCTTCATCCTTAGTTCATGTTATTGTATTCACGCGGTTACCCTCCTTCTCTTCTTCCTCCTTTCATGTATTTATTTCTATCGTTCTCCTCGTCATCCTTAGTTCGTGTTATTGTATTCACGCGGTTACTCTCCTCCTCTTCTTCCTCCTTTCATGTATTTATTTCTATCGTTCTCCTCTTCATCCTTAGTTCGTGTTATTGTATTCACGCGGTTACTCTCCTTCTCTTCTTCCTCCTTTCATGTATTTATTTCTATCGTTCTCCTTTTCATCCTCAGTTCGTGTTATTGTATTCACGCGGTTACCCTCCTTCTCCTCTTCCTCCTTTCATGTATTTATTTCTATCGTTCTCCTCTTTATCCTCAGTTCGTGTCATTGTATTCACGCGGTTACCCTCCTTCTCTTCTTCCTCCTTTCATGTATTTATTTCTATCGTTCTCCTCTTTATCCTCAGTTCGTGTCATTGTATTCACGCGGTTACCCTCCTTCTCTTCTTCCTCCTTTCATGTATTTATTTCTATCGTTCTCCTCTTCATCCTCAGTTCGTGTTATTGTATTCACGCGGTTACTCTCCTCCTCTTCTTCCTCCTTTCATGTATTTATTTCTATCGTTCTCCTCTTCATCCTTAGTTCGTGTTATTGTATTCACGCGGTTACTCTCCTCCTCTTCTTCCTCCTTTCATGTATTTATTTCTATCGTTCTCCTCTTTATCCTTAGTTCGTGTTATCGTATTCACGCGGTTACTCTCCTTCTCTTCTTCCTCCTTTCATGTATTTATTTCTATCGTTCTCCTCTTTATCCTTAGTTCGTGTTATTGTATTCACGCGGTTACTCTCCTCCTCTTCTTCCTCCTTTCATGTATTTATTTCTATCGTTCTCCTCTTTATCCTTAGTTCGTGTCATTGTATTCACGCGGTTACTCTCCTTCTCTTCTTCCTCCTTTCATGTATTTATTTCTATCGTTCTCCTCTTTATCCTTAGTTCGTGTTATCGTATTCACGCGGTTACTCTCCTCCTCTTCTTCCTCCTTTCATGTATTTATTTCTATCGTTCTCCTCTTCATCCTTAGTTCGTGTTATTGTATTCACGCGGTTACCCTCCTCCTCCTCTTCCTCCTTTCATGTATTTATTTCTATCGTTCTCTTCTTCATCCTCAGTTCGTGTTATTATCGTATTCACGCGGTTACTGCATTTCGTTTTCCTCCTTTCATATCGTCGGAGGGAGTAGCTTTCGTTTTCTTTTCGTGTCACAGTCTATTTATTTATTTATTTTGAACGATTTTCTTTTATTTGAAGGTCAAGTTGAGGCGGTCGATCTTTACCCAGATCTACTACTACTACTACTACTACTACTTTTCTTCCTCAGCAGGACATATCGTAGTTTCAGAAGGGGGTGACTCTTCTATATACATGAGATCGACTATGTAGAGTATATACGATTCATGTTTTAAAGTACTATTGTTGATGATGATTGCTATTGATGTACTACTGTTTATTGGCAAGCTTAGTTAACCTGTACCTTCCCTCACTTCTTGATCTATTTCTCTTTCATTTCACATTTCATCTTCTTCATCTTCTTCTTCGTCTTCGTCTTCTTCTCCTCCCCCAGAAAAAAATAATAAAATCTCATAAAACCGAATTGGACTTGTAATCAACTTTTTTTTTTGTATCTTCCCGTTCTTGGTTTATTTTCATGTCCAGTCTCCTTCCTCCTCCTCCTCCTCCTCCTCCTCCTCCTCCTCCTCCATTTCCTCATTGCATTACGCCGCGTCGCCGCCCCTCCCCTCCACCTCATCCACACACACACGCCTCGCTCGCACCTGTCCTTCCCCCTTCATTAGACATTCTCAGGTGGACTGGTGGCATTTACAGGAATAGGTTGACTCGGCCGGGTTCTGCTCCATCTCCTCTCTTTCCTCTCCATGAGCAAAGGGTGACATTTAGCTTCCTCTTCTTCCTCCTCTTCTTCCTCTCTTCCTCCTCTGTCTTCTTCTTCTTCTTCTTCTTTTTCGTTCCTTTTTTCTCTTCCTCTTCAACCTCCTCCTCGTCCTCCTCTTTATCCTCCTCCTCCTCCTCCTCCTCCTCCTATTACTACTACTACTACTACTACTACTACTACTACTACTATCTCTTTTTCTTTGCCATCATTTTCATTAGTTTTTTTTTCTTTTTCGTCTCTTATCTTGTTCTTGCCTTGTTTTTGTTCTTCTTTTTCTTATTATTCCTTTACCTCCTCCTCCTCCTCCTCCTCCTCCTCCTCTCGTTGTCGCTATAATAAACGTCAATATTGATTGTGTCACGTATTTCCTTGTTTATTCTCTCTCTCTCTCTCTCTCTCTCTCTCTCTCTCTCTCTCTCTCTCTCTCTCTCTCTCTCTCTCTCTCTCTCTCTCGTCAAAGTTGTCTCGCCCTAAAGGAAAACGGAAATATTGGAATTGTGTTGGAAAATTGGATAGGAAAAAAGGCGTATTGGTTTGTTTTGTTGAAGAAAAGAATGTTATGTTTTTTGTGGTATTACTTGCTTTGTGTTGTGCCCTGGTGGTGGTGGTGGTGGTGATGGTGGTGGTGAAAAGGTGATTGTATGGGGGAAGGACAATTGGGGTGGAGGCTGCGAGGTGGTGTTGGTGGTGGTGTTGAATGTGGTGGTGTTGGTAGTAGTAGTAGTAGTAGTAGGAGGAGGAGTGGTAGTAGTATTAGTAGTAGTAATAGTAGTAAGGTAGTGATCATGGCAACAAGGAAATAAAAAAAAGCTATTATTTGCAAGGGAAAAAGTAGGAAAAAAACAAACAAAAAAAATATCATGTTAAAAAAGAAAGGGAGAGGAAGAACATAACTTTTTTTTCCCTCCTTGTCATTAATTTCCTGGGTAAAAAAAGTGGAAAAAACTCAAGTTATTACGTAGTTAAAAATTTTAGATTACGGAGTATCTCTCTCTCTCTCTCTCTCTCTCTCTCTCTCTCTCTCTCTTCAAAACTCCCACATTCAAGCAATCTCCTTTCCCCTTTCTCACGGCCCCCTCCCCCTCTCTCCTCTTCATCCTTCACGTCCCTTCCCTTCCCATCCACATCAGAAATTTTACTCCTTCCCTCCCTCTCTCTCCCGCTGAACCACATTGCTCCTCTTCCGTCCATCTTTCCCATATACTCCTCCTGGCTCTTCCTCCTTCCCTTTACTCTCCTCATATGCATAATACAAGCACACTCATTTTACACACACACACACACACACACACACACACACAGTGTACGTTTGTAACTCGTCTGTTTATACTTTATAGGAATGCATAATCACGTTTTCTCCGTCAGTAGAAAACGGAATCGGCAATATCGTTGAAAGGATAGACTTAAACAGCCTACTTAAATGATTTATTATTATTATTATTATTATTATTATTATTATTATTATTATTATTATTATTATTATTATTATTATTATTATTATTTTACTTATTTTTGTGGAAAGTACACGTGGCCATTATGTAAACCATTTTGTGTGTGTGTGTGTGTGTGTGTGTGTGTGTGTGTGTGTGTGTGTGTGTGTGTGAGAGAGAGAGAGAGAGAGAGAGAGAGAGAGAGAGAGAGAGAGAGAGAGAGAGAGAGAGAGAGATACACTCAAAATATCAAAACGTGACAACCGAAAAAGGAAAAAATAACTGAATGAATAAAGAACTTCCATCACACAATGCTCAACAAAGCAAACGGGACAATACAATCGGACAACAAAGAAGACAAAAGAATAAAAGAATAATAAAAGGAAGAAAACAAGAATAGCCAACAAAAAAATGAGTCGAAGGGAATAATCGTGAGCGTGCAAGGTGAAAATACGTGATTACAGGTAACAAGCGTGAAAACCGTGACACCTGTGCACACAATGGCACCCCTGCATCACCTGTGTTAAGTGTTGCCGGTGTTTCTTTTGTGTGTTAGAAGACCATTTTTATTTATTTTAATGCCTGATCTTACAAACGTTGTATTAGTCTTTGTTAACACTAATTTTACTGATTTGTCTTTTTTGGGCCGTTTTTCAAGGCGTGGTTAGTTGGTTTAGTTGATTTTTTACATCACTTTTACGATTCAGTTTGTAATATGTCAACTGTGAAAATCCAACACTTTTAGCTAACACCGTCCCGAAAATTAAATTAATAAGCCACATACCTGTTGATAAATACTAATACGACGTCTAACAAATCCGTGGTAAAATTTGTTTGCCTAAATATAAATTCTCGTAATATTATGAAGAGCTATTTTTGTGCTGTATATTATGACTATTCCAAGCTCTCTTACTAAACGATGTCAGTTGCTACCAGTTCAAAACCCAACGTCGACTTCCAAACTGTTTAATTGCTTTCCCTGTGTCCCGGGGTAATGAGTTCTGACCACGAGTCTCCAAGGCCACTGCGACGGAGATAAGCACCGAGGCCATGCTCTGCTATATAGCGTATGCTCCCAACTTTACTTTGAGCCTCACATAAACCAAGGGCTCTTTCTAAACTGTTTATTCTCCCTTCCTGAGCTTCACATAAACCAGCGGCGGCTTCCAAACTGTTTATTCCTCTTCGTTGCACTCCACAAACTTCACTTTCAGTTACGTTTTCTTCGCCTATTTGCACCATACTGTTACTGACAGAGAAAAACTGATATGTTGTGTGTAGCCATTAACCCGTAACAGTGGTTCATAGATAGCTTGCACGGAACGGCGTCTGGCTCACTCATACGAACGATTGGACTAAAATACAGCGGCAACTTCTTAACTTTTTTTGTATATTATGTCCTTTTTCTCCTGTCCTCTTCTTTATCTTTGCATTTCATCCCTTTTCTTCTCCCGTTCTTCTTTCCCGTCATCACCACCATCACCACTTTCTTCATCACATCCTTTGCTTACCACCCTTTTTTATACTTTTCTTTCTCTCGCTTTCTCCTTATGTGGTGGCATGTAGAGTAGATGTGTTTAGCCAAGCCCACCTCTGCACCTTTACCTGTATGCTGTCACCTGTGAAGGGTGAACCTGTGTAGGGTGTGTTAAGGTGCAAGGGAAGGCGTAGTGCAGTGAATGGGAGGGACACAGCTACTTTAGGCCAAGGGAAGTTAGTTTAAAGGTGTGGGTCACGAGAGGTGGAGGAGGAGGAGGAGGAGGAGCAGACAAAAGAAAAAAAACACGCATGCAGGAAACGAGTATAGATATGATGTAAGGAGAGAGAGAGAGAGAGAGAGATACACAAAGCAATACAAATTAGGAAGGAAATGTCAACAAGAATCAAATTATGGAATGGGTTAAGTAGTGGCCTTGAACTCTCTCTCTCTCTCTCTCTCTCTCTCTCTCTCTCTCTCTCTCTCTCTCGGGTGTGGGTGTCGGTGGTGTGGGCAGCTGATGTGTCTTACCTGCTTAGTTAGGTGTGACTCATGTGGGTGTGTTGTGGGCTGCTTGTGGGCCTACCGGAGGAGGAGGAGGAGGAGGAGGAGGAGGCGGAGGCAAAAAGGAAAGTGATAGACAGGAAAGGTATAAAAATAGAAATGTCAGTAGAATATTCGAATGTGAAGAGTGAGTGGAATTGAAAAGAAAGACAGGAGGAGGAGGAGGAGGAGGAAGAGGAGGAGGAGGAGGAGGAGTCAAGAAAGAAAGTTATAAAAAAAGAAATGTTAGTCGGATATCAAATGTGAAGCGTGAGTAGAATTGATAAGGAAAAGAAAAACAGGAGGAGGAGGCGTGAAAATGAGTAAAAGAAGATAAAAAGGATGAAGAAGGACAGACAGACAGAAGGAAGAAGAGGAGACGGTGATGAGGGACAGGAGGAGGAGGGACAAGGGAGTGGGATGAGTCATATAACATTGCAGGATTCCTTTACACACACACACACACACACACACACACACACACACACACACACACACACACACACACACACACATACACTCTCTCTCTCTCTCTCTCTCTCTCTCTCTCTCTCTCTCTCTCTCTCTCTCTCTCTCTCTCTCTCTCTCTCTCTCTCTCTCTCTCTCTCTCTCCGGAAACACACTCACCACCACCACCACAACCACCACCACCATCACCACCACTACCACGTGTCTCACCACTACCACCACCGCCACTACCGCCCACTCACTCCCTCTCTCCCTCCCTCTCCCTCCCACTCCCATCCTCAAGCTCAGTGGTGGTTTAGAGGCGGTGGTGAGAGGTGTGTGTGTCGTGTTCTCCTCCTCGGTTCACGGTGGCGGTGTTGCGTCACCACCACCACCATCATCATCATCATCATCATCATTGCTTTGACGTATCTGCTTTCCATCCCCTTTTTTTCTATTCTTTTGTCCCTTTTTTTTTACCATTGCGTCTTATTCCTCCTTCGTGTCATCACCATCATCACCACCACCATCACCACCACTGCGTTATCATATCTTTTGCTTCCCACCTCCTTTTTCTTCTTTCTTTTTGTCCTTTTCTTTATATTTGTATCTTATCTCCTTTGTTTTCTCTTTCCTCCTTTCTGTCATCACCACCCCCTCCATCACCACCACCACCCTCATCACCACCACTGCGTTAACGTATCTTTTGCTTCCCATCCCCTTTTTCTTCTTTTTTTTGTCCTTTTCCTAATATTTGCATCATATCTCTTTATTGCTCTTTCCTCCTTCCTTTCATCACCACCCCCTCCACCACCACCCTCATCATCACCACTGCGTTATCTATCTTTTGCTTCCTATCCCCCTTTTTCTTCTTTTGTCGTTTTCTTTATATATACATCTTATCTCCTTTGTTATCTCTTTCCTCCTTTCTGTCATCACCATCATCACCACCACCACCACTGCGTTATCATATCTTTTGCTTCCCATCCCCCTTTTTCTTCTTTTCTTTTGTCCTTTTCTTTATATTTGCATCTTATCTCCTTTGTTATCTCTTTCCTCCTTTCTGTCATCACCATCATCACCACCACCACCACTGCGTTATCTATCTTTTGCTTCCCATCCTCTTTTTTCTTCTTTTCTCCCTTCCTTTTCTTTACCTTTACATTTTATTTATTTTATTTTCTCCTTCCTGCTTGTCATCATTACCATCAGCATCACCATCACTTGTCACTCTCACCTCTGCGTTATCATATTTTTTTGCTTCCCACCCCCTTCTTTTTCTTTTGTTTTGTTACCTTCGCATATTATCTCTTTTGTTTTGTCTTTCCTCTTCCTGTCATCATCATCATTATCTTCACTTCCCTCACCACATCCTCTGCTTGCCACCCTTTATCTTGTATCTTGTCCTCTTCCTTTCCTCCCTTTCTACTTTTTTATCTTTTTTGGTTTCTCTATTTTTTCTTTCCAGTCATCATCATCATTACCACTATCCTTATCACCCATTTTCTCTTCCTTTCTCTTCCTCTTCTACTTATCTTCTTCCCTCTTCTTCTTTTCCTTTCTATCTCTCCACTCACCATCACCATCATCACCACCACCATCACCACCCTCATCACCTCCACTGTGCTGACATAACCTTCGCCCCTTCCTCTCCCCCTTCACCTTTATCTTTCTCTTCTCCCTCCCTTCCACTTATCTTTTTCTCCTACTTTTTTTTCTCAGTTTCCTTTTCTTTAATTTCACAATCGCTCATTACCACCAATTAGCTTTTCCTCTCTTCTTTATTTTATTTCTCTATTTCTCTCCTTATTTCTTTCTCTCTCTCTCTCTCTCTCTCTCTCTCTCTCTCTCTCTCTCTCTCTCTCTCTCTCTCTCTCTCTCTCTCTCTCTCTCTCTCTCTCTCTCTCTCTCTCTCTCTCTCTCTCTCTCTCTCTCTCTCTCTCTCTCTCTCTCTCTCTCTCTCTCTCTCTCTCTCTCTCTCTCTCTCTCTCTCTCTCTCTCTCTCTCTCTCTCTCTCTCTCTCTCTCTCTCTCTCTCTCTCTCTCTCTCTCTCTCTCTCTCTCTCTCTCTCTCTCTCTCTCTCTCTCTCTCTCTCTCTCTCTCTCTCTCTCTCTCTCTCTCTCTCTCTCTCTCTCTCTCTCTCTCTCTCTCTCTCTCCCCATTCCACCCCTCCCTTATTTCTTCCTTTTCCATCTCTTAACTTTCGTCACCGTCATCGTATTAGCATATTACTTACGTCTCTCATCCTCTTCCTCTCCTCTCTCCCTCTCCCTCTCCCTCTCCTCTCTCCCTCTCCCTCTCTCCCTCCCTGTCCCTAATCTCTTACTCATCCTGACGTCACTCTCTCCCTTTCCCGCCTGTGCAGCATCACCCTCGCCTCCTCCCATCGTCTCCGTCGTACCCTCTCATTCTTTCTTTCTCTCTTTCTCTCCCTCGGTCACTTTTTGTCCTATCCTAAACACGCTGTCCTGATTTTTTTGCCTCTGCTTCATTCATGGTTTCTTCTGCTCTTTTACTGTTTCTTTTTTTTTTTCTTCGTCTTCTTCATTCAGAGTTTCTTCTTCTCTTCTTCATTCACTCCTCTGCTTTCAATACACCATTTTTTTCATCTCTCCTTCACTCATTCTCTCTTTTATTTCCATTTATATTCATCTTCTTAATTCACACTTCCTCCTTCTCTCTTCCTTTCCTTCTCCTCGTCCTCCTCCTCCCTCCTCTTCAGTTACTCCGTTTTTCCTCCTCTCCCTCATTTATACATTCGGTCTCTCCTTCATTCTTCTTCCTTTTTACCCTTTCCTTCTTTCTTCGTCTCCCTATTTCACGCTTTCTGTCTTTCTCCATCCTTGCCATCCTTTCTTTCCCTCTTCCTCTCCTTCATTCGCCCTTTCCTTCCTCCTCACCCTTTCTCCCTCAACCTTGCCCACCTTTGGCTTATCGGGTGACCTTTCTCCTTTCGTGTTTCTCCCTTCGTGTTTGTTTCTCCGTTTTTCCCTCACCCTCGTTTTATGTCCATTGCCTCACTCACCCTTCTCGACCTCTTTCTGTTAACGTGTATACTTGCCCATCCTAGTCCCATCACCTCGTCCTCATGTCACCCTAAACATCACTCATCACTCCACCCTTTTCTTTGCTTCTTTATGCTTCTCTTCCTTCACCCTTTCTTTCTCCGCATGTCCTCTTTCCATCACCTTATGTTGCCCTAAACTTTATAAATCTGTATAGGTGTTTTACGTATCACTGTCCCCTTTCTCCGTGCTCTGATCTTTTTCACTTTTCCTTCCCTCCACGACCTCTTTTCCTTCACCCTCTTATCATCTTCACCTTAACGAATCGCTGCACCTTTTCTCTGTGTCATTATCTTTCTCTTCTCTCATCTTTCCCTTCCCTCCACGACCTCATTTCCTTCACCCTCTTATCACCTTCACCTTAACGAATCGCTGCACCTTTTCTCTGTGTCATTATCTTTCTCTTCACTCATCTTTTCCTTCCCTCCACGACCTCTTTTCCTTCACCCTCTTATCACCTTCACCTTAACGAATCGCTGCACCTTTTCTCTGTGTCATTATCTTTCTCTTCACTCATCTTTTCCTTCCCTCCACGACCTCATTTCCTTCACCCTCCTTTCACCTTTACCTTAACGAATCACTACACCTTTTCTGTGTGTCATCATCTTTCTCTTCACTCATCTTTTCCTTTTCTCCACGACCTCATTTCCTTCACCCTCTTATCACCTTCACCTTAACGAATCGCTGCACCTTTTCTCTGTGTCATTATCTTTCTCTACACTTATTTTTTCCTTCCCTCCACGACCTCTTTTCCTTCACCCTCATACCATCACCACCCAAGTTACCATCTCTTATTCGGAGGGTGTAACATATATCCACCCTGTCCCTCCCTATACTCTTACTCCTCCCTTCACCCTTTCTCGGTTTCAGTATCCCTTCATTTACTCACTTTTACTCCTTTCACTCACCTATCATCACCACCATCACCCAGTAACTCACCACATGTAGATAAAAAAGAGTGTGTGTAGGTGTCTATGGGTGTGTGAGTGGAGGTGTGTGTGGGTGAGTGTGTCAGTAGCACCCCATTACAAGTACATTCACCCACCCATCACCTTGTTACAACAGCTCCCTTGTCACTTGCTTATTATAACGAAGTGTAGGTTTGTGTGGACGTGTGTGAGGGGGGGGGGGGGGCTATATCGCAAGCACCCCATTAGATTGATTAGAAGTACGCTCACTAACCGATCAATCCATTATCACTTCACCCCTTGTACCTCACCCATCATAAGCAAATGTAGGTGTGTGTGGAGGTGTCTATAGAGGAGGTGGGTATATTGCAAGCACCCCATTAGATTGATTAGAAGTACACTCACTCATCCATCATCACCATTACCCCCTCCCTTTAGTACCTCGCCCATTACACCCCCATTACCAACTCTTCCCTGTCCCATCATAGCCCAGTGCGTGTATGGGTGAGTGGAGCTGTGTGAGGGCCTGAGGGGAAGGAGGGTATATCAAAACCCATTACCCACCCATCGCCCCCATTATCAACTTGTCCCTGTCCCTCGCCTATCATAGCCCCGTGCGCGTGTGGGTGTGTCGCCTGTGCAGCCCCTCGGGCGGGCAAGGAAGGCAGGCAGGTTGATATGGGTGGCCGGGGCGGGGTGGTGCTGCGCCGGCGTGCGGGGGGCGGGGACGTGGGCGGGGAGGTCACCAAGCCTCCGCCCAGACCCAAGTCCAGAGACTACTCGAGGCCGTGGCGCAGGTAAGGGTCTGGTCACACCTGGAGGACTGCTTTTACCTTGCCGTGGATTAGTCACCTTTACACCTGGCGTTACCGTACTCTTGGTGATGTTTACCTGGATATTTTATTGTTCACCACTATCATCATCATCATTTCTGTCTTACTTTCTGGGTCTGGGCACACCTGGAGGACGCTTTTACCTTGCCGTTGATTTGAGTTATCCTTACACCTTATCTATTCTTAATTAATGATGTTTAATCTACCTGGATGTTTTAATGTTCACAACTATCATCATCAGTATCTTAGCCTTCTGGGTCTGGGCACACCTGGCGTATTGTTTTTACCTCACCGTGGATTAGTTACCTTTACACCTGGTTTGTTATCTTACTCTTAATGATGTTTAGCTTATTGGGATGTTTCATTGTTCTTACCACGATCATCATCATCATTACTATCGTACCCTTCATCACTGTCTTATCTCCACCACAATCATAACCCCTTATATTACACCGGAAACCAATTACCTAGGTTAGTCAATGCTCACCTGAAGTTAACCTATTTAAAGCGCCCAATTAAAGGTGGTAGATAATAGTCTGGACACCTTAATTACCTGTATTTTGAGGAGTATCACCTTTATTTAAGTCACCTATACCTTACCTGTATGAAGCATGTAATTAAAGGTGAGAAGGCAATGATCTCCACCTTACCTCTTTCCCTCCCTTCTTCTCCTCCTCCCTTCCTCTAACTTCTCCTTACCCTTTTATCACCCTTACCTCTTCCTCCTCCTATAGTTATTTTTTAGAGCTCACCGTTTGATTTAATTCGTCTGAAGTTTACTTACAAAAACCGTGCATGTAACGATGATTCAGTAATAATCTGTTGTCCAACCTGTACCTTACCTATAGCTTTCTTTTTGAGATTATCTTTATTGTTATAAATTACCTGTAGAAAATGAGCATTCAAAGGTGATAAGTAATTCCGGACACCTTTATTTTAACATCAGCTACCTGTGGTGCTTTTTGGAGATCACCTTTTTTTATTCCACTCACCTGAGGTCCACATGTGGAAAACGTGCATTTAAATGGGGATAAAGTAACACCTTTATCTTATCGTTAGTTACCTTGTTTATTAGATATCCGTTCCTAACCTGAGGTGAAGAAAATGATTTAAAAGTGATAATCTTAGCCTTGACTTGGTTCCATTAAACTATTCGCGAAAAAAGCCACGACATTGCAGGTGGAAAATAGTACCCATAATTGATTCGTCCTTAAAGCTTCGGCTGCATAAAAAATCGCTTATGACTTCCTGCTTAAAGTCTGCAGTTCCTGAATGGCCGCACTTCCTGAACGAACAGTGGCAAGAGTGACGACAGGAGAAATATCAGTGTCCTCAAAGAACGGAGACAACATTCCTTCACGTCACGTTCCTCTCGGTTCCTTCAGTGCACGGATCCAACTTCCGTAAACAAAAGCAGCTTCTCGATCGTATTTCCATCCTTACGCCAGATTTTTTTAAGCGTAGTATGAGAATTTATTAACCGTTATGTGGCTAGCCTGGCTTTTTAACTACATTTTTGTGACGGAGTTAGGTAGAAGTGTTGGACTTTCGGGGTTTAGTCCACATATTACAAACTCAGTCGTAAAAAGTGATATAAAAAATCAACAAAGCCAATTAACCACGCCTTAAAAACGGATCACAAAAGACAAATCAGACGCATTATTGTTGATGAAGACTAATACGACGTAAAAAAATCAAGCGTTAATCAAAGAACGAAGATAACGACACCCCTTTACATTACGTTCGTCTAGATTCTCACAGTGCAAACTTTTACTCCTTTCGTAAAATCAACTTTATAACAATCATATTTACTTAAAGAATGAAGATACACAAAATTCCTTTACGTGAAGTTCCTCTAGGCTCACTTATTACTCGATCTTTATTACCCACAAAACAAAGCATGAAAAATTGACTCTTTAAAAGACGAAAATACACCACATTTCTTTACGCTTCGTTCCTCTAGATGCGCTCACTGCACGGATGTTTTTATGCACTTTAATAAAATGTACTTCATAAGAATCGTATTTCCTCAAAGAACGGAGACACGCAGCATTCCGCTACGTCGCACTGCTTTACGTCACGTTGCCCTCGATTCGTCCAAGTGCATCAGTTTTACTACTTTATGCATCAATAGTACAACGCATGTCTCACTTTACATCAAATTCCTTTGCATTACGTTAGATTTCTTTGCATCACAATAACTTGATTACATCAACATCTTTAACTCGACGACGTAATTCCCTTTATATACGTTTACGTTACGTCAGAACCTTTTTATTTTGCATCATAACCTGGTTATTTTATCTTAGAATCCATCACACTTTTTACTAACCCATTGATTTACATCAGCACAGGGGCGTTTCTAGGGTTCAAAAACATTCGGGGCTAAGAGAAAACATCAGAGGCTGAAGTTTACAGTGAGCGAAAAAAAATGTGGGGGGACCTGTTTGCGTTCACCACCATGCATCTAAGATAAACACATACAGCTACTCTCCCAGATTGCACAGTAAACTTCAGACTGCTCAAACTACTGGTATATGGCTTGAAAATGTAATCTTTAGTATGAACTTTACTATTATTTTTTGGAGACGAGGGCACGGGCCCTGGGGGTGAAAAAATGTTCGGGGCCAGAGTCAAAACATTCGGGGCTCAACCTCCGAAAGCCCAAGGCTAACGACGCCACTGCATGAGCACCCTTTGCACTACATCTGAATCCCTTACTTGAGATCAGAATTTCTTGCTGTACAAGAAATCCCTTTATTCATCTTAATTAAGAAACCCATAAATTTACATCATAACCCTTTACATCAAAACCCTTTGCACTTCATCTGAATCCTTTACTCGATATCAGAATTTAGAACCCTCTACTCGATATCAGAACCCTTTACTCTACATCAGAACCCTTTACAGAACGTTGTCATTTAATTTAATTTAATTTTATTTAATTTAAATCAGAATCCTTTTCTCTTCATAGAGGCATACATTTTTATCAAGACACTTAACACTACATCAGAACCTTTTAATTTACATCAGAATCCTTTTCTCTTCTTCTTAAAGGCACAAATTTTTATCAAGACACTTACACTACATCAGAACCTTTTAATTCACATCAGAATCCTTTTCTCTTCTTCATAAAGGCACAAATTTTTATCAGAACCCTTTGCTCTACATCAGAACCCTTCACCCGACACCACAACCTTTTACTCAACAACAGATCCTTTATGTTTACTCGTTCCCGTGGTCTTGGTTCTCGATAGTGCGTGGAGGCGTCTAGGAAACCACCAGTAAGGCCACGGATAGGACCTTGAGACTACGGTATGTGGCGAGAGAGAGAGAGAGAGAGAGAGAGAGAGAGAGAGAGAGAGAGAGCATTCTTTTGTCATCTGTTTCCTCCATCCTCTATTATTATCCCTCTTCCTTCTACTGTTATTCTTTTTTTCTTCATCTCCATTTTTTTCCTTCCCTTCCTCCTCAATCTTCCTCATCCTCTTCTCGTGTTCTTATTCTCTCTTATTTTTCTTGTTCTTATCTTCCTCTTCCGTCTTCCTGCACCTACTGAGAGAGAGAGAGAGAGAGAGAGAGAGAGAGAGAGAGAGAGAGAGAGAGAGAGAGAGACCTTGCGTAGGGGGCGGAACTGTTCATATGCGTAGAGGCGGGGGGCGGTGCTAGCGGTGGTGGTGGTGATGGCGGCTGTGGTGGTGGTGGTGGTGATGGCTGAGAGGCGAAGGACGAGCCCGACGAGGAGGCCCCACAGTCATATAGGGACAGTCCTCGGTGCCGGGTGTGAGTGGCTGACTGGCTGGGTGACTGGCGGCGTGGTTTGGGTGACTGGCTGATTATCTTCGCTCCTACTCGTATTCTGCTGCTGTTGGTGATTATCATGAGTGTTTTACTGTTTGGGTTGAAGAAAGTTATCCATGGGTACGCTTATTTGTGTTGTTTTTAGGTGTTCTTTTATGGGTGGTTTCTGATTGTGTTACTTTTTTTGCCCCTTTTTGTTTGTGTGTCAGACGTTAATTTATCAAGAATTATCCGCTTGTTGAATTGTGTTTGTTCTTTTGTGTTGTTTGTGTTGAAAAAGTTATCTATTCATTTACTTCGTTTTTAGGTGATATTATATGATTGTGTTTTTTTATTATTTTTTTTCTTTTAAGTTTGTTTCAATCGTTATCAAGAATGACCTATGTGTTGAATTGCGTTTTTTTTTCAATAAGTAATGAATGGAAACGAAAGCAGAGAGAGGTGAGGGAAGAGAGGGTAAGGAATGCAGGTGACGTATAAGAGGGAAGAAAGATTAAAGAGGGAGGGAAAGGAAGGAGAGGTGAAGTGAGAGAGAGAGAAAGGAAGAAAGTCAAGGAAATAAAGGGAACGGATAAGAAGGAATGTAAGGGGAAGAAAGGGAAGAGAAAGGAGAGGAAATAAAGTGTGTGAAATTATAACAGGAAGATGATGCCAGGTAGACTGGAAATGAGGGAAGAGCTAAAGGAAGAAAAAAAAAGACGAGGGAAACAAAAAGGGCAGGGAAAGAAGTAAGGAGTAAGGAGAGGTGAGGTGAGGTGAGGCAAGGCAGTGAGTGATGCAGATGATGAACAATTCCCAGAAGTCTTACTCATCTCAAGGCCATTTCTGGTGCTTGTGTGTGATTCATGCGAGTTCGCCTTGACTCTGTGATGCCTTGTTCTGCTGCGGGTGGGGCAAAACAACAGCTGTGGCCCAGTGACTAAGTGCAGGTAGTTGATTTGGTGCGTTTTCCTTGAGCTAGTAATTGGTGTGAGAGAAATGGTTATGATCAGATGTGTTGCTGGTGATTATTCTTTGGCTGACGTACTGCCACATTCTGTTCTATATTTCTGGTTGGGTCTTGTCACTGCTGAAATATTCTGGGGTGTACAATACTTTCTCGCACGGTCGTATTCCTGATGTCATCACTTATTGGTAACTCAAAAAACAACGGCGGCTTCTAAACCACATTTCGCTTTCTTTGCGTTCCACTACTTCGCTTCCGTACACGCGCATATTATTGATAACAGAAAAGTAATATGTTGGACGTAGCCATTAATCTCTGAAACAGGTTAAACTGGTTGTACGGAACGGGGCTTGGCATACTGATTTTGTAGGAAGTTTGGAACTGTTATGAGGTGAACGGAAGAAATGGAATGGTTTAGGAAGGAAGGCTTTTTATTATGGGTATTTTTGTTTTGTACTTTGGCTGAAATAATTAGGATGCATTCACTGGGTTTTGAGATGAATTATTGATATGTTGTGTCGTGGTAAGTGAAATACCCTGGCATTATTTTTCCTTATCAATGCAGCAAATTCGTGACTAACCTAAATATCTTTCTTGGTTCTTTCCTCTTTTAATCTTATATTCATTATTTATGTGGATCTATTTTTCATATCAGTGCATCTGTATCGCATCTCCTTTAGAAGTACACATATATAGCCTCAAATGCCATTATAACACCCTCCACAACACACAATTCACAATGTTTACAGGCCAACACGTAAGCCATCACAATACCATAGTCAACCCATATTAGAGCAACCAGAGAGAACGGGCCCCTTGCCACCCCCTATCATGTGCTGCTCTCTGGTGAGGAGCGGCAGAAACATGACCCATAACACACCTCTCAGCTGTCTCCGCCTTGCCCCAAGTGGTAATGGAGAGAGAGAGAGAGAGAGAGAGAGAGAGAGAGAGAATGTTCATTGTGTGGTATTTGCTATCATGAGACGCCTACTATCATCATGAATCGTTTTGTCCTTTTTTCAGAGAGAGAGAGAGAGAGAGAGAGAGATGCAGGGGATATACCTTTAATTATGCAGTAGTGATGAATTTAATATGAATGAAATACGAAATCTCTACACACACACACACACACACACACACACACACACACACACACACACATACATACGTCCATACATACAAACAAGCACGCATACATCATACATTTTTTTTTTTTTTACAACAAAGGAGGCAGCTCAAGGGCACACAAAACAAGAAAACAATAATAAAAAAAAAGCCCGCTACTCGCTGCTCCTAAAAAAGAAACAAAAGAGGTGGCCGAAAACAAGATCAAATACATACACATTTTCATATTTTAATTTTCCTCACTGTTTCTCCTTTGTCTTCATTATCATACCTATTAATTAATATAGTGATGGACGCCGCCCTGAGAGAGAGAGAGAGAGAGAGAGAGAGAGAGCAAGGAAGTCAAGGTTATTTTCACCGCGACGCGCCCTTATCCCGACGTCTTTTTTTGTGTTGAGAGCGTCTTCAGAGAGAGAGAGAGAGAGAGCGCATATTTCCTTGCCTCTTGTCTCTTCTCCGTTTCATCTTACCACCACGATGAAAAAATCTCGAGGAATGCAATACTTATCATGCTTAAGAACCTCTCTCTCTCTCTCTCTCTCTCTCTCTCTCTCTCTCTCTCTCTCTCTCTCGTGTCTAGGCATTGGGCACGTGTGGAAATAGTTACTTCTTCCTCTTTTCCTTTCCTCCCTCTTACTTTCCTTCCATTATCTTCACTCACTTCCTTTCATATCTTTCTTCTCTTCCTTACTCTGCCATTTCCACTCCCTCATCTTCCTTCTTTTGTCGTGTTCCCTTCTTACTTCTATTTATTCATTTCCTTCCTTTTCTTTCCTTTCTTCATTTTTCTCTTTTCTCTCTTTGCCTTACCTTGTCCCTCTCTCCTTTCTCCATCCCTTTCATTCCTCCTTTTCTTATACTTTCCCTCCCATCCTCCTTCGCGCTTCTCCTTTCCTTCATTTTCCTTCCTCTTACATGCGCCTCTCCTTCCTTTTCTTTCTTTCCTCATTCCCTCTTCACCTTCATTCTTCCTTTTCCTTCTTTTATCATTCTCTTCCTCTCCTTTCTCTTCATTGTCTCCTTTCCCTTCCTTTCTCTTCTTTCCCTCCTCTCCCTTCCTTTCTTCTTTGTGCTCTTACACCCTCCCTTCCCTTCTTTCCTTGCTCTTCTCTCGTTCCCTTCTTTTTCTCATTTTTCTTTCCCTTTCTTTCGTTCCCTTATACCTTCCCTCTCTTTTTCACTCTCCTCCCCTTCATTTCCCTCAGTTTCTTCCTCTCGTTTTCTCTCACTCTTCTTTCTCTCTCGTACCCTTAAATTTTCCCTTCCTTTTTCACTCTCTTCCTTCACTTCCTTTCTCTCCCTTACTTCTCTCCATTTTAAAAGCGCCCCGCCCCTCCAAGGTACCCACTCCACCTCACCCCACCTCAGTACACACCTCCCTCTCTCTCCGTCTCTCTCTCCCTCTCAGTCATACCATCACCTCCCACGCGCAAGGAGGTGTCAGCGCTTGCGTCGTGCAGTGATCGCTGAAAAAGACGAAATATTACCGTTAAAACCTCGCTACATTATGTTATTCTACACACACACACACACACACACACACACACACACACACACACACACACACACACACGTTTGCATAATCAGGCTAATCCGTGAAGTGATATCAAGGTTTCGTTTTGTATATCGTTTTTATTTTTTGTGTGACTCGTGTTTGATATCTGGAGAAAGCAACGGAGTGTGTGTGTGTGTGTGTGTGTGTGTGTGTGTGTGTGTGTATGAGAGTGTGTGTGCCCATTTACAGGGGATCTTCATGTGACAGAGAATTTAGTGTTTGTTTGAATTCACGTCTTGTAAACGCCTCGCTAGACCAGGTTGTGGGAAGGTAACTGCTTAATTAGTTCATTGTGCCCGCATCTCTCTCTCTCTCTCTCTCTCTCTCTCTCTCTCTCTCTCTCTCTCTCTCTCTCTCTCTCTCTCTCTCTCTCTCTCTCTCTCTCGGTATCTTCTCTCCGTGCTTCCTCCCTCCCCTCCCTCCCTCTCCCTTACGTTCCTTAAACCCATTACGTCTTTTTCTCCCCTCTACCTTTCCTCCACGCTTCCTTTCCTCCCCGTCTCTCTCTCTCTCTCTCTCTCTCTCTCTCTCTCTCTCTCTCTCTCTCTCTCTCTCTCTCTCTCCAATGGCGTGGGTTGTATCTTCATCTTACTCAATCACGACTCCTTTTTTTATTCTTTCCCTTCCTTTTTTTTTCTTCTCTTTCCTCCTTTTCGCTTTCCCCTCTCCCGTTGTCTTTCTTTTCTTCTCTTACCCGCTTAATTTCCTTTGTCATTCCTCTGCCTCTTCCCTCCCCTTCCCTCTCCCTCCCTTACCTTCTCTTTCCTCCATCTTGCCCTCTTCCTTTCCCCCTTCTTTCTCTCCCCTCCTCTTCCCTTTCTTTTCCCCTCTTCCCTTTTCCTCCTATCCCTTTTATTCCCCTTCCTTCTCCTCACCTTTCCTTTCCGCTTTCTTTTCAACTATTCCTGATTCCCTCTATTCTTAACATTCTCCATCTTTTTTCTTTCTCCTCTCCTCCTCTGTTTTCCTCTTTCCCCTTCTCCTCTATTTCTCTCCTTTCCCCTCTCTTCTTCCCATCATCTTCACCTCTCTCCTACTCCAATCACCTCTTCTTTTTCTTTCCCCTCCACCTCCCCTTTCGTAACCACTTAAAGACTTTCCCCTCCCCTTCTGTCTCCCCTCCCCCCCCTTCCGTGGCCAATTAGAATTTTCCCCCTTCCTTCTCTTTCTCCCTCCCTCTTCTCTCTCCCCTCTCGTGACAAATCAGGGCAGACCCATCTCCTTGTATTACTCTCCCTCTTCACTTCCCTTCCCCTCCTCTTCCCTTCTAACCTCCTATCCCATCTCCTTGTACTCTCCCTAACCCCTCCCTTCCCTTCTCTTAACCTTCCCTCTCCTCCCGTCTCTCCCCTCTCCCTCCTCCTCCTCCTCCTCCTCCTACTCCACCTCCTCCTCCTCCTCTCTGCCGTCCCCTCGTGGGCAATCAAAGGCTTAATGCACAAAAACCAGGATGTGAGCGTCATGTTGGGCTTGAATACAGGTGTTTCGTGATTTAGATTTACAGTTATTGCTCCAGAAAGTCATGGGTGAAAGGGTTCGAGTTATCAGTTCCTCGCGAAAGACATGAAGAAAAGCGCGATTGGCTGTCGCTGTTATGAAAGGTTCAGTGCTAGAGTAGGTACAACGAAAGGCGAAATTGCTTGATCCGCATACCTAATATATACCTGAATTAATCTATTTCCAAACCAATACCAAGACCAGGACCAAGCATTTCATCCGTCCTTGTATCCGTTCTATCAATAACCGTAAGAAAAAACTTAGATCCGTATTCTATGACGCTTCTGCCTTTCACATCAGCTATTTCCAAAGGTCGAAAAGGAGATCATCGCCTTCTAATGAGTGTTTTTGTAGGTTCATGGTACAAAGGAATGATCGAACTCCCAGATGGGTCATGAAACTACCTCTGCAAATGCCCAAAACTCCTACGAAAGCCTTGACAAATATATGTGCTTGGGCTCCGAAACGCTTAAGAATATGGCCCTGAGGTTGCTGATATGTAGAAGACAGCACTGTACTATCTTATCACACTACCTCATGAACCTAAACACATCCTTTCTTGTACGTTAACTCTACCCTTCTATCCCCTTACAAGTGTCTGTGTGTATAGGATGAAAGTAACAAGACGTAAGCCACAGTACGACCCTTTTATTGACGCTCGGGCAATAAAAAGGTGTTAAGTCACAAGGGGTATCACGTAAGACTCATAAACCTGTCACTTGGAAAGGCCGAGGTATTTGTTCTGGGGTTACGGCGCCTGTTATTGCGTTCTCTTACCAGGTGAGAGGTTGTGTTGGAATGGGAGCGTACGGTAACTAGAGTGCAAAGGAGATAAGAGGACAAAGACGGTGAGTATAGCGAAGTTACTAGAGAAGGAGACTGATAGGTGACAGAAGAGAGGATATATAATAGAAAGACAAAGGGAGATATGTTGAAGTGGAGAGGGTAACTTGAATATTGGAGGATAGGAGATGGACAGAGCGGATGTTTAGGGAAGTTACTAAGCAAGAAGATGGAAATATTACTGGAAATTGTAGATGTAGGGAAAAATAGCGTTGAAATGGAGGGTTGCTTGAGTACAGGGGAATAAAAGACGGACAGAGAGGATTAGTATAAGGAAGTTAATGACAGGGAAACGCTTAAAGTGGAGATGTTGAGAAAGGGAAAGATTGTGTTGAAATGAGAGAGTTAGTTAAGTTGATAAAGGGGCGTAAAGAAAAGATAATTATATGGCAGCTAATAGGCACGAAGAGAAAGAGGAACGTAATGGTGTAGGGAAAGGGGATAGCATGAGAGGCTAAATAAGGAGAGGAGAGCCAGAAAAAAATATAAAGACAGGAGGCGTGTTAAGTGAAAGGGAGGGAAACAACAGTAAAGTGGAAAAAGAGGGTGCGATGAAAAACGGGAAGCTTAGAGAGAAAAAAACAAACATTATAAGGTATCAGAGAGAGAGAGAGAGAGAAGCCAGTGAGTGCGGATATTGGTGGCATCCTAGAGAGAGAGAGAGAGAGAGAGAGCGTGTGTATATATGTGTGTGTGTGTGTGTGTGTGTGGACCCAACTTACCCGTTTATGCGTGCGTCACTGTCCACGTGTGTGTTTGTGTGTGTGTGTGTGTGTATCGTTCAGTAGCTGGCAGTAGTTGACGCGTCGTGTTGCACCGTTCCTGCGTCTTTTCCCGCCGTATCAACAGCCTTGTCTTCGCGCCACGACCAAGTGACTATCAAGACGCCCCGCGATAGCACGGCGGTATCGCGTCACTGAACTGATACAAGCGCAAAGATTGGCGGCGTGAAGCTCAGTGATAGACGAGACGGTTAGCGGGGCGTGTGACAAGAAACTCAAGAGGCGAACGTTCAGTAATACACGCTGTTGTGACATAGTGCTGACATAATGGAGTTGTGTTGTCCAGTGAAAGAGGACATGCGCTTATGGTGGTAACATCTTGCGTTGAGTCTGCCAGAGGTTCTTACGTGTGACACACTGCTGACAGAAAGAGATCGAGTGTTGTCCTATGAATAACATGCGCTTATCGTGGTAATATCTTGCTTTATGCCTGCCAGAGGTTCTTGCGTATCAAAGCAGACTAATAAATGCAAGACTTAACTACAGAAACGCAACTAGAAGCGACAGCCAGGTCTAAGTCTATTAACTTAACAGTGACAAAGGAGAAGGAGAAGCATACGAGCCAATATAACAAAGCGATAACAAAAGAAGCAGTATGATGTGCTGAGGAAGTAGGAGGAAGAGAAGTGATTGTCACTGAGGATTTACTTAGTGCAACATTGGCATTGGAGGATGAACAATTTGAACATATGAATCAACATGACAAGACGATAACAGGAGATAAAAAGAAAGAAGTGGAAAAAAACCCCATGAAATATCAGTGTGGAAAGAATAACTAACACGAGTCAAAACCATGAGACACTAACTTCAGGAAAAGGAGAAAGAAGGAAAGACGACGGACCAAACAACAGCATCGCGCACTCAGGTTGACGTCCCCCTCAAGGATGCCACAACTGGGCTTCATGCTGGCGCTGATCCTGGGCGTGGGGGTGAAGGGCGCGCACGGGGAGCCCAGCGGCGGCCACGTCCTGCCCTTCATGGTGACCGTGGGCCTGGGCGCGCTGTTCCTCCTCGTTACTTCGCTGATATCCGCCAGGCGACGCAGAAGGGGGACTAAAGAAGACATCCAGACGGAAATTCTTAAGGGAGAGGATATGGCTGTCCTTTCTCCCTCTCCCAAGTCCATAGATGCCTCTCCCTCGATCAACTCCGGCAGGGGACGCAGACGGGAGAGCAAAGAAGATAGTCAGACGGATATTCACAAAGGGGAAGATATAGCAGTCGTTTCTACCCCTCCCAAGTCCATTATACCTTCTTCCCAGCCCACAAGCTCCCCTCCGCCGCTCACTTCCTCCAAGCGACGCAGAAGGGAAAAGAGAGACGCCAGACAGACGGATATTCTCAAGGGGGAGGATAAGATTGTGCTGTCTACCTCGCCCACTGACTCTTCTCCCAAGCCACCTGAAGTTACTGAATCCTCTTCCTCAGACTCTTCCCCTCCGCCCATAGACCCTTCCCCCTCTCCCTTCAGCATAGTCCCTTCTCCCCAGCCCACAGTCTCTTCTCCCCAGCCTACATTCCCCTCCCCCCCTCCCCCCTCTCCCCCTCCCGTAGACCACATAACACCAAAGGAAGAAAACCAGACAGAAATAACACCAGAAGAGTCCATGAAAAAGCTCCCTCTTTCGTCCCAGCCCACAGACACTTCTTCCCCACCCACAGACACTTCTTCCCCACCCACAGACACTTCTTCCCCACCCACAGACACTTCTTCCCCACCCACAGACACTTCTTCCCCACCCACAGACACTTCTTCCCCACCCACAGACACTTCTTCCCCACCCACAGACCCGTCTTCCCCACCCACCGACCCATCTTCCCCCCCCACACACTTCTTCCCCACCCACAGACACTTCTCCCCCACTCACAGACCCTTCTTCCCCACCCACAGACCCTTCTCCCCCACTCAGAGACACTTCTCCCCCACCTACAGACACCCACACCACTCCCTTACCCACAGACTCCTCTCACCCTCCCACAGACAACTCTCCTCCACCCACAGACACCTCTAACCCACCCACAGACACCTCTAACCCACCCACAGACACCTCTAACCCACCCACAGACACCTCTAACCCACCCACAGACACCTCTAACCCACCCACAGACACCTCTAACCCACCCATTGACCCTTCTCCCTCTCCCAAAGACACCTCTAACCCACCTACCGATCCCTCTTCCCCTCCCAAAGACACCTCTAACTCACCTACCGACACCTCTTCCCCTCTCAAAGACACCTCTAACTCACCTACCTACCCCTCTTCCCCTCCCAAAGACTCCTCTAACCTACCTACAGACACTTCTCACCCTCCCACAGACACTTCTCACCCTCCCCCAGGCACTTCTCACCCTTACACAGATATCACCTCCTCCCCCACGAACCCTCCCTCATCCTCAAACCCCGTAAGTCCACCCGAAGACCCCGAGACGCCGCACAACTTCCCTCAGACGGATGATAACACCGGCGGCGATTGCAAGTCTTCTTCTTCAGCCCCGCCCGAAAACTGCAACCCCGCGCCGCCAGACACCGCGTCCCCGCCCCAAAACGCCGTAGAACCCGCGACTTTAAGGTGTTGGGGAGAAAGTGTTTTTTTGGGGGTGAATTAAGGGTTTGAGGAAGGATTTAAAGGTGATATACGTCGTTGTGCGAGGTAATATATGGCCATGCGTGAGTGTTGCGAGTCGGAGAGGAGTGTTGTGGACGTCCTGGAAAGGGTTCAAATTCTACTCTATTCAAGATCATGATTGGTTAAGTTATTGTAGTTTTATAGATGTTTAAGTGTTTATATTGATTTGTGAGTGTTGTGAACGGCGAGCGTTGTAGAAGTGGTTCGTGTGGGTGTTTGTGATTGTTATGAACGGAAATACGATGCAATGAGCGTTATAAAAGTGATTCAATCTGTCCTTTCCGGTTACGGTTGGTTGTTGTTGCACTGTTGATGGTGGGAGGTCGTGAGTGTTATGAACGAGATTACGGTGTGGTGAGCGTTGTAGAAGTGGTTCAAATTGTACTTTCCTAATGGTTACGATTGGTTGTTTTTACCGTTATGGGTGGTTCTGGGGTCTATGTGGGTGTGCGTTAGTGTTATGAATGGGTGAATTTGGTTGGAGATAATAGAGGTGGTTTAATGCATATTCAGTAACTATTCAATGCTATGGCTAGGTTTTCTTTTACCTTGACTTCCTACTTCTTCTGTTTGCTAGGAATATTTAACAGAAAGTTGTTAGAGCTGGGTTTTCATTTAGGCTTACTTATAGATGTTTATTAGCCATACACCAACGGATAAGGTACAGGAGGATGTTGTATATAGGCTATCTTGCTCATCTGTGCTGTTTGAGTTAATGATGAATACAAGTGTTCCGTAAAGGTGATTAATTCTGTGCAGGTGTGAAAATAATTGCTGGTGTGGGAATCGCATATGTGTAGAATTCTATTTTTTTTTTTAATCTATAATATTGTTTTTTGATACCTTTTTTTTTCCTCTCTCTCTCTCTCTCTCTCTCTCTCTCTCTCTCTCTCTCTCTCTCTCTCTCTCTCTCTCTCTCTCTCTCTCTCTCTCTCTCTCTCTCTCTCTCTCTCTCTCTCTCTCTCTCTCTCTCTCACACAGTCCTTCCATTCTTTTCTTCCTCCCTCTCCCTCTTTACATCTCTTTACATCCTATTAACCGTGTCTCTCCTCCCTCCACAACCACACTAAGCTCCCTCCCTTCCTCTCACTCCCTCCTTTCCTCCCTCTCTCCTCCCTCCCGCCGCCACGCTAACCACGCCTCTTCTCCACAGCCACAGTAAGCTGGTCGGCGATGACGTGACGCCCACCAAAGACAAGAAGGAACCTCCCGCCGGTGCTCCCGAGTCCCCGCAGAACAAGGTAATGTGCTCACGGAGAGATGGAGGGACAGACACACACACAGACATAGAGACAGACACACACATAGACATAGAGACAGACACACAGACACAGGTAAACAAAATAATGTGCTTACGGATAGATGGATGAACAAACACAAACATACAGACAGACACACAGACAGACAGACAAACAAACACCGGTAAACAAGATAATGTGCTCACGGAGAGACAGATGGATATACACAAACAGACAGACAGACACACAGCCAGGTAAGCAAGGTAATGTGCTCATGAAAAGACAGTTGGATAGACAAACAAACAGACAGACAGGTGATGGGCGTACATGCAGACCTACAGACTGGCAGATGAACAAACTGACAGGTAGACAGACACATAGGAGAAGAGAGGCAAGCAGGCTAACAGACAGACAGACAGACAGGTAGATGAACGTACAGGCGGACACATAAACAGAAAGGTAGATGAATAGATAGACAGGCAGATAAGCAGCCAAACAGATAGGCAGTCAGACAGAGAAATAAACACACTGACAGATAGGGAAATCAGTGAAACAGTCATTCATGCAGAATCAGACAGACAGACAGACAGATAGATAGAGAGACTAAGAGGCACTACGGATGGACAAACACAGACAAAAGAACAGATAGATACGGATAAACACAAATGTAAACACAAGCAAATGCACACACACACACACACACACACACACACACACACACACACACACACACCGCTCCGATAGCTCAGTGGTTAAAGCTCTGCGCTGCCAGGTTTCGCGGCCTGGCAGGCGGAGATTCGACCCCGCTCAGGCAGGGATTTTTCCGCTGACAAAGAGCTGTTACTGTCCCCTCTTTAGCAAGGGGAATGGTGTGTGTGTGGTGTGTGGAGGTCCTCCAGCTCGTCATCATGCCGCGGTGGCTCAAACACACACACACACACACATACACACACACACACACACACACACACACACACACACACACACACACACACATGCAGATAGAAAGGAAAAAAAGATAGACAGACAGGCACACACACATTCAGATGTAGATAATGTACATATTTTACAGATTATTTAATTTCTTGATTGTTTTGCTTCATTTTATTCAGAAATCTTGTATATAGTAATCAGTTTGTCATCCACATAATTATAATAGCATTAATTCTTTCTTAAAATACTATTGAGTATACCTTGATTGGATATTTCTGAAAATTTATCTTTCATCTGATTAATGAGGAACCTAAGCCACACAAAAGCGAAACATTAATTACATGCCATGCCATACAGACTATATTAATATGTGCCTTATTAATCTGTTTTAATTGTGATTTTGAATTGCCAATTTAAATTTACTGCAAGAAAAACAGAATAGTAAAACTGATTAACAATTATTTATGGAGTGCATCAGCCTGCGCCATGATTCTGTACATACAGCAGTTCCCACGCACCAGGAATGCCTGCGGTGCCTAGCGTGCATAGAGCCACCAAAACATGTTACTCTGTGGTGTGGGGGATCCCTCAGTGATTCCCTCCACAGCTCACCTAATCAACTAACATTCTCTCACCCCTTTGTGTTAATATATCTTACCTGCACCTTCCTGTCCCTTGGTTTTTGCATGATTTTTTTATATATAGTTTTGTTCATGATTTCAATTTTTTTTTATCGGTTAATGTTTAATGTATATAACACATCCACTGTATAGGATTTCCCATTCTACTTTCTCTCTTGTGTTTTTTTCTCTCTCTCTCTCTCTCTCTCTCTCTCTCTCTCTCTCTCTCTCTCTCTCTCTCTCTCTCTCTCTCTCTCTCTCTCTCTCTCTCTCTCTCTCTCTCTCTCTCTCTCTCTCTCTCTCTCTCTCTCTCTCTCTCTCTCTCTCTCTCTCTCTCTCTCTCTCTCTCTCTCTCTCTCTCTCTCTCTCTCTCTCTCTCTCTCTCTCTCTCTCTCTCTCTCTCTCTCTCTCTCTCTCTCTCTCTCTCTCTCTCTCTCTCTCTCTCTCTCTCTCTCTCTCTCTCTCTCTCTCACACACACACACACACACACACACACACACACACACACACACATATGGATGCCTCCCTCTGCCTGAAGTCAACCCACTCAGTGCCTGGACATTGCCTGCAACTCTCCCATCTCCTCCCCACTCAGTAACTCAAGGCAGTGCAGTGAAGGGAGAAGCTCCTCTCTCCCCTCGCTGGTGCCAATCTCTTAGTGTCCCCCTTCTTCCCCTCCTCTTGGTAATGTTGGAAGAGACAACAAGCGGGGTTGCTGGTGGGGGAGGGTGTTATCTCTCTGGTCTCTCTTTCTTATGGTCTGCGTTACTAAGGAAGGAAATCTTTTGTATGATATAGGAGGCAGGCCTCGGGCAAAACAAAATTATAACAAGATTCCCTTAACATAAAGCTCCCTCAGTAAGAAGACAGAGCAACATACCAAATGAAGGATCTATTTTATTTCTTGATCCCCTTTAGATTAATGTTAAGTCATGAGAAGAAGAAAACACAAAAGAAGGAAGATGTTTTTTGCCTTCTCTCCATATTTAGTGTTAGAGGAACGTTTGATCTTTCTCTTTTGGATTGGTAATCTTCACAGGAGTTTTATGTTTTGCGAGTTATTTCTTACATAACTCTTGGCCTGCCTTCTCTTATCGTTTAAAAAGACTGTTTCTTTTTACTAGCATGTGAAAGTAATAAGTTGTGTTGATAAAGCTCTCAAGGTCAAATATTAAATGACCAGATAATTTTCATGATCAGAAGGTATTTCAAAGGAGAGTTTCAAGGTTTTCTTTTTAGCAGTATTGTGCCTGAGCCTGTTGTCCCTTCCCCAAAAAGCATTTATTTAGTAATGTGTCAAGAGTAAGTGTAGGAAGCCAGCACCTTGTAGGCACTTGATACGGCACTCATTGTGTGTGTTTCCCCAAAGTGTTTGTGCCAAAAATATTCCCTTCTTTGTTGTTACTAAGTCTAGGATGATATATTTGCATGTCAACCCTTTTAGTGGAGTGATGAATATATCTGTCATGCTGTGAAGGATGTGATATGAAGTTTTCTCGTTAATAGTGAGAAGTGCTTACCATATCAACACAGTAAGTTGTTGTTTTACATCTCTACTCCAAATTGTAATTCTTGAATGTTATGTTAGATGGTTTCTAAATAATATGTGAAGGAAATATTACACAATGGCTAGAACTTCTTTTGGGCCTTTGGCTGAATGTAATGTTTTCTAAATGAGCACTTGTAGAGCAAGAACTTACTGTAGTAGCTGCACAGCGAAGGCGTGTGTTGTGTTGGCAACAGCCATGCCTTAGGGTTGTAGGGGCTTTGTAGTGGCAACAGATGTAGCACAGTAGTCATAGAGGCAGCAGAAGGAGCAAGCTTGCAGCAACATCATCAACAGCAGCATCAAGAGCAGCAGGAGTGACATGCCTTACCCTCCTCACAGCCCACCCCGTCCACCTCCTCCCCCGCACCCCCTCCACGAGAGGAGAGGTCAGCCCCTGAGGGCACCAGCAGCCCCAGCCCCCGCCCCAGCGACACCGCAGAGCGCAAGTCCCTCTCGGCCCGGCCCACATCAGCCCCGCCTGATGGGTATATGACAGCCAGTGAGGTACGGCACGCTTGGTGTGCTCCAAGGGAGAGGGAGAATGGTGACCCACATGCTGGCTGCTTACAGGGGAAGCTTATAAATTCCTATGTTGAACAGAATTTCATAGCAGAAACTCATATAGAAGTATAATCACCTTTGTTGTTATTTGAACTCCTATATGTTTTTTTATGAACAAAATGATATTTGTTAGTGTTTACTTTTTCAGTAAGTACACATGATAAGCAGTCATCAAGATTGTATGGAGAGCTGTTAGCCATGTTATTAAAGTAACTTTTCCTGAGGTACATATGCTTTTTCTACAGTTGTAAAGGGAAGTTAATGACGAATATGAAGAGCATTGAAATAGTACAGTTAGCAGTAAAGAAACTTCTGCGTTCATCATTTTGTGTTGAATGTAGGGATTAGTTGCAATGCAATGTAAGTTTACTTTTGTTTGTGTTACTTTCACGTCAGCATTTCTTATGCAAGTTTTGCTTAATGTGTTACTGTTTGTGTTGCCAGTGGGGACCCTCCTCTCCCTCTCCCTTGGTATAGATATCAGGGAGGTCAGTTGTAGTGTTACCAGAACCACCAGAGTGTAGGGAAGTGTTTCTCAAAGAGTTGTATTTGGCTCAGTGTGTTGGTGTTGGTGTGTCACCCAAGAAAGAGTTGCAGGCACTGGTGAACTTTGTACATACCTGGAGGGTAACGGTGAATGTTTCCCTTATGTTTGATGACATGGGCAGTTTTTTTTATGATGATTTCTGACAGCCCTGGTTATTATATGAGTTGCTCTTTCACTCTTTCTGTGGACTGTGTTTGGCTGTCTCTCATTCTACCAGCATTTCTTTTTACACCAGTCTAAAACCAAGCATAATTAATGATTTAACTCAATATAGTTTCATGGTCTACCAATAATCCGTTTTACAAGTGGGATTGGTTATAATTGGTGCTGAGAAAAGATTAATGGTCCTTTGCCATAAACTTTCTAATAGGTGGGAGTGTCTTTGACATATTGTGGATGAGGAATTACTAATAACTGGAAATAATATAACAAGGACTAAAACGACAAAGCCATTTACACTGTGGAAAGGGATGACTAGAAATACGAGATGATAGCACACCCTTAGCCTCAGAGCATTGTTGGCCCTTGCTTTAGTGATGTTTGCCTCTGTAATTTTTTACTGAACACTATAATTCTACTTTTAGTATATCCTCTTCTCCATGTATTCATCTTGAGATATGAGAACAAAGCAAATACTGAAATGAAATTTATCATCACTAGAGAACAGTTAGCAAGACCATAACATCAAGTCACCACCACAAATAAAGACTCACTCAGATTACCCCATCAGGTGCAGGAACTCTTGAAGCGACAGGAACTCAAGTTTGAGGAGAAGCTTCTTCGTGTGGAGCTCTCAGCTGGGGAGAAAGAGAAGAAACTACAGCAAACCATGAAGGACGAACAGAAGGAGCTGCAGAACCTGGGGAGCTCTGTCACAGAGCTCACCCAGTCCAGGGATGCCCTGCTGAAGATGGTGGGGCAGTACAAGGGCATGTTGGCCTCCCTGGTGTCAGAGAAGGAGAAGGAAAAGAAGGCATCCGAGGATAAGATCGCCGCACTGCAGGCAGAGAGGGATCAGGCGCTGGAGGACTTGGCTAATGTGGAGGTGGCCTTCTCGGATGTCCACAGGTATTGGCTGGTTCTCTCCCTGCTCAGGCTTTTTTCTCTAATGTTTGTAAGTGTAGGCTTGCTCTCTCTCTTTGTTTGAGCTCACCTTTTGGATGCTCACAGGTATTACCTGCCTCTCTCTCTCTGCTCAGGCTCTGTTCTCTGATTTGTGTAAGTGTAGGCTTGTTTCTTCTTGTCTGAGCTCACTTCTTGGATGTTCACAGGTGTTTGTTACTTTATGTCTCTTTGTTTGTGGCCACTTCTCTGATGTTTATACGTGTAGGCTCATTCTCTCTCCTTGTCTGGGCTCACTTCTTGGACATCCACAGCCATCATCACTCCCACTCCCTATCTGCGTTTGCTTTCTCTGATTTCTATTGACTTTTGGTTAGGGATGTACCGA
>NC_066521.1:6639861-6742361 GCF_024679095.1 Eriocheir sinensis
ATCTTCCGGTTAAGGATTGATTCAAAAGCTTAAGATAGACAAGAAAGTAAAGCAATAGGACGGTAGTTTGAGTGATTGGAGCGGTCACCCTTCTTAGGTACAGGCTGTATGAAGGCATACTTCCACCAAGAAGGAAAGGTAGATGTTGACAGGCAGAGGCGAAAGAGTTTGACCAGGCAGGGTGACAGCACGGAGGCACAGTTTTTAAGGACAATAGGAATCACTCCATCAGGTCCATAAGCCTTCTGAGGATTGAGGGCAGAGAGGGCATAGAAAACATCACTTTGAAGAATCTTTATAACAGGCATAAAGGAGTCAGAAGGGGGATGAGTAGGAGGAATATGCCCAGAATCGTCCAGAGTGGAGTTTTTAGAAAAAGTTTGAGAGAAGAGTTCAGCCTTAGAGATAGATGAGACGGCATTGTTGCCGTCAGGACTGAGGAGTGGAGGGAAAGATGAAGAAGTGAAGTTGGAGGAGATGTTTTTGGCTAGATGCCAGAAGTCACGGGAAGAGTTAGAGAAAGCAAGGTTTTGACATTTTCTATTAATGAAAGAATTTTTGGTTAGTCGGAGAATAGATTTGGCACGATTTCGGGCAGAAATGTAAAGTTCATAATTAGCATTAGTTTGAAGGCTCTGATACCTTTTGTGAGCTACCTCTCTATCATTGACAGCACGAGAACAAGCGTGATTAAACCAAGGCTTTTTAGCGTGAGGAGTAGAGAAAGAACGAGGAATGTATGCCTCCATTCCAGAGACAATCACCTCTGTGATGCGCAGAGCACACACAGAGGGGTCTCTATCCTGGAAGCAATAATCATTCCACGGGAATGGAAAGTACATCCTCAGGTCATCCCACCGAGCTGAAGCAAATACCAGAAGCATCACCTCTTCGGTGGGTCCAGAGGTGTACAGGAGCGATAGGACAGGATGCAGAAATAAGATTGTGAGGAGCCCAGTTTGACAGAATATATAAATATATATATATATATATATATATATATATATATATATATATATATATATATATATATATATATATACATATATATATATATATATATATATATATATATATATATATATATATATATATATATATATATATATATATATATATATATATATATATATATATATATATATATCTATATATATATATATATATATATATATCTATATATATATATATATGAGGAAAGTTTGGTCTCCTGTTGTCGTGGTTTTCACTTTTCTTGGATGAATGTCTCTCTCTCTCTCGAGAGAGAGAGAGAGAGAGAGAGAGAGAGAGAGAGAGAGAGAGAGAGAGAGAGAGAGAGAGAGAGAGAGAGAGCAGAAGAGACATTTAACGGCGAAACTTTTAAGTACAATCGGTGAACGACAATCTTGGGTTATCTTTTTCTTAAAAAGGCGTGATGCTGGGAACGAGGTGAAAAGGAGAAGAGGAGAATTGAAGGAGAGAGGAGAGGAGGAGGTATAAACTGACTGCGATGATAAGGAGGCCGTGCAATAGTGAAAGTTGGGAAGGAAATAGAAGGAAATACGAGTCAGGCAATTAATCAAATTTAATTTGTGTTTTGTGAAGATTGCGTGAAGTTGGGGACGGAGAGGAGAAAGAAAAGTTAGAGTACATCAGAGATGTTTAAATAACACGGTAAAGAAGCGAGAGTAAGATGCTTGTTATAAGGGCAGAAGGGGCGAAGAATGATAAGAAAAGAGATAATACAAACGATGATAAATTGAAGAAAATACATGTTGCTCGATATTAAAATGCCATGAATATGAGAATTAAAAGAACCAGAAAAGAGGAAAAAAATGATATTATAAGGAAAGGGAAAGGACTTGTTCCTTACTGAAATAGTTTAAAGAATAAAATAGATGAGGAATAATACAAGGAAGATATATGAAATAGAAAAAAAACTTGTTGCGCTTTGTTAAATGAAGTTAAGGTAATTAGGAAGGAAATGAAAGGAGAAGGAAAATTTAAATATGGTACTTGTCAAAATGACATTTTTTTATTAAATGGTGAAACGGAACAAAGAGAGAGAAAATTGAGAGTTGATGATAAATTAATGAATATTCTGTATTTAGCCCTACTGGTTTGAGGAAAGGAAAATGAGAAAAAAGCATTCGAGGAAGATGATTATTGTATATACATAGTATTGGTGTCTGTTTGAAGTGGCGTGCAGATGGGAACGAAGATGTGAAAATGAGAAAAGGAAGCGAAGATAACAAAAAGATAACATCCAGGATAACGTCTTGTACTCTGCTATAATGGGTTAAAAAAGAAATATTGGAGTAAGAAAAAATAAGCGAAAGAAAAATACTTTGTACTTTGCAAAGATGATCAAAAGGAAGGAATCGAAGGGAGAATAAAATGAAAAAAAAAATAGATGGAGAGAAAAAAAAAAACGTTGTCTTTTGACCAGGAGGGTATGCTGGAACACTAGAATAGAAAAAAAAACTGTGAGGATTGCGAGTCACGAAAATGCGAGAGACGCGTGAAATCCGTTCGCATGAAACACGGATTTTAAGGTGTAGGAATCCGAGAGGAGGAAAGAAACGAACAGTGGCGTGGAACTAGAGGGAACTGAGAGAGAGAGAGAGAGAGAGAGAGAGAGAGAGAGAGAGAGAGAGAGAGAGAGAGAGAGAGAGAGAGAGAGAGAGAGAGAGAGAGAGAGAGAGAGAGAGAGAGAGAGAGAGAGAGAGAGAGAGAGAGAGAGAGAGAAACTTTGGGGATGAGGGTCATACTGTATCACTGTGGTCGTAGTGGTGATAGTGGTCGTTATAGTGATGGCTGTGGTGGTGATGGTGGTGGTGGTGGGTTTAGTGGTGATGGTCATTCTCAAACAACATCCATAATGGTGTGGCTGCTTCTGGTGGTGTTGTTTGCTGCCCATTTGCTGGTCTCCTCTCTCAGAAACCCGCCTTCGCTGTAATTTTAGTGTTTTTTGGTAGTGATGGCTTCCTCGTCCACAGTTTTGTCGTATATTTGCTCCTCAATACATAAGATGATTGGGGTCACTAGACCTCTCCACGTGTGCCTCGGGTTAGAGGTTACTTGGGTGGGGAGGTGACAAGCCTGGCGCACCTGTTTGTACCTAGTAAAGATTATGTGTGGTAATGCTTCCTAGAAGAGAGTGTGTGTGTGTGTATGTGTGTGTGTGTGTGTGTGTGTGTGTGTGTGTGTGTGTGTGTGTGTGTGTGTGTGTGTGAGGCACTACAGTCATTTACTTAAACACCAAGCGACAGTCACACACACACACACACACACACACACACACACACACACACACACCAAACAGCAGCCATTCCCACACTCGAGAAACTGATGTCCTTTTTTCTCCTCCATTTTGGCCTTTTTTCTTCTTCCCGCCGCTTGATAACACTGCGTTTCACTCCTGTCGCCTTGACTCCCGAAGCACGCGGCGGATCAAACACTCGAGGAAGGACGACAGTTCACGCTGGTTCAGTCAATCGCGCAAAAAGTATTTGGATGTTCAGCTTGTGCATGTAGCAGTCTTAAAAGAAGTGTCTGTACCTATTTTACTATTTAAAAGTTAAGTAGAAAAATTGAGCCTCGGTTCAATTTTGTTCTGCAATAAATGGTACTTCCCATGAAGAAGAGTAGTAAAGGGTTGGTATACGTTTTTTTTTCAAGGGCACGTAATGGTTGGTTCACGGTGGTTTTGTAAAAAAAGAAGAGTTTTAAAGGTGGTTCACAGAGATTTTGTCAAACAAGAGAAGTAGCATAAGGTTTCGTCACGTTGGTTCTGTTAAAAAGGTCTGAAAAAGTTAGCGCTGCCTGGAAGGCGTCTGCTGGAGCGTCACAGTCGCCCTGCCTTGCTGGATTATTTGTGGCGCGCCTGAGTGGTTCATTTTTATGCAGCAGCCACGCGGCCGCTCAGCCTCCAGCGGCCCTGACGCCGCCGCTGTCTCGTAACTCCGCTGGCTGTTCGCACATAATTTAACGTTCTGTTAAAAACACACAACTTGCCCTACAGATTGTCTCTTTCTCATTTTTAATTTAGATCTCGAAATCAAGTGCGTAAAATAATATTTATTTCCTTTAATCACAAAAAAAAAACGCGACACCTGTAAAAATCTTGCAGTTTAGTTAATATCCATGTCAATTATGCAAAGGACAAATAACCAATAACCGTTTTTGTGTTCTGTTTGATTCTTAAATATCTGTTATATAAGATACATTTTTTCGCACCACAAAACAAACAGGGGAAATGCTTATCTGTTTTCCCGGCTACTGAATATTAATTTTCGATGACTTTCGTTCATAGTTCTCAAGCAGATATAGTATTTATGGAGAGACAGACTCCAACGGGCTGCGTTTCCTCGAACCAGAGCGATATTTACTGCGTCGTATTCTCCCTCTCGCTATTGTTGCTTCCAAACTGTCGACTTTTTTGAAAGAGCACTAACCAGAGATATGTAAAACATTCTCTCTCTCTCTCTCTCTCTCTCTCTCTCTCTCTCTCTCTCTCTCTCTCTCTCTCTCTCTCTCTCTCTCTCTCTCTCTCTCTCTCTCTCTTAAATTATTCTAGAAATTCTCCGAGAAAGGTTGTGATCATTTTCTCCTGGGGCTGCTCAGGGGATTTAGTTCTCAAGACTTACTGAATAGGTTGAGGAAGCGACACTGAGAAAACGGGTTTGTTTACATTTTACTGCGTCTCTTGAAGGGGTAACTGCACTAGCGAGAGAGTCTGCAACCGTCGCTCTTTTCAATCCTTAAAGTGAACGGACGGAGGAGACGAGAATTTATTATCACTTCGCGAAGTGTCTAGCAGGAGGCGGAGGAAAAGACAGAGAGGGAAGAGGAAGATCTATACGATACAACTGTAAAGAAAAAGGGAAGAGAAACCGGAAGAGACGGAGTATAAATGAAAAAAAGAATGAGAAACGGATGGAAAAAAAAATTAAACAACTACAGGAGAGTAATGAGTAGGAAAAAGAAAGATGCAAGACAAAAAATGTCAAACACGTAATTGTGGAGGAAGAGGAGCATGACGAAAGAATAACAAAGACTTGGAGGAGGAGGAGGAGGAGGAGGAAGAGGAGGAGGAGGAGGGGGAAACATGGAAACATGGACGAGCAAGCAGCAGAAAGCCTATTGGTTCATTGCGAGGCTGCCTGCTTTCAGTGATTTAATCAATCTGCAGCTACAGGAGTGGCTTGCGGGAAGGATTAAAGCACTTCTGTACGTACTCGTGGGTACGTTTAGATCACTTCCGACGCAAGTGACGGTCAATGTAATCTTTAAAGGAGTTGATTGTTTCCGCACTAACCACTCCTGCAGGAAGGCAGTTCCAGTGGCGGACGACTCTGTTCGAAAAATAACTCCTGCCGATATCCGTAAAGCATCGCTTGGCTTGAATTGTTTTACCGTTGTTTCTTGTTCGCGGGTTAGCAGGGTGGAGAGTTTGGAGTGATCAACATTGCTGAATTTGTTCATGTACTTGAAGATTTGTATCAGGTCTCCCCGAAATCGTCTCTTTTTCAACATGAAAAGGTTGAGTCGCTCGAGTCGTTCTTCGTAAGGTTGCGTTTTCAATGATGGCATCATTTTCGTAGCGCGTCACTGTACTCTCGAATAATTCAATGTCTTTCTTGTAATTGGGAGACCAGAAATGCACGGCGTATTCCAGGTGAGGTCTTACCAGCGAGTTATATAAGAATAACATAACTCCCGGCGCCTTGTATTCGAGGTTCCTCGCTATGAACCCGAGGACAGTGTTGGCTTTCTTGCAGGCGGACTTGCAGCGTTGTGCTTGTTTCAGGTCACTGCTGATGGTGACCCCGAGGTCCCTTTCCTTCTATACTGCCTGTAGCGGCTCGCTGCCCATGTAGTATGTGTGGTTGCTATTTCTTGACCCGATGTGCATTATTTTACATTTGGTAGTGTTAAAGGACATCTGCCACTTTTCCGACCACTGAGTGATCTGGTCCAGGTCTCTCTGGATAATTTCGCAGTCTAATGTCGTGAGGGCCTTCCCTCCCACGTTGGTGTCGTCAGCAAATTTAGAAAGAGTGGATTTTAATCCTAGTTCTAGGTAGTTGATATATATAATAAAAAAAGTATGGGGCCCAGCACTGAACCCTGTGTCACTCCACTTGTAACCGGGAGCCATTCGAAGGCCTGCCCGTTGAGTAGAAATCGTTGCTCTCTTCCAGTGAGCCAATCTTTTATCCACGCAATCAGAATGTCTCCCAGTCCCGCCGATTTCAGTTTCATGAGAAGTCGTTCGTGTGGTACCTTGTCAAAGGCCGTTTGAAAGTCTAGATAGTTAACATCGCTGGGGATGTGATCATCCCAATTTTCATATATACCTTGGAAGAAGTCCAGCAGGTTGGTTAACCATGAGCGCTTATTCCTGAAACTGTGCTGAGCATCGGAAATGATGTTGTTGTCTTCAAGAAACTTAACGAGTTTGTCTCTGATAATCTTCTCGGGAATTTTTCCCGCCACTGAAGGGGGAAGCCTGGAGGTGTAC
Organism: Eriocheir sinensis; assembly: GCF_024679095.1. Classification (NCBI taxonomy): domain Eukaryota; kingdom Metazoa; phylum Arthropoda; class Malacostraca; order Decapoda; family Varunidae; genus Eriocheir; species Eriocheir sinensis. The sequence continues at coordinate 6,646,367 of NC_066521.1, forward strand.
CTCCTGGGTCTACGGCACGTCCTATGGCTTTGAAATCTTAGTATGTTGTTTGTTGGTGTAAATGTATGACATTCTGTGAATGTCGTGAAATTTTTGTGAATGTGTATGGGAGATTGAAACAAAGCATAAAATCTTTTTTTTCAGAGACTTTATTTTTTAGTTAATTGATTTGAAAGAATTACCATATAAACTGTGTGTGTATATCTACATTTCTCATTTTGAAAATGTTTGATTTTCTGTTTGTCTTCGAAAAAAGAAGCAATTTTTTTTACTAATAATTTTCTCCACTTTTTCCCCCGTTTTCTTTTTACTTTTATAAAAAAAGTAAAAATATGAGAAAAATTGCCATTTAGCTGTAGTTTCTATTGATACCTTACAATAGACTGTCAGACTTTTTGTAGATATTCTGAAACTTTTTGAATTTTAGAATCAAATTTTCGAGATTTTGGCTTCTAAAGATTTTTTTTCCATTTCATCTGTGTATTGCCATTTGTATTTATTTAACTGGCATGAAATCTTCACATATGATTGTTTATACCTTGTTCACTTACTGGAGAAGGATAAGGCGTCTAAAGAAATATTATCACTCAAAGGTGAGAGTGTCATAAGGCGCCAACTTTCTCATTGTCGCTATATTTTATCCTAGAACTCGAACTCTCCAGGTTGGTATGCCTCACCCATCTTCTCTTTTCGCTTTTTCGTTGCCTTAGGTGTTGTATGCCTGGCTATTTCCTTATCCAGCCACTGCAGAGATTCTTGTAATTTTGCTTCATTCCTGAGGAAAAGCATTATGATACTTCCTTCTGTATATCCAAAGTTACAATCAAGTGCTGTATGTTGTACCAGAAACAGAACCCTCGAGAGGCTGTAAAACTTGACTTTCTGGCACTTGATCCAAACTTTTGAATGAAGAGATTCATTAGGGTTCTTAGTGGCACCCTCCAGGCACCTCTGAGCAGGGTTGGAGTAATTACACTTGAAAAAATTAAATACAATTACAATTACAATTACTTTCATAAACTTTGAATTACAATTATAATTATAATTACATTTGGAAGTAGCAACTACATTACAATTACTTCAAAACAAATTTAATTACAATTACATAATGAACATCACCCGTATGCTTCATATCATATAATTTTTTTTTCTTTTACAGCACAGAGAGCAACTCAAGGGCAACAAAAAGATGTAAAAAAAAAAAAAAAGCCCGCTAACTGTTGCTCTCATATAGCGATAAGTATAGAGTGGCCAAAAGAGAGGTCAATTTCGGATGGAGAGGTGTCTTGATATACTTTTCTTGAAAGAGGTCAAGTCATAGGCAGGAGGAAATATAGACGAAGGAAGGATATTCCAGAATTTACCAGTGAAGGGGATGAAAGAATGGAGATGCTGGTTAACTTTTGCATAAGGGGTTTGGACACTTTAGAGATGTGCATGAGTAGAAAGTCGTGTGCAGCAGGGCAACGGGAGGGGGGAGGCATGCAGTTAGCAAATTCAGAAGAGCAGTCAGCATTAAAATATCGATAGAAAAGAGAAAGAGATGCAACATGGCGGCGGAATTTAAGAGGTAGAAGAGCCTTAGACTCCACTCTGTCCAGGAGAGCTGTGTGAGTGGAGCCCCCTACACGTGAGATGCATACTCCATACGAGGGCAGACAAGGCCCATATATATGAAAAACATCTGTGCGGGGGAGAAGAACTAGCGGAGACGATACTGAACGCCCAACCTCGAGGAAGCTGATCTAGTGAGAGAGGAGATGTGAAGTTTCCAGTTGAGATTTTGAGTTAATGATAGACCGAGGATATTTAGTGTTGAAGAAGGTGACAGCTGAGTGCTGTCGAAGAATAGGGGATAGGTGTTTGGAAGATTATGTCGAGTTGATGGGTGTAGAAATCGGGTTTTTGAGACACTGAAGGACACAAAATTCATTTTACCCCAATCGGAAATGATAGCAAGTTCTGAGGTTAAGCGTTCTGCAGCCTCCAGTCTGGAGTCTCGCAATACCTGTTAGGATGGTCTTCTGTTGAAAGAAGTTGAGTAATGCAGAGTGGAGTCGTCAGCGTATGAGTGGATAGGACAGTTTGTTATGGAAAGAAGACCATTGGTGAATAACAGGAAGAGAGTGGGTGATAGAACAGAGCCCTGTGGAACACCACTGTTGATAGGTTTAGGGGAAGAACAGTGACCGTCTTACACAGCAAAGATAGAACGGCCGGAAAGGAAACTGGAGATAAAGGAACAGAGAAGGATAGAATCCGAAAGAGGGCAGTTTAGACAACAAAGACTTTTGCCAGACTCTATCAAAAGCTTTTGATGTCTAGCGCAACTGAGAAAGTTCCATCGAAACAGCTAAGAGAGGATGACCAAGAGTCAGTTAAGAGAGCAAGAAGATCGCCAGTAGAACGCCCCTCGCGGAGCCCATACTGGCGATCAGATTGAAGGTCAGAAGTGGAAAGGTGCTTTTGAATCTTCCGGTTAAGGATTGATTCAAAAGCTTTAGATATACAGGAAAGTAAAGCTATAGGGCGATCTTCTTTCCTTAACAAACTGTCCTGTCCACTCATACGCCGACGACTCCACTCTGCATTATTCAACTTCTTTCAATAGAAGGCCATCCCAACAGGAAGTACACGACTCCAGACTGGAGGCTGCAAAATGCTTAACCTCAGACCTTGCCATCATTTCCGATTGGGGTAGAAGGAACCTTGTGTCCTTCAATGCCTCAAAAACTCAATTTTTCCATCTATCAACTCGACACAATCTTCCAAACACCTATCCCCTATTCTTCGACAACACTCAGCTGTCACCTTCTTCAACACTAAATATCCTCGGTCTAGCCTTAACTCAAAATCTCAACTGGAAATTTCATATCTCCTCTCTCGCTAAATCAGCTTCCTCGAGGTTGGGCGTTCTGTATCGTCTCCGCCAGTTCTTCTCCCCCGTACAGTTGCTATCCATATACAGGGGCCTTGTCCACCCTCGTATGGAGTATGCATCTCACGTGTGGGGGGGCTCCACTGGGGAAGGACTGGGGGTGTCGCTCCTGAGCATATGGTACGTCCTATGACTTTGAAATTTTAGTATGTTGTTTGTTGTTGTTTATAAACATGATTTAGCGATTTTGATACGATATGGGTGAAATGGAAGGGGATACTAAAGCAACTTGACTTTTTTTATTTTTATTTCACAGCTTTTATTTTTTTGTCGATCAACTTGAAAAAAATTGTAGAGAAACCTTGCTTATATATCTTTATTTTGATGGGAGGAAATTTTAAAATTCTTTTTAGTTTTTCATAAAAAAAAAAAAATAATAATTTTGGATGGACCCCTTTTTCATGCTTTTTTTTCATCTTTTCAAAATTTCCTCGCATCAAAAAATTACTCTTTAGTAGTTATTTTAAGTGGTATGTCACAAAAAACTCTCAGTGTTTTTGCTGATTTTTTGAAATTATTTTTAGTGAAAATTTTGTTTTCGAGAAAACGGCTTTTGAATTTTTTTTCTCATTTTCTTAGTGTCATGCCTATTGCAATGCTTAGATTGGCATGAAATTTTCACAGAATGTAGCTTATTCTGTCTTCTTCCTGGATTAGATATGGTATCTGGTCCCCCCTTTTATAAAAAAGGTATTAGTCACTCTAGGGTGAGGGTATCAGAAGGCACCACCTTCCTCTTTGTCGCCAGATTTTATCTAGTACTCTCCAGGTTGATATGATTCATCTTTTTTCTCTATTTTTCTCCTTTTCTGCTTTGGTGTTGCGTTTGAGGCTCTACGACTGTCCATCCACTTCATTGTGTCTTGTATTGATGACTGAGTTCCAAGGATATGAGTTATTATATTGGAGTCTTCGTATCCAAAGTTGTGCTCCAAGGCTGTGAGTCTTGAGATGAATTGAAGTCTCATTCTTCCACAAAATTTTGCTTTACTGCACTTATTCCAAACTTTAGCATGTATAGACTCATTAGGGTTTTGCGTAGCACCCTTCAGGCATCTCTGGAGAAGAGCAGGATCAGCAGTGATTACTTCGTATGTTTCTTTCTTGAGCTTCCTCAGTCTGGCTCCCATCCTCTTGCTCACATGGTTGATGCACTCTTCTTTGGTAACGGGGACTTCATAGGGGCCTTTTCCATCATTTAGCTTGCACACTGCATTGTAGGCACTAGAGTCCCCATCGCCGACAAAGGTGGTAAAGCGCATCTTGTAGATTTTTGAGCGTGTCCAGATGCGTACTGCTATTTCGGGCTCCATTACCCCAGCCTTCCCATCAAAGTTTTTGTGGCAGTCGTGTTCCCTCTGAGGCTTTTTGAGGCTACAAATATAACAATAGTTATAAAGGACATCAAGATCTACGACAATGCCAGTGTTGACTTCCATAGCGAACCCAACGCCGGCGTGGGATTTGTGCCCCCTCTTCATCCAGGAGCAGTCAAAACTGACGTCCACATCAAGGTTGCCGTCTTCATCAGGTGTGCGCTGTAGCCTTTCAGTGTAGTATTTCCCAGAGCTGGGCACTTCCGTACCTCTGTCCGCACCTCCGCTCCTCCGGACCTGCGGACCTTTAAACGAGGTGCGGAGGTCCGAAGTGCGGAAAGTTTTTCAAAAGTGCGGAAGTAACAGGTGCGGAACGGCAGTATTTTAAGTCCGTACCTCCGCACCTGAGGTTTTCAAGGATAAAAAAAATGAAAACGACAAACAGTCCGCGCTCTGCAGTAATACTTCCGGTCGTTTACGCGGTCTGTGCTGCAGGGCATGTTTTCCCGCCACTTGAGTGACGTCACTCATTCAGATTTACGGCCCGGTTCAAAATATACCGTTTGTCGTCCGTCTTAAAGGAAGTGCGTCATCAATGACAACACCACGTGCACGGATAGCAAGAACCCAAGGTGTTGGTTTCCTTACGTCGAGACACACGTGTCCTGTTGCCATATTGTACAAAACTGGGAATGAAAGAAACGGTCAGGTGGTGGAGATTCTATGCGTTAAAATGACAATAATGATAACAAAAATAATAATAATAATGATAATAATAATGCTGCTGCAGTATTGCCTTGTATTTCTTTTTTTTAAGGTACGGACTAGATTTTTCAGGCGCGCTTTAATAGTTTTGGGTACGGTACCGGAGGTGCGGAGGTGCGGTACCGGAACGAGTGAAAAAAATTTAGGCGCGGAAGTACAGGTACGGACTATATGTGTTTCGAGGTGCGGAGGAGCGGTACCGGACTACCCGAAATCCAGTAACGCGCCCAGCTCTGGTATTTCCATACTGCAGCTCTAGCCTCTGTCATCTTTCCTTCATAAATGGTGTGCATCTCCCCGTATAGTAGCCTGCAGTACGTGTTGAATGCTGCCTTATTCATTTTGTCTCCAGTTACGAGAGCTTGGTGTAATCTGACGCCCACATAACCAGTTCCAGTTACGAGGCTGCAGTACACTTGGCGTAGTTTGAGGGTAGAGTAGTCGTATCCGCGTTTCCGATAAGTAGGAGGGGAGGTAGAGGAGATAACAGTGCGGCATTCCTTGCACACTGTCTTCAGGGTGTCGCCAGATCTTATGACCGTCACCTTCTTCCGACATGACTGCACTGGACACCTCTGCCTCTCCACTAGTGTGTCCAGTTGAGCAAGGGTGACAGGGAAGAAGTCTTGTGTCTCGGCAGGTTCAGGGGTGGTGGATGTGATATTAGAGAGAAGTTCTTGTCTTATATCGTACGTTGTCTTCCCTTTCGGTGCTAGTGGTGGTGTGGCAGGTAGAGGTGGAGAGGGTACTGGCGCGGGCTGTGTTGTCGTGAAGGAAGTGCTGGGTTGTGGTGGTGATGGTGGTGGTGGCTGGGTAGCGCTGGTGCTGGGTTGTGGTGGTGGTGGTGGTGGTGATGGTGGCCGCAGCTGCGAGGGTGTTGACTCACTAACGGGGGTTGACGTCGAGGGATAATTTTCAGCTTCCTCCGCTCGTCGTTGCCTCCACCGCTTCGATTGAGCCTTCCCTAAATTACCAGTCCTCTTCTGGACGTCTCTTCTTTTATAAGTCATACTTGAGGAAGTATGAGTAAGTGTTCTTGGAAAGTAAAGCTCGCTCGCAGACAGCTCGCTCGCAGACGCGTACCTCCTCTAAGGATAGCTGAGGTACACTGATTGTCCCTGAGGGCTGAGGCGACAAGGCGAGCCTGGCGAGGAGTGACTGCCCGCTCATATGTCACCAGAGTGTTAAATGACGAAATTTACTTCAAAAATGTTTTTATAATGGCGATTCTACACATATAAATGCAATTATACATAGCACATGTGGTGGTGCGCAAGGCGCCCTTTAAATCGACACGGCCAGCTGTTTAAATGCCCGCCTCGCGGGCTAGGGATTTAAATTATAAAAAAATAAATATTGCCACATGATATTTTAAGATGTCTCCGTCATGTTGAGCGAAAAAAACAAATTTCTCAGATTTCTTTTTTATTCACTCAAAAATACCCCCAGTCCTTCCCCTTAACTCAAAATCTCAACTGGAAATTTCATATCTCCTCTCTCGCTAAATCAGCTTCCTCGAGGTTGGGCGTTCTGTATCGTCTCCGCCAGTTCTTCTCCCCCGTACAGTTGCTATCCATATACAGGGGCCTTGTCCACCCTCGTATGGAGTATGCATCTCACGTGTGGGGGGGCTCCACTCACACAGCTCTTCTGTACAGAGTGGAGTCTAAGGCTCTTTGTCTCATCAGCTCTCCTCCTCCTACTGATAGTCTTTTACCTCTTAAATTCCGTCGCGATGTTGCCTCTCTTTTTATCTTCTATCGATATTTTCACGCTGACTGCTCTTCTGAACTTGCTAACTGCATGCCTCTCCCCCTCCCGCGGCCCCGCTGCACACGACTTTCTACTCATGCTCATCCCTATACTGTCCAAACCCCTTATGCAAGAGTTAACCAGCATCTTCACTCTTTCATTCATCACGCTGGTAAACTCTGGAACAATCTTCCTTCATCTGTATTTCCTCCTGCCTACGACTTGAACTCTTTCAAGAGGAGGGTATCAGGACACCTCTCCTCCCGAAATTGACCTCTCTTCCGGCCACCTTTTTTGATTCTTTTTTTTTTTTTTTTTAGGATCAGCGAGTAGCGGGCTTTTTTTTTATTACTGTTTCTTTTTTTGTGCCCTTGAGCTGTCTCCTTTGTTGTAAAAAAAAGAAAAGTTTGAGGGATTGGAACGGTCATCCTTCTTAGGCACAGGCTGTATGAAGGGCGTACTACCAGCAGGAAGGAAAAGTAGATGTTGAAAGGCAAAAGCGAAAGAGTTTGACCAGGCAGGGTGACAGCACGGAAGCATAGTTTTTGAGGACAATAGGAGGCACTCCATCAGACCCATAAGCCTTCTGAGGGTCGAGGACAGAGAGGGCATGGAAAACATCATTCTTAAGGATCTTAATAACAGGCATAAAGGAGTCAGATGGGGGCTGAGTAGGAGGAAGATGCCCAGACTCGTCTTGCGTATCTTTACAAGAAGCGTAGCGTGGAAGCAGCCAGCGTAATTGTAGGAGTCTATAGGACTGAAGTCCCTGAACCTCACTGTGGGAAGGTTTTGGAGGAAGTGAACTGAATTGCGTCGGAGGGGGCAGTAGCAGCAAAAGACCATTTTGTTTCTCGTTTAATACACGTTAGCTACAGGAACTGGACGTGTCCATCACTTCTTCTTCTTCTTCTAGGTTTACCCCCTAAAAAGGGGGAACGGGCCTTTGTCACTGTGGACGGCCCGTCGCAGAGGGGAACCCGCCGCGGGCGTGCGGCGGGTGGGGGAGCCCTTCCGTCGCCGCCTCAGCCACGGGTATAAACCGGGGGGCAGCGACGGAGGAACGGGCCCTCCGAGCTCTGGCTCAAGGAGCAGCCCGCTCGTGTGGGCGAGCAATGCAAGCTCGTTGCGGGACGCCTCCGCCGCCGCCACAGCCACGGGTAACAGCCGGCGAGCAGCGACGGAGGCACGGGCTCTCTGGGCAGGCGCCCAGCAGACACCCGTAGCGGTGCACGGGCGAGCAGCCGACCGATCGACTTGACTGCCGCGGTGGGGCCCTAAGCGAGGATGACCAAGCGGGTCAACCACGCCGCAGCAGAAGGACCCCCCGGCCGCTCGCCCGAGGAGTGCTGGCGGTCCACTGTGTCCATCACGCGCGCTACTGCTCTTATAGTGGCGGAGCGGCCGCCTCCGACTTCCTGATTGTCACCAGCAAATTTAATTCTTATTAGCAACCCATCACTCCTAATGGAGCCCGACCAGTACCACTTCAATCTAATAATTACAATTAAATTACAAATTACCTCATCCTTTAATTAATTACAATTACAATTACTTACTATAATTTCATTTTCAATTACATTTACAATTACAGTTACAAAAGAACTGAAATTAATTACATTTCAATTAAATTACTATTACAGTTACTCCAACCCTGCCTCTGAGTCATACTATGTGTGTTGGCGCCCGAGTCTGGCTATGGCGCAACAGCGCGGGGCATTTAAATCTCTTAAAGGCACGTATTTTTTTTCAATTCTACAAAAATAAGCTTCATCACCTTGTAGTACATGACATCCCCGACATGTTGAGCGAGAAAAACTAATTTTGTCAGTTCCAAAAATATTCGTCAAAAATATCCCCCCTGGCGCCCCCCTGAAGTCAAGCTAATGAGCCTGTAGTTCAAGGCCTCGCTCTTTTCTCCCTTCTTGTAGATCGGTGTTACGTTACGTTACGTTGCTTCCAGTCTTCTGAACTCTATTTTGTTGTAGTGCTAAATTATAGATGACGGTGAGTGGCTTGAGTATTGGCTGCTTGAGTTCCTTGAGCAGCCTGGGTGACAAGTCGTTGGGTCCGGTTGACTTGTTTATCTAGGTACTCTTGCACGTCCCGTTCGTCAACTGAACCAATTTCTAGTGGCGTGATTCCCCATGGGAGAGTAGGGGTTTTGGGTATCAACTCGGTGTTTTCGACCGTGAACACAGACGCGAAGTTCTTGTTCAGGATTTCAACCATGTGTGCTGTCTTGCGTTAGGGCGCCGCTTTCATCTTGAAGGGGACTGATGTTCCTTTTCGACTTCTGTTTTGATCTTATATATGTGAAGAACTTTTTCGGATTAGATTTGATTCGTGTGCTATTTGCTGCTCGTAGTCTCGCTTGCATTGGCGGATGAGGGTTCTGCAAGCTCTGAGGCTGTGGTGGATTTACGCCATTGTTGGTTTTCCTAGTCATGAATTCATGGGAACTGTCGTCCTCTCCACTTCTAGCAGTTTATTCTTGAGGATGTTCCACGCGTCGTCTACAAGGGCGAAGTCTAGGTGTTCCCACATAGCTTGAGGTAACAGTTTAGGAGCAAGATTGACATTAGCTTTTCTGTAGTCTGGAATCTTGGATGCGTTTTCTATAAGCTCGTGTTCCGTTCCAATGCTGAAACGAATTAAATGGTGATCGCAGCCGTTGAGTTTCTCACCGACCCTCCTTTGGCGTACGAGGTCTGAGTCAGTCACGAGCTCGAGGTCTAGTATATTGTTTTCTCGCGTTGGTTGGGCTATAATCTGGGTTGCCAAAGTCTGTTTTGTTTTGCCTGACCTGAATTGTTTGACCAATCTCTGGTGAGTTTGAAGTATAATATACTTGGAGTGATAGGCATTACTAAACATGCTTATGTATTTGAAGACCTGTTTTAAAGTCCCTCGCAGTCGTCTCTTTTCCAACGCATGTAGATTGAGTTGACTGAGTCGTTCCTCATAATGATTCATTAATGATAGTATTATCTTCGGAGCATATCGCCGCACTCTCGGGTGTCTCAGTGCCCTTATAATTAGGGGACCATGACTGCACTGCGTACCTCAGGTGAGGTCTTACCAATGCTTATACAAATTCTTGTTTATAAACAAACGTCTCAAGCTTTGTGTGTTTCAAGTCACTGCTGGTCGGGACACCGAGATTTCTTTCCTCCTGTGCGACTTTAGTGGCTTCCCACGCGTGTTACGGAGGAGAGAGAGGAGGAGGAGGAGGCAGAGGAGAAAGAGGAAGAGCAAGAGGAAGAGGAGAGAAAGAAGAAGAAGAGAAAGAGAGGAGCACGTAAATGAGAATGAGGATGGAAAAGGAGAAAAGGACGAGACGTGAACAGAAATATTAGATAAGAAAAGGTTGAATGTCGTGGCAAATAGTGGAAAGGAAAGAAAAATATAGGTGAAGAAAGTCGTAAGGGAGCACTCAACCCGCAAAACCTCCGACTCGAATCTCATTAAAGCTTGCTATGTAAACGCTCGCAGCCTACGTAACAAATTTGGAGACTTAGAAGTCCTCGCAGCTACAAATCATTATCACATCATCGGAGTCACAGAATCTTGGATAGACACTTCAAATAGAGATTTCATTGCGGAATATAGATTACCGGGTTATACCATCTTTAGTCATGAAAGAGAGAACAGACAGGGTGGAGGCGTTATCCTTTATATCCACAACTCTCTCCATCCAGTATCCGTGAAAACAGATATTATAACCAATGTAGACACGGTCTTCATTGAAATTAAAAATAGATCTCGTAAAATAGTAATTGGACTTATCTACAGACCGCCAAGACAGACTCTTGGTATCGACCACGCATTAAGTGAATTATTATTAGAAACAAGTAGCAGTTGCGAGGCAGTAATTATGGGGGACCTTAACATGCCAGTGAAAAGATAGGGTGAACCGTTAAACTCTCATACAGGGCTCGACCTGTACACAAATTTACTAGAAAGTGATTTACATCAACATGTTCAAGAACCGACGCGGGAAAATAATATACTTGACCTTATTTTTTCAACGACAGCTAATCTAGTTAACGAAGTAAATGTTGGTCCAATTTTTTGTTCTAGCGATCACCGAACAATCACATTCAGCATCAATATGAAAGAAAGTACAGTAACTCCTAGTAAAGAAAAGGTGCCTGATTATCAGAGAGCGAATTTTGTAAGACTCCGATCAATTCTAAATAATTCTGACTGGACTGAAATCTCGGCGGAAACAAATATTGATAAATCTTGGGGGGCCTTCACCACAATATTCAACAATGCCATAAGCATTTGCGTACACTATCGTAACAGACGTTCAGCTTTTAAGAAGAAACCCAAATGGTGGAATAACGAAATTCAAAATAGCCTATCTCTTAAAAAACGCATATACAGTAGATACATATCAACTCAGAGTGAGGCTGACAAACTAGAGTTGGGCAGAATTCGCCGCGAAATCAAGAAATTAATAAAACGGAGCAAAAAAAATCTTGAAGAATATATAGCGGAAACGAATAAATCTAATCCTAAAGAATTTTTTAGCTATGTAATTAATAAAAAGTCACTCACTTGTGGTATCGGACCGCTTGCTAATGATAATGGTAACCACACGAACGATGAAAATGAAATGGCTACAATCCTAAATAACTTTTTCGCATCCGTATTTACCGACGAAGATTGTTTATCACCTCAACCGCCGGAGGTTAGAAGGACCGAAAAGATGTTAAGTGGCGTGCTCATCGTAGAAAGTGACATTTTACGCACAATTGAAAAGATTAAAGTAAGCAAAGCTCCTGGTCCAGACAAAATCACCCTTAGGGTCTTAAAAGAAATCAAACATCAAATTTGTAAACCGCTCTCCGTCATATTCAATAAATCTTTAACAGCTGGAAAAGTTCCGTCGGATTGGAAACTAGCAAATGTCACACCAATTTTCAAAAAGGGGGACAAGTCTCATCCAGGAAACTATCGACCAATTAGCCTGACATCTATTGTTTGTAAGTTAATGGAGACTATCATTCGCGACAATATGGTGAAATTCTTCGAAGAAAATAATATAATAAATAATTCGCAACATGGCTTCCGTAGTAAACGTTCGTGTTTAACTAACTTACTTGATTTTTTTCACTATATTTTTGAGGTGTTCGATGAAAGTAGATCAGCAGATATCATATATCTGGATTTTCAAAAGGCATTTGATAAGGTCCCCCACCAATGATTGCTCAGCAAACTATTGGCGCACGGTATCTCGGGTAACATTTACAATTGGCTTGTGGACTGGCTCTCTGAGCGGAAACAGAGAGTAGTTCTAAACGGTGTTACATCTAACTGCCTCGATATCAAAAGCGGCGTACCTCAGGGATCAGTGCTTGGTCCCATGCTCTTCTTAATTCATGTTAATGATATCGATGATGGGCTCACTTGCAAAATATCAAAATTTGCTGATGACACAAAAATTGCTAGTAAAGTAACTGCGACACTCGACGAAGAAGCTTTACAATCAGATCTAGATCGACTTGCACGTTGGCCCAATCAATGGCAAATGAAATTTAACGTTGACAAATGTAAAGTGTTGCACATCGGAAAAAATAACAATCACGTTCAGTACGTAATGAATGGCCGACAACTTTCTGCAGTAAGTAAAGAAAAGAATCTTGGAATCACTATATCAAGCGATTTAAAGCCCGGTCAGCATTGTTCAGAGGTAGTTAAAACTGCAAACAAATTGGTTGGCTTCATCGGACGAGTCTTTAATAATAAATCGGAAAAAGTAATATTAAAACTGTATAATTCGTTTGTTCGACCCCGTCTAGAGTACTGTGTACAGTTTTGGTCTCCCTATTACAGAAAAGACATAGAAAAGTTGGAACGGGTTCAACGAAGAGTAACAAAGATGATTCCTAGGTTGAGAAATTTATCATATGAACAAAGGCTTAAAGAAGTAAATTTATTCAGCCTGTCAAAACAAAGAATGCGAGGCGATCTAATAGAAGTGTTTAAAATGTTTAAAGGATTCAGTGATATTAATGCGGAAGATTACTTTACAATTGATCGATCAAATAGAACAAGAAGAAATCACAATTTGAAGATAAGTGGTAAAAGATTTTCGTCGCACGAAGCTAAACACTTCTTCTTCAATCGAGTTGTTAATGTTTGGAACTCTCTATCTTGTGATGTCGTTGATAGTACAACAGTTACGGCCTTCAAGAATAGATTAGACAAGTATTTTGAATCCAACCAGCAACTAAGATATTACTCATTGTCGTAATAACGTTAAGTTCTTTCGAATACTGGTGTCCTTGTCCGCTTTTATCGCCCGGTTAGTGGTAGCAGTAATGGTAGTTCTTTCCTCTTTCCTACATTATTCCATGCGGTTTTTCCATGCTGCATGGTTCTTTTTCCTTTCCTGCCAGCTTTGGCTGGAGGAGCCTTCGCCTTTGCTGTCCTTCATCTTCCACCTTTGATTAGATAGTTAGTGTAGCTTGTCACAAACAGCCTCGTAAGGACCAGCAGGTCTGCTGCTGTTTGTTCTTCCTTTGTGTTTCTTTGATACGAGCCAAGCCATCACGGAGATGGATGGATGGGAAAGTTTAGCCTGCCCGTCGCGGTAATTCTTGGATTAATGAAACCTGAACTTTGCATTTGTCTCCTCCTCCCCCTCCTCCTCCTCCTCCCCTCCTCCTCCTCCTCCTTTTAATCCTCCCCCTCCTCCTCCTCCTCCTCCTCCTGCTCCTCCTCCTCCTGCTCCTCCTCCTCCTGCTCCTCCTCCTGCTCCTCCTCCTCTTCCTCCTCCTCCTCTTTCATCTCTTAATTCATCTGTCTTAACACTTATCTTTCCTTCTTTGCAAAATACCTCTCTCCTCTTATCTCCTCTCTCATCTCCTTCTCTCCATCACTATCTTTCACTTTTATCTTTTCTATCGTATGTCTGTTTTGTTTATTTTTTGTACTGTATCTCTCCTCTCCCATTTTATCATCCGCCTTCCTCTCTTCCCCTCTTCTTATTTCTTGTCCTCTTTCTTTACCATAGTTTATCTGTTGTCAATCCTTATTCTTTTTCCTTTTTATCCTTTCCACTATTTTACGTTTCCTTTTCTCCGGTGTTTCCCTTGAATAATTGGCCATAGGAGAGAGAGAGAGAGAGAGAGAGAGAGAGAGAGAGAGAGAGAGAGAGAGAGAGAGAGAGAGAGAGAGAGAGAGAATGTGTAGGGTGAGGTAGGCGACATAACTGGGTTTTCCTTATTGCAAAATGTTCTTGTTTCTCTCTCTCTCTCTCTCTCTCTCTCTCTCTCTCTCTCTCTCTCTCTCTCTCTCTCTCTCTCTCTCTCTCTCTCTCTCTCTCTCTCTCTCTCTCTCTCTCTCTCTCTCTCTCTCTCTCTCTGTTATCATGTTTCCTCAGAGTTTTGAAGAATGTGTGTGTGTGTGTGTGTGTGTGTGTGTGTGTGTGTAGGAGGGGGGGGGGTGTATTTGTAATCTGATAACATGCAAGTTATCTTTTTATTCGTTGTTTTATAACAACATTCGTCTCGTGATGATATACTGATTCCACGGCCAAGTTTCCCTCGTTAGTATGTTCATTGCATCATTGCATCTTTATTATTTTAAACATTTCAAGTTTTCTCTTGGCTTAATATGGCTTAATATTAATTTTCTTTTATGTAGGCGTGGAGGTTTCTACCCCCACCATCACCGCTGCCTCAGCCACAAAATGCTGTAACACTCATGGCACAGGCCTTCGTTAAAACTTTTTTTGCATTTTTTCTTCTTTCCTTAACAAGTTTTATAATTTTCGCCGTGCTCGATTGAGATGAGACAAAGAAAAAAAAATGTTTGATTTATTTTTCCTAAGGTAGCGAAGTCTTGTTGCTGCAGGTGTTTTTACATGTTTTTTTTCTTATGAGGCTTAAAAATGAATATATGTGCGTTTAATTAAGAAGCCTGCATATACTTATGATTATATACATGCTGGTGTGTGTGTGTGTGTGTCTATCTGTCTGTCTGTCTGTCTGTCTGTCTGTCTGTCTGTGTGTGTGTGTGTGTGTGTGTGTGTGTGTGTGTGTGTGTGTGTGTGTGTGTGTGTGTGTGTGTGTGTGTTTAAATGGCAGGTTTTTATGTGTGTATCTTTGTTTTTCTGCGGCAGTGAATCAGAGAATGAGTCAATGTGGTGTGGTGTAATGTGATGTGTGTGTGTGTGTGTGTGTGTGTGTGTGTGTGTGTGTGTCTGTCTGTCTGTCTGTCTGTCTGTCTGTCTGTCTGTCTGTCTGTCTGTGTGTGTGTGTGTGTGTGTGTGTGTGTGTGTGTGTGTGTGTGTGTGTGTGTGTGTGTGTTTAAATGGCAGGTTTTTGTGTATGTATCTTTGTTTTTCTGTGGCAGTGAATCAGAGAATGAGTCAATGTGGTGTGGTGTAATGTGTATATTATAATGTATATGTGAATGTATGACTGTACGTGTGGCGACACCCAGTCGGTGTCGCATAACAGGATGTTTAACAACACGTCGTGCTCGTCCACTTATGTTAGCCGTTTTTGTTTGCTGTTTTTACTTTTAATGTGATTTGTGTTAAGTGTTAAGTTTAAGGCGCGAACTGTTATCTCCTTTTTCACAGGGCCGGTGTTACCGTGGCCTGCTTCACAAGTTGATTGTAGTAAGTGGTTGAGATAACACAATAGCCTTTTAGTTAAGTGATGTATATTATGTGTTATTTTTAAGTTTAAGGGGAGGCACAACAACTGGATGAAAAATATTCATAAAAAAAAAAGTTTTCAATATTTTTGTTTGAAACTTTTGCAATGTGCAATGGCACCATTTTATGATATTATGGTAGTAGGTAGAACATTTTAGTTCATGACGTCGTGACGTCATGACGTCACAGCTTAACAAATTCACGTAAATTTTAATTTTCACTCTAGAGTTACCAAATTTTACATGGTATTAGTAGAATAACATATTAACCTACCCAAGACAGTTTTTTGCTAAATTCGTTTTAGTTCGTGAGAAACCGCTTTCGCAATTTCATGAAATAATGACGTCACTATTTTTTTAGCTATATAACGTATCCAGAACAAGACTTTTTCGAATTTCTTAAAACCCTGTCTTGGAAATGTAGACATACCCATTATGTACAAGTATGGTGAGTTTCATTTAGATCCATCAAGTTTTTTGTGCACAGCTACTCATTGAAGTAAAAATTTGACGTTTTGAGATAAATGAGTTTAAAGTTTTGAGTATGACATATTATGTGGTAATTATCGAGGGATTCGATTTCTTTTAAACCGTGTTGCCACCCGGTGTTCGTTATTTACTGACTACGGCTTCATTCTTGAAGCTTTTTTCTATCTAGATATGCGAAATACTAAAAAATTATTTTTTGACCTAATTTTATCATCTCAGCTGTTGTGCCTCGCTGTTGTGGCGCGAACTGCTATCTCACGTCAGGTCCGATGTACCGTTGCCTGCTTTCACAAGTTGATTGTAGTAGGTGAGATAACACAATAGTCTTTTAGTTGGGTGATGTGTGGCCAAGCGGTAGCCGTTATAAGTTCACTTTAGTTCACTTTAGTTCTCTCTCTCACAGGGTAAGTACAAATACAAAATGTATTTTAACTATATTAACAGTTGTACACAAAGTTTACAGTTTAAGTGAGCGTGTCGCATGAAACCAGAGACAACCACACCACCGTCTTCTCTCCCTCGTCTTCGCGTTGTTCGCCCGTTTTATTTGCTTGTTGTTTGTCCGGAAGGGTGTGGGTTCCGGTTGATGACGGCTGATGAAAGTCATCATTTGCTGATCCTAGTGTCAGTTCATCACAGCTTCCCACGGCCAAAAACACGACGTGTTGTTAAACATCCTGTTGTGCGACACCGACTGAGTGTCGCCACACGTACAGTCATAGATTCACATGTACAATCGTGGGACACAAGTGATGACACACTGTCCACTGAGTTTCGTTCACCGGCCTCGACTTTAAAATATATACACTGCATGGAAGGAGGCTAATGTTCAGGTATGTCATTACATATACACTCTCCATAATTTATTAGATATGAATATATCAGTTGTGCACACTGATAACAACTTTTAAATTCGCGGACGAAAATGTCTTTTTACATTTCGTTCAAATTTAGTCAGGAACAGCTAAAGTTGCTTACAACGCTATTATGCATTTGAATAAATGTTGAACTCATTCCTGCAACGTCCTCGCTAAGAAAATACGAAGAAAACATTGATAACGTGCACAAAATTTTTGATATGGTTTAAAAATATATAATAATACCACCGTTTAACTCTCGCTTGACAATGTTATGCAATGACGCCATCGATCATGCCAGCCGGCGCATTTAAGAAACCAGTAGGCTATTATGAATTGAAATGAATTACAAAGCTATTATTTTGCATTTGAGAATACTAAGCGATTCGTTTGCATTTATGAGACTAGGCTATTACTTTGCATTTACGAATACTAAGCTATTATTATGCACTTAAGAAAACTAGGCTATTATTTTGCAGTGACTTTTTTTCTTAAGAGAAATTAATCTCTCTCTCTCTCTCTCTCTCTCTCTCTCTCTCTCTCTCTCTCTCTCTCTCTCTCTCTCTCTCTCTCTCTCTCTCTCTCTCTCTCTCTCTCCAACACTTGTGTCCCACGACTGCACATTATACACATTACATCGCTCGGCTCCCTAAAAGTCGCGACCTCGCGGCTCACCCTACCTCTACAAATTTCTGTACCTACCCATGTTACAGTCGCCCAAAGTGTACTAGCTAAGCGTGGTCTCGTTACAGTTGCTTTAAAGATTATCACACAAGTCAGAGCCCGCCTAACGATACAACATCGGGAAATGCCAATGATAATAATCATGGAAGTAACAAGAAATGGGTAATGTACATACAGGTTGAGGTAAACAGGGCTAGAGTCGTGGACGTGGAAGTTGAGTACTATTCCGAGAAAACAAAATAATAGCTCGAAAAATTATTTACATGATACATCCTAGAAAAATTAAATTGACTAAACTGTCATTGGGATACATGGTAATGGAGCTATTTGGAATAGTAAAAAGAAAAAGGAAAAATCCTTGAAGAAGATCTGCTACAAACTGAAAAAGCACTTGTGTCAGTTCATCATAGCCTCCCACGGCCAAAAGCACGACGTGTTGTTAAACATCCTGCTGTGCGACACCGACTGGGTGTCGCCACACGTACAGTCATATACATTATAATATACACATTACAGTGGCCTTGATGTGTCGTGATGTGGTGTGGGTTAGTGTGGTGCTGTATGATGCCGCATTGGTGGCGTAGTGGTGGTTGGTGTGGGTATGTAGTTGTGTGGTGGTGTGGTGATGTACTTAGTGTTATTGTTTTCCTGTTATGTGATGTGACGGGCACTCGTTGTGGTGCGGTGTCTTATGGTACTGTGGTTTGATGTGGCTAAGGGTGCCAAGGTGTTATGTACATAATGTGTGGTGTAAAGTTGATGTCGTGCGCCGTACACTACTGAGCATGGACTGGCATGTGGTGCGTGCATTGTGGGGTGATATTGTGTGATGTAAAGAGACGCGTTGTGGTGTGTGGCATGGTATGTTGTGTTGCGGTGTGGCGTGTTGTGGCATGATGCTGTGTTGTGTGGCGAGGTTTGGTATGGTGTGATTTGGTGTGATGCGGCATGGTGTTCAGTTGTGGCATGTTGTATAGTGTGTTGTTGTGTGGCATGGTTTGTTGTGTTGCGGTGTTGCGTGCTGTGGCATGATGATGTGTTGTGTGGCGAGGTTTTGGTGTGGTGTGGCATGTTGTTGTGTTGTGGCATGTTGTGTGGTGTTTTGTTGTGTGGCGAGGTGTGGTGTTGTGTGGTGTGATGTGGCATGGTGCTGTGTTGCGGCATGTTTTATGGTGTGGTGTTGTGTGGCGAGGTGTGGTATGTTGTGGTATGTAGTGTGGTGTGATGTGGTGTGGGAACATGGTGTGGTGTGGTGTGATGTGGTGTGGTGTGGTGTGGGACATGGTGTGGTGTGGTGTGGTGTGGAACATGGTGTGGTGTGGTGTGGTTTGGGAACATGGTGTGGTGTGTTGTGGTGTGGTGTGGTGTGGTTTGGGAACATGGTGTGGTGTGTTGTGGTGTGGTGTGGTGTGGTGTGGGACATGGTGTGGTGTGGTGTGGTGTGGTGTGGTGTGGTGTGGAACATGGTGTGGTGTGGTGTGGTTTGGGAACATGGTGTGGTGTGGTCTGTTGTGTTGTGGTGTGGTGTGGTGTGGTGTGGTGTGGTGTGGTGTGGGACATGGTGTGGTGTGGTGTGGTGTGGTGTGGTGTGGTGTGGGACATGGTGTGGTGTGGTGTGGTGTGGTGTGGTGTGGAACATGGTGCGGTGTGGTGTGGTGTGGGACATGGTGTGGTGTGGTGTGGTGTGGTGTGGGACATGGTGTGGTGTGGTGTGGTGTGGTGTGGGAACATGGTGCGGTGTGGTGTGGTGTGGGACATGGTGTGGTGTGGGACATGGTGTGGTGTGGTGTGGTGTGGTGTGGTGTGTTGTGGTGTGGTATGGGGACGTGGTGTGGTGTGGTGTGGTCTGTTGTGGTGTGGTGTGGTGTGGTGTGGTGTGGTCTGTTGTGTTGTGGTGTGGTGTGGTCTGGTGTGGTGTGGTGTGGTCTGGTCTGGTGTGGTGTGGTGTGGTCTGTTGTGGTGTGGTCTGTTGTGGTGTGGTGTGGTGTGGGGACATGGTGTGGTATAATGTAACGAAGTAGTGATATCTTGGGAGGTGTGGAGAGTTTGTTGTGTGGTGGTTCAGCTTATTAAAAACTTGGGTAGTTTCTAAGTTTTGGTGACAACATTGGGGGAAGGAAAGAGGGAGGGGGGAAGAGGAGGAGAGGATGAAAAAGGAAAAGGGAAGAGGAAGAGAAGAGGAGGATGTAGAGGAAGTGGAGGTAAGACGTTAATTACTGCCTAAACCACCATGTAGCTTGTCTCCAAAATTTGGGTTTATTTTTTTTAACCTCTGAGTCTGCCTTTGTTGCCTCTGTGTTTTAATTTTACAGTTTGTGGTGGTATGTGTGTGTGTGTGTGTGTGTGTGTGTGTGTGTGTGTGTGTGTGTCAGGCTTGTAATAAACGCCAGCCTAACGCAACACATCAGGTTACGTGTCGGTCTTTATCAAATATCGTAAGGTGTGCCTGTAGTAAGAAACAAGAGTGGCCTTAGGGTGAGAGGAACAGAAAAACTTGAGGAAACAGTCAGAGTATGAGGGAAAGGAGTAAATAGGAAAGAGGGTAAAGCGAAGGACAGGAAGAATTGAGAAGAACATGGAGTAGGGGAGCAATGAGAGTACGGAGAGAGGTATTAATGGAAGGAAAATATCTGGAGGACTGCTTAGAATAAAACTATGAAGGAAAGGAATAAGATGGAAGAAGGATAGGGAGAGAGGGAAAAGATAATGAAAATAGTAGCAAGGACACACACACACACACACACACACACACACACACACACACACATACACGCGCGCGCGGCTTATTGGCATATTGAGTGTAAAGGAAACCGAGAAACTATTTTTCGAGTAATTATATGTAAATTATGTTTAATTAGACACCAGAATTATAACGATGTGGATGTTTAGTTGCGGTGCAAAACTCCTGGAGGCCTGAGGCAGCGAGAAAGTGGTGGTGGTGGCGGTGGATGCTGGGGAGGCTGCGTCGTGTGCCTGGCAGCGTTCAGAAAGATGGTGTCTGCCTGCTTATCCTGAACTGCGTCAGTGCCGGTGTGGAACGTCGGGTGTTGCATCCCCTCGTCCTGATCTCCTCCTCCCGCTTCCTCCTCCTACTCCTCCGTGCGATTGCTCAGGAGGTGACTTGAAGGGGGGGAGATAACAAAGTGGAGGTGAATCATGAACCGTCACTAAGTTGTCTGTTTGTTTCTCGTCTCCACAAACAACATATATAGTTTGCTTTACTTTTTTCGCTCGAGTGGAAAATAAACTTGTTTTTTTATAAATTCAATGAGGAGAAAATAAATGTTAAATATACAATGAGGAATAAGAAAATAAAAGAAAACAAAGCACCAGGTTATTGACTTATGTTTTAGTGCTTGATAGCTTGAAGGAGGGGAGGAGAGAAGAAAAGAAGAAAAAATAAAGTAAAAAAGTTATATTATTTCCATCGTCTAACGTTCCTGATGGTGATTTCTTCTGCATGGTAAGAAAATAAATGTGTGTGTGTGTGTGTGTGTGTGTGTGTGTGTATATATTTACCTAGTTGTATTTACCTAGTGGTGATATACAGGAAGTGACCCACGCTCGTGTGGTCCCGTCTCTGAGTCTCAATTGGTCGAACTTTGCTTTAAACTCGTTTATGTTTCTATATCGAACAACGTCTTTGTCAAGGTTGTTCCACTGGTCGATGCATCTATTGGAGAAGCTGTATTTCATTGCATCTTTCAAGCATCCTGTCTTGCTCAGCTTCCTTTTGTGTCCTCGGGTTGCTCTCCCATCCCATACATACAGATCCTCTCTATCGATTTTATCTGTTCCCTTCATCACCCTGAAAACTGCAATCATATCACCCCTCTTATTTCTTTTTTTCCACCCTTTCTTGGTACGTTAAGTTAGCCAAGCTAGGGACCATCTTGGTGGCTGCTCTCTGGATTCTCTCGATCCGGTATATGTCCTTTTTATGTGGTGACCATATTACTGCTGCATATACCAGTCTTGGACAAATCATAGGTACTATCAGTTTCTTCATCATCTCCTCGTCCATGAAGTGAAATGCCATTCTTATATCCGTCAGCAACTTAGATGTTTCTCCAACGATCTTGTTAATATGTTTTCTGGTGACAGATTATCCTGGATTAACACTCCCTGGACTTTTTCTTTTTTTCCTTTTTTTGTGTGCGTGCCCCTCTATTTTTAACATTTGGGTCAAGCTCATCGTTTATGTAAGGTTTTAATATTATAAGGACATATATTTATATTTATATATGCTATAGAATCTTACTGTTGATGGATATTAAAGAAAAGGAATGAATGAAAAGAGTCAGAAGAAGAGTAAAATGAAGCAGGAGTACGAGGAGAATGACTAGTAAAGTGAAGTTGAGAAGAAAGAGGATGAAGGAAGATGAAGTTGAAGAGGAAGAAGAGAAAAAAGACAAGGGCGATGATGATGATCATGATAATGAAAAGGAGGACGAAAAGGAGAAGGTGGAGGAGGAAGACAAATAGTAAGAGGGAGGCTGTTTGTGACAAGCTACACCAATTATCTAATCAAAGGTGGAAGATGAAGGACAGCAAAGGCGGAGGCTCCTCCCCATCCCTCCAGCCAAAGCTGGCAGGAAAGGAAAAAGAACCATGCAGCATGGAAAAACTGCATGGAAATTATGTTTGAAGGAGGAAAGAACTACTATTACTGCTACCACTAACCGGGCGATAAAAACGGACAAGGACACCAGTATTCGAAAGAACTTAACGTTATTACGACAATGAGTAATATCTTAGTTGCTGGTTGGATTCAAAATACTTGTCTAATCTATTCTTGAAGGCCGTAACTGTTGTACTATGCACGACATCATAGGGTAAATAATTCCAAACATTAACGACTCGATTGAAGAAGAAGCGTTTGCCGTTTGGCTTCGTGCGATGAGGAACTTTTACCACTTATCTTGAAATTGTGATTTCTTCTTGTTCTATTAGTTTTAATCGATCAATTGTAAAGTCATCTTCCGCATTAATATCACTGAATCCTTTAAACATTTTAAACACTTCTATTAGATCGCCTCGCATTCTTTGGTTTGATAAGCTGAATAAATTTACTTCTTTAAGCCTTTGTTAGTAAGATAAATTTCTCAACGTTGGTATCATTTTTGTTACTCTCCGTTAAAGCCGTTCTAACTTTTCTACGTCTTTTCTGTAATATAAAGACCAAAACTGTACACAGTACTCTAAATGGGGTCGAACCAGGGAATTATACAGTTTTAATATTACTTTTTCCGATTTATTATTAAAGACTCGTCCGATGAAGCCAACCAATTTGTTTGCGGTTTTAACTACCTCTGAACAATGCTGACGGAGCTGTAAATCGCTTGATATAGTGATTCCAAGATCTTTTTCTTTACTTACTGCAGAAAGTTGTCGGCTATTCATTACGTACTGAACGCGATTGTTATTGTTTCCGATGTGTAACACTTTACATTTGTCAACGTTAAATTTAATTTGCCAATGATTGGCCCAACGTGCAAGTCGATCTAGATCTGATTGTAATGCTTCTTCGAATGGGGGAGGAGGAGGAGAAGGCGGAGGAAAAGGAGGTGGAGGAGGAAGAAGAGGAAGAACACCAAATGGATCAGAAGTAACGGGGCAGAAAAAAGAGAGCTAGTAATAGGAGAAAATTAATAGAGGGAAGAGAATGAGGAAAATCTAGGATACAGAAAAGAAAGGTAACGAATGGAAAAAAAAAAAAAAAGATTAAGATTAGAAGGGGGGAGGATGAGGAAGAGGAGGAGGAGAAGGAGGAGGAGACGGAAGAGGAGGAAGAGAGGAAAAAAGAGGAGGAGAAGGAAGAGAAGGAGGAGGAGAAGGAACATAAAGGAAGAAGAAACAACAGCAGACCTGATGGCCCTTACGAGGTTGTTTGTGACAAGCTGCAATAACTATATAATCAAAGGTGGAAGATGAAAGACAGCAAAGGCGAAGGCTCCTCCCCATCCCCCCATCCCTCCAGCCAAATCTGGCAGGAAAGGAAAAGAACCATCCAGCATGGAAAAACTGCATGGAAATTATGTAGGAAAGAGGAAAGAGCTGCCATTACTGCTACCACTAACCGGGCGATAAAAACGGACAAGAACACCAGTATTCGAAAGAACTTAACGTTATTACGACAATGAGTAATATCTTAGTTGCTGTTTGGATTCAAAATACTTGTTTAATCTATTCTTGAAGGCCGTAACTGTTGTACTATCAATGACATCACAGGGTAGAGAATTCCAAACATTAACGACTTGATTGAAGAAGAAGCATTTTGGCTTCGTGCGATGTGAATCTTTTACCACTTATCTTGAAATTGTGATTTCTTCTTGTTCTATTAGTTTTAATCGATCAATTGTAATCTTCCGCATTAATATCATTGAATCCTTTAAACATTTTAAACACTTCTATTAGATCGCCTCGCATTTTTCGTTTTGATAAGCTGAATAAATATACTTCTTTAAGTCTTTTTTCATAAAATAAATTTCTCAACCTAGGAATCATTTTTGTTACTCTCCGTTGAACCCGTTCTAACTTTTCTACGTCGTTTCTGTAATAGGGAGACCAAAACTGTACACGGTACTCTAGATGGGATCGAACCAGCGAATTATACGGTTTTAATATTACTTTTTTCCGATTTATTACTAAAGACTCGTCCGATGAAGCCAACCAATTTGTTTGTGGTTTTAACTATCTCTGAACAATGCTGATGGAGCCTTAAATCGCTTGATATAGTGATTTCAAGATCCTTTACTTACTGCAGTAAGTTGTTGGCCATTCATTGCGTACTGAACTCGATTGTTATTGTTTCCGATGTGTAACACTTTATGTTTGTCAACGTTAAATCTCATTTGCCATTAATTGACCCAACGTGGAAGTCGATCTAGATCTGATTGTAATGCTTCTTCGTCGAGTGTCGTAGTTAGCTTACTTGCGATTTTAGTCATCAGCAAATTTTGATATTAGTCTGGTCAAAATAATCACGATACCAGCAAAGGTAGGACAAAATATAAAGAAATTGTTTCTTTACTGGATCATGTTGGGGGGGTCCCTGGCACTTACCAAAAAAAAGTTCCTCACCCCAACCCCGTGCATAAGGCGGCCATCTTGGATTTTCTCCGAGGACCCCTCGTAATCTATATTTTTCATATCTCGGCTTCTAATTGAGATAGAAACATAAATGAAAAGTCTAAAAATAGGTTTTCCAACATGGGGAAGCCATTAAGATGCGTAAATAAGCTTTATATTGAATGCAAGTTCAACTGGTGGAGACAGCCCTGCACACTAAATTACTGTTAGAAGCTCTTGACCTTCCACTGGAAACATTGTCATTGATGGACACAAATAAGCCATTCCCGCCTGGACCATGGTCACCAAGTTACCAGTTGGTACTTAGGGGGCGAAAAATTATGTCTAAATTGTTTCAGGATGAGGACCTGATAAAAGAGGATCTACTTATTGTTAAACAGCTGCACAGTACAGTCAATAGCTACATGGCCACTTTGATAAGCTGCCCAACTGCTAAATTATGGATGCAATGCCTTGAAATGATATCTCTCCTCAGAGAGTTTATCAAGGCAGAGCGTACTGGGGACTGGTGTCTGCATCTTTCTACACTCATTAAAATGCTGCAATACTTTGCTGCTGGGCATAATCACTACACCAAAGGTTCACACATATATGTACAATCCATGGAAACTTTGGAAAAGAGGAATCCGGCAGTGTACTACAAGTTCAAAGATGGGTACCATGTAATCAGAAGAAGTGACCGCTACTGGGCTGGCCTCTCAACTGACCTTGTCATAGAGCAAACCCTCATGAAAAGTATGAAGTCGACTGGAGGGCTCACACAT
Source organism: Eriocheir sinensis (assembly GCF_024679095.1). NCBI lineage: Eukaryota > Metazoa > Arthropoda > Malacostraca > Decapoda > Varunidae > Eriocheir > Eriocheir sinensis. Next base: position 6,671,703 of record NC_066521.1, read on the forward strand.
GGCAGAGGGGTGAATGAGGAACAACGTGCAGTTTGGCTGTTATCTAGACCTGCTTGCACAGCAGTTAATGAAGCAATGCAGACCCTCACCAATGTTACATATATCACCAGTGAGCAGCATAAGGATGCAACACCAGCTCGCCTAAAGCGAGACTCTGAGGATACTATGAAACTTCTGGAGTTCCTCCAGAACCACAACCCTTTGTTAAAGAGCAAAGACTGCACAGTATCAGCAGTGGCATTGCTGCAGACCAATCATCAAATGCTCATGATGCTAAGGCTGTTGGTGAGAATATCCTCAGAAAGATGGAAGGGAAACCAGTGTCGGAGTACACATTCAGGAGAGTGGATCAGGTCAAGACGCTTGCTGCAAAAAGCATAATTAAATGTGGCGATGAAATAGTTCAAGTGAACCCACTCCTCTTTGACAGGTTGGTGAAAGCATCAAATGACCTGACAGCAGACATGGTGTTTGAATTCACCCCACACCCAGCTGCTTTATTTGATGAATGTGGTATGATGCGTAGAGGTACCAAGTCATCAATCCTCAATGATGACTTGTTCAAAGTTGAGAAAGTGTCTGTGCCAGCAAACAACATCTGCCATGTAATTGATGGTGGTTCCTTGCTGTATAGGGTCCAGTGGGACGTTGGAAAGTCTTTTGGTGAAATAGCTAGAAGCTATGTATCTTATGTGCATAACAATTATAAGGAACCGATTGTTGTGTTTGATGGATATGAACCATCTACGAAAGACCATGCACGAAAAATTCGGCAGAAGGGTATAGCTGATGCTTCAGCGGTAATAACAGAAGATAATATATTTAATACTAAGAAAGGGCAGTTCTTAAAGAATTCGGAAAACAAAGCTAACTTTGTAAAACTGCTTGCAAAGATTATGTCCAATGAAAGAATTCATGTAGAGGAGTGTACAGCTGATGCTGACACTACAATTGTAAAGGATGCAGTTTTATCTGCAAAGAATTCAACAACTGTTGTCATTGGCGAGGACACTGACCTGCTCCTTCTTCTGTGTTATCACACCAAAAAGACATCAAAAGACATATATTTTAAACATGGAACTACAAGTAGTAATAAAGTTTGGCATGTACAACAGTTACAGAAAAAACTTGGTCCTGAGCTCTGCCTTGATATATTAACATTGCATGCATTTTACGGTTGTGATACATCATCATCGTTGTTTAATGTAGGCAAGACAGGATGTCTTAAATTGTACAGACAGGACAAAGACTTTAGAACAGCAGTATCTCAGTTTAGACTACCAAATGTACCAAAGGAAGAAATTCACTGGGCAGGGAATTACATCATGCTAGCAACATATAAAGGCAACAAGGACAGGCATTAAAAGACTTTCGACATGATAAGTACCAAGAAAAAAGAAATTTAGTGGCTTTGTCCATCCAAGAACACTACCCCAACACCTAGTGCCTCGTGTAAGCATAGTGAAAGGGTCTACTTAACAGTGCAAGACTGGATAGGAAACATCTTAGACCCAATCAAATGGGGTGGAAATTGTGGAAGGTTGTTACCAACCTGTATATACTGATTTACCTCCAGGACCCAAAGACCTACTTAATAATATTTGTTGTGGGTGCACCACATCCAATTGTGCTGGAGGCAGGTGTGGGTGCAAGAAGTTAGGACTTCAATGTTCTAGCATGTAAGGAGTGCAAAGGTGTATCCTGTAAAAATGCTATGACTATTGATGAAGAGCCAGAAGATGTTAGTGTGATTGGAGACTTTGACGGTGATGTAATCTAGACATGAGCTTATTATATGCAATCTTATGCTATTCAGCCTGCTCCCAAACAAAAGAATGTACTCTTCAGGTAATGAAAATACAATTCATAATTCCCTTAGTTATATGGCTTATGATATTAAAAGAATCTGTATGCTGTTGTATGTAGTATGTATTTCTGTATGTAGTATATCTGCATGTTTTGGGGTTACACTGCATGTTTTTGGGTTACACTGTAAATAATAAATGTATATATCTTTCCCAGTAAAAAAACTCAACCTAGACATTTTAATTCATGTTGATATTACTATGAAGAATGTGTAATATGTCATGTATGATAAAACGTAGATTAAATCTGTAAATTCTGCCTGCTCCCAGACAAAAGAATGTACTCTTGAGGTAATGAATATACAATTCATAATTCCTTTACTTATATGGTTTATGATCTTAAAAGTATCTGTATGATGCTATCTAGACTTTTTATTTATGTTTCTATCCCAATTAGAAGCCGAGATATGAAAAATATAGATTACGAGGGGTCCTCGGAGAAAATCCAAGATGGCCGCCTTATGCACGGGGTTGGGGTGAGGAACTTTTTTTTGGTAAGTGCCAGGGACCCCCCCAACATGATCCAGTAAAGAAACAATTTCTTTATATTTTGTCGTTGGGGTTCTGGATATTGACTTGACTATATTTTGCAAGTGAGCCCATCATCGATACCATTAACATTAATTAAGAAGAGCATGGGACCAAGCACTGATCCTTGAGGAACGCCGCTTCTGACATCGAGCCAGGCAGATGAAACACCATTTAGAAATGCTCTCTTTTTCCGCTCAGAGAGCCAGTCCACAAGCCAATTGTGAAAGTTACCTGGGATACCGTGCGCCAATAGTTGACTGAGCAATCGTTTGTGGGGGACCTTATCAAATGCCTTTTGAAAATCAAGATATATGATATCTACTGATCTGCTTTCATCGAACACCTCAAAAATATAATGAAAAAAATCAAGTAAGATAGTTAAACACGAACGTTTACTATGGAAACCATGTTGCGAATTATTTATTATAATATTTTCTTCGAAGAATTTCACCATATTGCAGCGAATTTTAGTCTTCATTAACTTACAAACAATCGATGTCAGGCTAATTGGTCGATAGTTTCTTGGATGAGACTTGTCCTCCTTTTTTGATAATTGGTGTGACATTTGCTAGCTTCCAATCCGACGGAACTTTTCCAGTGTTAAAAATTTATCGAATAAAATAGAGAGCGGTTTACAAATTTGATGTTTGATTTCTTTTAAAATTCTAGGGGTAATTTTGTCTGGACCAGGAGCTTTGCTTACTTTAACCTTTTCAATTGTGCGTAAAATGTCACTTTCTACGATTAGCACGCCATTTAAATCTTTTCGGTCCTTCTAACCTCCGGCGGTTGAGGTGATAAACGATCTTCGTCGGTAAATACGGACGCGAAAAGGTTATTTAGGATTGTAACCATTTCATTTTCATCGTTAGTGTGGTTACCATTATCATTAGCAAGCGGTCCGATACTAGAAATTACTTTTTGTTATTTACATAGCTAAAAAACTCTTTAGGATTAGATTTACTTGTTTCTGCTATATATTCTTCATGATTTTTCTTGCTTCGCTTTATTAATTTCTTGGTTTCGCGGCGAATTCTGTCCAACTCTAGTCTGTCAGCCTCACTCTGGATTGATATGTATCTACTGTATACGCATTTTTAAGAGAGAGGCTATTTTGAATTTCGTTATTCCACCATTTAGGTTTCTTCTTAAAAGCTGAACGTCTGTTACGATAAGGTACGCATATGCTTATGGCATTGTCCAATATTGTGGTGAAGGCCTCCCAAGATTAATCAATATTTGTTTCCACAGAAATTACAGTCCAGTCAGAATTATTTAAAATTGATCGGAGTCTTACGAAATTCGCTCTCGGATAATCTGGCTCCTTTTCTTTACTAGCAGTGACTTTCTTTCATCTTGATGCTGAATGTGATTGTTCGGTGATCGCTAGAACTAAAAACTGGACCAACATTTACTTCGTTAACTAGATCAGCGGTCGTTGAAAAGATAAGGTCAAGTATATTATTTTCCCGAGTCGGTTCTTGAATGTATTGATGTAAATCACTTTTTAAGAAATTTGTGTACAGGTCGAGCCCTGTATGAGAGTTCAGCAGTTCGCTCCATCTTTTCACTGGCAAGTTAAAATCCCCCATAATTACTGTCTCGCAACTGCTACTTGTTTCTAAAATTAATTCACTTAACGCGTGGTCGATATCAAGAGTCTGCCCTGGCGATCTAATGATTAGTCCAACTACTATTTTACGAGACTTGTTTTTAATTTCAATGAAGACCGTGTCCACATTGGTTATAATATCTGTTTTCACGGATACTGGATGGTGACAGTTATGGATATATAAAATAACGCCTCCACCCTGTCTTTCATGACTAAAAATCGTATAACCCGGTAATCTATATTCTGCAATGAAATCTCTATTTGAAGTGTCTATCCTAGATTCTCTGACTCCGATGATGTGATAATGATATGTAGCTGGGAGTGGTTCTTAGTCTTCAAATTTGTTACGTAGGCTACGAGCGTTTATATAGCAAGCTTTAATGTGATTCGAGTCGGGGGTTGCGCGGGTTGAGTGCTGGGGTTTTCACCTTTGCGTTTTTTTGGCTTTCGAAGAGCCACTTGGTCACAGAGCAGCCTCCCGAAACGGGTTGCTCCAGCAGGGTTTAAGTTGATGGCATCGGCAAGGAACAAATCCGAATCGTAGTAAAAATTGCTCAACAAGTTAACGAACTGGACGTTTTCTTGTGAGCAAACGGACTAAACTATGTTGTTCTTGCTGAAGGCCATACTGTAAAAGCTAGCTTTGGCACCGACCATCGGGAGGATTCCTGAGATTATGATGTTACTGGCATCCTTTTTTTTATACTGCTTGATCATTCTACGGTATTTTTCAAGCAGTTCCTTAGAACGGGTTGTCCGTACGTCATTTAGCCCGCGTGAATGACAAAGAGGGTGTATCGGTCGGCATTACTCGTGACATCATCGCAGGCTGCGGTGATGTCGTTCAGTATGGTACCTGGATAACAGTAACGTTTTCTGCGGCCGTTTGATGAACGACCTCAGAACTCAACCAGCTGGCCACGCACCATGGAGTCCCCAACTGGGCGAGTCTCAAACTCATCCGCCATGGTGTCTGTCAGCGCCTGGAACCTCCTCCTCCTCCTCCTACTACTACTACTACTACTGCTACTACTACTACTACTACTACCTCCACTACAGTTACAATTGCCATGACTGTAAACTCCTGCAGATATCGATACGAGGCGTTCGACAAACCGAACTGTTCCGATATTTCTGATGAAAGCGACAATCATAAACTAAGACCAAAAATACACCTAAAACATAAGGAGAAAGACGACCAAGGATTCAAACTCGTGTAATTTCTTCCACCGAGTGTCACGTTCCTTTCACCACCACAAACACCACTACAACAAACATAACCACGTATGAGCCACACCATTACCATTTTCATCAACATCAGGCGGCACTGTCACATCATCACCAAGCCACTGAAACATCCTCACCATACATCGTTTTTACAATCATAAATGGAAGGCAGCAAATATATAAAAAAAAAAATATATTACGACCACCACTACAATCCCGACGATACTACTACTACTACAATAACAACAACCACTGCTACTACTACCACCACCACTACTACTACTACTACTACTACTACTACTACTACCACCACCACCACCACGACCACTTCAGCACTACCACTACCTCCACCACCAGCACGACTGCCAGCCCACAATACAATCACCACTGCCTGCATTCCGCCATCACCACCAATAAGAGAGTAAAGGCATCCCAGAAATTGCCTCACATCTTCCTTTTTCCTTTCATCCCACTCACTCGGGAAATATTGTCCTCACTGTAAAATTCAGCGTCCGCATTTGTTTTCAGTAACGGGAGCTTAGTTAGCTTAGTTGCAGTAGTAGTAGTAGTAGCAGTAGTAGTAGTACTACCACTACTACTGCTACTATTACTACTACTAGTGCTACTACTACTACTACTACTACTACTACTACTACTACTACTTTTTTTTATTTATTTATTTATTTTATTTTTCTACGTCGCGGCCTATTACGCCGGTAGGTTTCTTCCCGGTGGGGCCTGATGGTCGGCCCAAGGCTTCTTCCCGGTGGGGCCTGATGGTCGGCCCAGCCCGTTCTGGCGCAGGCGAGTGTTTATAGTGGCGCCATCTTGCATTGGCTCATGCTGCCCTCCCGGAGCTCATATTTAATCCTAGAATCTAGAGTCCGGGTTGATAGGTGGTCTTCTGGACAGCATGTGGGTAGTTTTAAGCCACTCGGCAGCGGCTGAAAAATCCCAGCTTGGTGGCACCGGGCGGGTATTGAGCTCGCGTCCTCCTGAACGCGGCCCCGTCACTCTGCCGACTCAGCCACCGCCTCCCCGTACTACTACTACTACTACTTCTACTACTACTACTAGTAGTACTAGTAGTAGTAGTAGTAATGGTAATAATAGTAGTAGTAGTAGTAGTAGTAGTACTACTACTACTACTACTACTACTACTACTACTATAAGTAAGGTTAGCAGAAACAACAGAAAAAAAAACTACTAGGACAATAGTTATGATGATGACTGATAATTTTGATAATAATAGTGATAATAATAATGATAATAATAATAATAATAATAATAATAATAATAATAATAATAATAATAATAATAATAATAATAATGATAAATATAATGATAAAAATCATAAAATGCAACACGCATTACTACATTTAAGAAAAAAAGCAGAATCAGTACTTACCTCACCTTCACTTCATGGAACGGATATGAAGTAATATGTGATGAAATATTGACGGTGTACAGTAAGGCGCTCTTGTTTAATGTATCAAAGAACAGGAAATTAAAATTATGACTTAAAAGCTTAAAGAAATTGAGTATTTGCCTTTCATCAAGAACATTTAAGAAAAAAAAAACGAGCCTTTCAAGCGAATAAGGAATCAACATCCGTGCACACACATTACAGGGTGAAGGGCCGCGTGCGTTACACAGTTCTTCACTCAGCGTAACGCCCTAACGCCTCCCACTGATCAGCGGCAAACACTTGAGGCAACACTGCAAACATTTCAGGAAATACTTGAACACACCAACTCTTCAACGCCTTAACATTCATCACACCAACACTGAAATACTAACATCGCGAATTTCCTAACGATTAAAGGCACACACACACACACACACACACACACACACACACACACACACAATACACACACACACAATACACACAGGTGTGCGTATACTCAAGACCGGCGCACATCATTCAGTAATCCTTTAAGAAGCTCCTGATCTTTGACTTACTTCTGAAACCTTTAAAGCAATACTTGAATCACTACTTTCGGTACAGTTTATTTAAACCCTTGATGGAAGTATATTTAAAGCAACACTTACAAATATTTTTCAGACTGCTATTAAGCCTTTTATAGAAATCGTACGATGTATATATAGAAAAATATGCATCATAGTCAACTTTCACTACAAACGTTTATGACACTAATACAACACATCATGGGACATTTTTTTTATGGTTAAGGAGGCAGACCAGAAGCAAACCAATGTGTTATAAAAACCTGCAAGACTATGCTCCAAAAATGGATGAAAGATGAGTGATCCAAGGAATAACCAGTAATTCATGCAACACTAACAGAACAGTTATACGTTACACTTATACAGTACACTTAGACAACTCTTTATACAAGAATTAAGATAATAATTTATATAACACTTGCGGCAACATTTGAAACAACACTCAGTGCAACTCTTTCATAACTCCGTAATGCAACACTTTTGCATTAACAATTTGCATATAACATTTCTCATGCGGTAATACACGGAAAGATTTATAACACCTTCACTGTAAGAAAAATGTTTGTATTCAGTGGTTTATTTTTTAGTCTCACGTTTGGAGGAAAAAAATGACGCTTTCAGTTGAATAAAGAAATTAAGCACTTTTTGTGTGTATTTTGAGTCATAGTATCATCTGCCTTGCCGTTACTCTCTCTCTCTCTCTCTCTCTCTCTCTCTCTCTCTCTCTCTCTCTCTCTCTCTCTCTCTCTCTCTCTCTCTCTCTCTCTCTCTCTCTCTCTCTCTCTCTCTCTCTCTCTCTCTCTCTCTCTCTCTCTCTCTCTCTCTCTCTCTCTCTCTCTCTATCTCTCTCTCTCTCTCTCTCTCTCTCTCTCTCTCTCTCTCTCTCTCTCTCTCTCTCTCTCTCTCTCTCTCTCTCTCTCTCGGCTTACGCCTTCTTAACTTCTCCTTAGCAATACGTACATACTAATTGGAGCAAACCGTTACCCAGGGAGGTGATGAGGCGATAGAACACTTTCTGGGAACAAACACTTGTTAATATGTGGAAAGGTGAGAGGTGGACTTGTTATTCTTATTCCTTGTTTCTCTGGTGAGTGAGTGGGGTTCAGAGTTGTAAAAAAGGAATGATCATTGTTGTTTCAGTCCAGTCAAAAGTCATTCCACTCACTGCCACAACAGCAACAACAATGATAACAACAACAACCAACAACAATGACATTAATGGACATAATTTCTAAAGTATCACTGTATACACTACCTCAACAAATATTTAAATCCTTTCCTCCTCTACACAAGAACAACAACAGCAACGACAACAAAAACAATAACAACATTAATGAGCTTAATTACCAAAATGTCATTACAACTACTTCTTCTAATTCATCCGTGCATTATTTTCAGTTCCATTTTCATTCTTACAGTAAATTGTAAGTAAAATTTCATGTTTTTTCATAATATTAGAAACGGTATTTTTTTAACTTTTCCAAGCGTAAAATCAGCTTTACTGAAGCTCAAACATGTTTCCGTATTTCTACTGTTAGTTATTCTTCCGTTTTTGCTGAAACGACGTCTTCTTCTAATACCTCCTTATCATCATTGTCAAAATTCATTAGCCTTCAATGTGCTAATAATAACATTGAAAGTTTAATTGTCGTCTCTCACGCATCCAAAAATGTACGTTTTCTATCGTTGCTGAATCACTTCCTGCCCCCCATCCCACCTTTGAAGTTGATTAGCATTTATAGGAAAAAAATGAAGAGTGAGAGTATTCAAGAATTAAACAAGTCCTGAATCAAATCACAAATACCCACCTAAATAAACTGCCCTCCTCAAACGTTTTCAAGACCACAACCAACCGAAATTATCGACCATTCAACATGAACAACAGAAACCCACTGCTTGGAAAAAATGTCACACAGCAATACCGTCACGGGTAAACCTGATCAACAAACAAAAACATAATTTCCATCAACATTTGGAAGATATACACTCACCAAGTTTACCCACTAAAATGACTCAACGATTTAAAGCAGAAACTTTAATAACTACCACGCCGTCAGCTCCAGCATCGATTAAATAGACATTAACAGAACATATTCGCCACTTAGCTCGTCGCGCGTCGCTCGTACTATTAATCGTCGTCACGGGAGCGGACAACAATTGGCGGCAGTTAAATAGTTTTGTCGCTCTGCATGACCTGATTCAGCACCACTTACGACACGCGATGCTTTGCTCGACGAAGGTGATGATGAGAGAGAGAGAGAGAGAGAGAGAGAGAGAGAGAGAGAGAGAGAGAGAGAGAGAGAGAGAGAGAGAGAGAGAGAGAGAGAGAGAGAGAGAGAGAGAGAGAGAGAGAGAGAGAGAGAGAGAGAGAGAGAGAGAGAGAGAGAGAGAGAGAGAGAGAGAGAGAGAGAGAGAGAGAGAGATTGACTTACAGATACAGACAGAGACAGACTTACCGACTTAGGGCCGTATTACAAGTCGAATCCGAGAAGTTTCGAGTCAATACAGAGATCGGTTTAGGGGCCGCATTACAAGTTGAATCCGACAAGTTTCGGGTCCCTACAATGTTATTCATCACAAACTCTGCAGGGACCCGAAACTTCTCGGATTCGACTTGTAAGTTGTAATACGGGCTCTAAACCGAAATCTGTATGGACCCGAAACTCCCCGGATTCGACTTGTAATACGGCCCTTGGACACACACGGACAGGAAAATAAGACACAAACAGAAAACTAACAACAGGCAGAAAGAAGGACAGAGAAATACACAGACAAACATATACAAGACTGAATACAGAATATCATTATTAAAAATAAAACTAACGAAACAGACGAGATACGAAAGTATATCAAACCGAAGTTAGCAATGTATACACAAATCAATCAAAGGACGAGGAGGGGAAATGAACAGTGGGCATAGCAAGACAACGAGAGAAAAATGCGTCAAGAAAAGGCTAAAACGAAGGAGGGAAAGAGAAAGAGGGAGAGGCAAGAGAGAGAAAAGATAAAGATAAAGTGGAGGTCAGAGATAAAAAAAAATGAAGGATTTTAGAAAGCAGGACCCAGGGAAAGTGAATAAAAGGAAGACCTTGTGCACCCTCAAAAAAAATTAGATAGATAGATAGATAGATAGACAGAGAGAAAGTTATAAAATCATTCTCCTGCTCTAACTCTATCTTGACAATAGCATAACCATCACCGTCACCACCACCACCGTCACCACCACCATCGTCACCACCACCACCACCGTCACCACCACCGTCACCACCACCACCACCACCGTCACCACCACCACCACCACCACCGTCACTACCACCACCACCGTCACCACCACCGTCGTCACCACCACCACCACCGTCACCACCACCACCGTCACCACCACCATCGTCACAACCACCATCGTCACCACCACCACCACCGTCACCACCACCACCACCACCGTCACCACCACCACCAGCACCATCACTACCACCACCACCACCACCGTCACCACCACCACCACCACCGTCACCACCACCACCACCGTCACTACCACCACCACCTACACCAGCACCACCGTCACCACCAACGTCACCATTACCACTATCACCACCACCATCACCACCACTACCACCACCACTACCGTCACCATCACCATCGTTATTACCACGACCGCCACCACCCCCGTCACCACCACCACCTCCACCACCAACATCACCACCACCACCATAGCCAGCCAGTTAACCAGCTTGTTGCGTGTGTCAGGTTTAATGAGAGAACAAAAAGCTTATCATGTATTAACGAAGCTCCATCATTCCAGTATTTTGTTTCAAGGCTGGGAGTAAATGAAAAGTCACGAGAGAATACCGTAGAGTTATTACTGGTACGGGGGAGGAGATGGTGATTGTTGTGGCATCCATTTTTTTTTTTTTGTATGTTTCGCCCATGGAGCAGATATACTTTCTTGCTCGGGCCAGTTGGTCGGCCCCAGTCCATTATGACACAGGCAAGTGTTTACAGTGGTGCCATCTTTCTTGGCTCATACTGCCCCTCGAGCTCATCTTTGATCCTCATTTCGACAGAATTAAGAGTCCGTGTTGATAGATGGTCTTCAGGACAGCATGAGGGTAGTCTTAGGCCACTCGGCGATGGCTTTGCCAGCATATTTGTAGCGGTGTGCGAGACGCAAACCTGGGTCGTCCTGGAAGCCACTCCATCACGCTGACCATCACGCTAACCAATCAGCCACCGCCTCCCGGAGTGGCAAACACGAGGCGAGAGCTGCTATTTGGAAAAGATTTCATTTTTTTTTTTTATAAAAGAACATTCGTCATATTCGGAAACATATTCTATATATTATATTATATTACATGATATTATATTTCATGCTTTAATGTTATCACTATCACTGTTATTATCAGTCTTATTATCGTTGCAACACTTTTTATATTGTCCGTTAATGATATTGGTACCAAAAATTGTATTTTCACCACCACCACCACTACTACTACTACTACTACTACTACTACTACTACTACTACTACTACACTACTACTACTACTACTATTACTACTGCATACTTCTACTGCCATTACTACTGCTACTACTACTACTTCTGCTACTACTGCTACGCCAATAGCCATTAGCCACTACTACTACTACTACTACTACTACTATAACCAAATACTATTGCTATTGATTTTACTTCTAATTTTACTACTACTACTACTACTACTTTTTTTCTTTTTTTTTACTACGACATAAATGATACCTCCACCCATGTTTATTTTCCCGACACATAATCATGGAGGGCTCCGTAGTTTGGAGGTCATTAGCCCCAACTCTGTTTGCTAATGACTGTGCCATCCAACCATATCGCTAATACTACCTGACACTAAATCTCCTATCATCTATTACGTCTAGATCCCCCTTTCCTTCCCTACTCAAGTCACTCACGACCCGCCCTAATGTCACTCTCCATCACTGTGGCTTCATAGTCCATATTGGAGATGTTGGTGGCTTTTGGGCCAGAGTGTCTGGTGCCCCTGAGACATAGGATGGCCGACCTGAGCAGGGAGAACGAGAGGCGACACCTCATCCAGGCGACAACGTGGCCCCTTGGCTGATGCTTCTTTTCTGAGATTAGTTCCGCGAGGCGTGCGTAGAAGCATTGGGCCCTGGGACCCATCCCGCCGGATGTGGTGAAGACGAGGGGGTGAAGCTGCCCTGATCCACATGATGGATTCTTTCACCGTATGCCCTTGTCTTCTCCTGCTCGTTCCTGTGGTGGGCGGCTTGCAGGGGCAGCTCACGGTGACAGGCAGCCATCGGGTCGAATATGCGGATGTCCATGAACGCCCGCTGTCCGCGCACCCAGAATCCGCGGGCACTTACATCAACCCGTGCGTCCTGTGAGGTATTGGCTGTCCTGTACCGAAGGTGTTCGCCGTCCAGGGGAAGCAGTGCCGGCTCGGTAGTGATGGCATACCTCCCCGAGCATGCTGGCTGTCAGATCCCTCACTTCATCGTGTCGAATACAGACGAAGCCTCCTTTTTTACATGTCATGGTGTGGGTGACATCATTTGGTGATCCACATGCACAGAGATCAGGCAGTCCCTCAATCGGCCAGCCATATCTCAGAGCAATGGCGTCGACAAATTCTTGTTTGTTGAGGCTGAGGCCCTTTGCTCTGATTGGTAATGACGTCAGCCAGTTAGAGGCGCCTGCCTCCTGTGCTGTGTGTATTTTTCTACCCATTTCTGTGGACAGGTCGTGTGTAAGACGGTCCAGCCCGTCTTTTTGGGCCTGTTGCCTTTCTTCTGAGATTTTTCTTTTAATATCTCTTATTTCTGTTTGGTCTATCTCGCCCTCTGCCTCCTGAGCGATGATCCTGTTGATGAGTGACCTGGAAAGGCTGATGGAGTTTTGGTTCTCCTTATCTGCCAGCTTCTCAGGGTTGGTGATCCCTATCCCACCCAGTCTTGGGGGAAGTGCTAGCATATCGCTCTCCTCCTCCCCCAAAGCATGAGATTTCACTAGCGCCGGCAAGAATACATTCTTGACGGCATTTTCCTGTGGTCGGAGGAGTGGACTGATGCCGGGGATGGTGCGCATCAGGAACGTCCACCGATGTTGGATGCCGTGGGTGTACGCTGAATAGGCAGCGTGTGGCTCAGTCTTGGCAATGGCAGACAAAGCTTCTATTTCCTTCACCCATTCAGCTACTTTGTCTCCCAAGCACTCCTTCTTATATACCTCTGTCCCAATCACTGCACCTAAGTGTCGTTGTCCGTCTTTTGTCACAATGACGCCACTTCCTCTAAAAGTTTCTGCGGCATGGTCATAATGTTCAGGTTTGACAATAAGGACAGACTTGGTGGCGTTAGGGATGTATCCTATCTCAGGGCCGGCGGTGTTCATAGTGTCCCACTACCCTTTTAAGTCTGAGATTTTACCAGCACCTGAGAGGTCATCCGCATAAGCCACCTGTTTCACCCGTGTTTCTGCGAACGCGATTTCATTTTGGAGAACTGATAGGCCCAGGGCGTACATAGCCATGGCTATTGGGTCACCTTGTGTTGTTCCCTCAGATGATTTTAACACTTTCACTTTTCCACTGTGGCTATTTATGTATAAGTCGGTCGGGTATGTATAGGTATTTTCGACATACATAGCTAAGCTAGGGCACTTGGTTTTAATGTTGTGTATCATAGTCTTTCTATTTATTGTGTTGAAGGCATTTTTGGCGTCAACAAGAAGCACTGCTTCGCACTCCACGTGGTCGAATATCTCCCGCATGGCATGGACTGCTGCTTCTCCTCCTGCCTGCTGCCCCGCACAGACTTGGAGGTTCCCTGCTGCCATTCTCACATCTTCTTTGACGACAGCCATGATGCATTTGCCTACGATGCGCCGCAGGACTTCTCCGACTCCTATAGGCCTGCATCCCGGCCTCTTGTCCAGGGGAATGAGGCGGCATGCCGTCAGGGCGTCCACATAGTGGCAGCTGGAGGAGGCGAGTTTTCTTGCCAGTGCTGCAATGGTGTTGCGCAAGTCACCAGCTGCATTGCCAAAGTTGGCGCTGCTCAGCAAGCTTCGCCATCCCCGTGCATCAAGTCCTGAGGGCCCCGCGCTGCCACGAGTCTGGAGGGCCTTCTTCCACACCATCTCTCCTGTTATCCTTTCGTATATAACTGGATTCGGTGGTTGGTGACATCCTGCCACTACTACTACTACTACTACTGCTACTATTACTACCATTAATGCTACTACTAATACTGATAATACAACTACTACTACTTCAGATACTACTACTACTGTTAATACTGCTCTTTCTACTATTACTACTGCTACCGCTACTTCTACTACTACTACTACTACTAATAATAATAATAATAATAATCTACTACTACTACCACTACTACTACTACTACTACTACTGCTACTACTACTACTGCTGCTGCTTCTGCCGGTATTACTACTACTACTACTACTACTACTACTACTACTACTACTACTACTATATATTTTTAGCAAATCTTTACCTCTCCTGCTGCACCATTTTCATTTACAAAACTTTTATTTACGAGTACAACCCTACAAGAAAATCCAGCCACGAGGCAGAACCAGCAGCACGTGTCTGGTGTACCATAGGATATTGCCAACACACTGAGGCATTTGTGTGTCCAGATGCTGCTGCTGCGTGCGACAAAGGCACACGTTAATATCTAAAATGGAATGGAATGAAAGTAATACTAGAAATGAAATGTTTGTGATGGTAGAGGTAGAAATTTAATTAAAACTAGGCAGAGGAAAGGGATGGAAAAGTACTAACGTCATATATGTTATAGTGCGTTTTGTGAGTTTTAGTTGTTTTCGTCCATTTTCCGAGTTGTGAAAGGTCTAAAACATAACTGAAAATGTCAATCGTAATAGACCATTTGGATATTGCTGAACGCTGTTTAGCAGAAAAGGAAAGTCTCTAGAAATTATATAACATCTTTTTTCTCTTTTTCTCTCTTCAATATTTTTATATTGTCCTTTTGCAGTTTATTTCGACCTGCTTTTTCTTCTACTGATATTTTCACTGTTATTTCATGTACTGAGGGAAATTGTATTTGCGGAAGAGGAAGAAAAGTCGGACCAGCCCTCTTTAGAGACTTATTAATATGAATTAAAGGAAAATTAATGCATCTCAATTTGAACGTAGGTGCAGTGAAAAAAAAAATCGTTTGTAACTAAATGTAATTTGTCTTTTACCAAGATATTCAAACTTAATCGCTCAGGAAATATGAATACGAGTTCTCAGTAACACGCTTGTATCTCGGCGGAATGAGAATAAATATTAATGAGACAATGAAAATGCACGGGGATGGCGAAGCTTGCTGAACAGCGCCAACTTTGGCAATGCAGCTGGTGACTTGCGCAACACCATTGCAGCACTGGCAAGAAAACTCGCCTCCTCCAGCTGCCACTATGTGGACGCCCTGACGGCATGCCGCCTCATTCCCCTGGACAAGAGGCCGGGATGCAGGCCTATAGGAGTCGGAGAAGTCCTGCAGCGCATCGTAGGCAAATGCATCATGGCTGTCGTCAAAGATGTGAGAATGGCAGCAGGGAACCTCCAAGTTTGTGCGGGGTAGCAGGCAGGAGGAGAAGCAGCAGTCCATGCCATGCGGGAGATATTCGACCACGTGGAGTGCGAAGCAGTGCTTCTTGTTGACGCCAAAAATGCCTTCAACACAATAAATAGAAAGACTATGATACACAACATTAAAACCAAGTGCCCTAGCTTAGCTATGTATGTCGAAAATACCTATACATACCCGACCGACTTATACATAAATAGCCACAGTGGAAAAGTGAAAGTGTTAAAATCATCTGAGGGAACAACACAAGGTGACCCAATAGCCATGGCTATGTACGCCCTGGGCCTATCAGTTCTCCAAAATGAAATCGCGTTCGCAGAAACACGGGTGAAACAGGTGGCTTATGCGGATGACCTCTCAGGTGCTGGTAAAATCTCAGACTTAAAAGGGTGGTGGGACACTATGAACACCGCCGGCCCTGAGATAGGATATATCCCTAACGCCACCAAGTCTGTCCTTATTGTCAAACCTGAACATTATGACCATGCCGCAGAAACTTTTAGAGGAAGTGGCGTCATTGTGACAAAAGACGGACAACGACACTTAGGTGTAGTGATTGGGACAGAGGTATATAAGAAGGAGTACTTGGGAGACAAAGTAGCTGAATGGGTGAAGGAAATAGAAGCTTTGTCTGCCATTGCCAAGACTGAGCCACACGCTGCCTATTCAGCGTACACCCACGGAATCCAACATCGGTGGACGTTCCTGATGCGCACCATCCCCGGCATCAGTCCACTCCTCCGACCACAGGAAAATGCCGTCAAGAATGTATTCTTGCCGGCGCTAGTGAAATCTCATGCTTTGGGGGAGGAGGAGAGCGATATGCTAGCACTTCCCCCAAGACTGGGTGGGATAGGGATCACCAACCCTGAGAAGCTGGCAGATAAGGAGAACCAAAACTCCATCAGCCTTTCCAGGTCACTCATCAACAGGATCATCGCTCAGGAGGCAGAGGGCGAGATAGACCAAACAGAAATAAGAGATATTAAAAGAAAAATCTCAGAAGAAAGGCAACAGGCCCAAAAAGACGGGCTGGACCGTCTTACACACGACCTGTCCACAGAAATGGGTAGAAAAATACACACAGCACAGGAGGCAGGCGCCTCTAACTGGCTAACGTCATTACCATTCAGAGCAAAGGGCCTCAGCCTCAACAAACAAGAATTTGTCGACGCCATTGCTCTGAGATATGGCTGGCCGATTGAGGGACTGCCTGATCTCTGTGCATGTGGATCACCAAATGATGTCACCCACACCATGACATGTAAAAAAGGAGGCTTCGTCTGTATTCGACACGATGAAGTGAGGGATCTGACAGCCAGCATGCTCGGGGAGGTATGCCATCACTACCGAGCCGGCACTGCTTCCCCTGGACGGCGAACACCTTCGGTACAGGACAGCCAATACCTCACAGGACGCACGGGTTGATGTAAGTGCCCGCGGATTCTGGGTGCGCGGACAGCGGGCGTTCATGGACATCCGCATATTCGACCCGATGGCTGCCTGTCACCGTGAGCTGCCCCTGCAAGCCGCCCACCACAGGAACGAGCAGGAGAAGACAAGGGCATACGGTGAAAGAATCCATCATGTGGATCAGGGCAGCTTCACCCCCTCGTCTTCACCACATCCGGCGGGATGGGTCCCAGGGCCCAATGCTTCTACGCACGCCTCGCGGAACTAATCTCAGAAAAGAAGCATCAGCCAAGGGGCCACGTTGTCGCCTGGATGAGGTGTCGCCTCTCGTTCTCCCTGCTCAGGTCGGCCATCCTATGTCTCAGGGGCACCAGACACTCTGGCCCAAAAGCCACCAACATCTCCAATATGGACTATGAAGCCACAGTGATGGAGAGTGACATTAGGGCGGGTCGGGAGTGACTTGAGTAGGGAAGGAAAGGGGGATCTAGACGTAATAGATGATAGGAGATTTAGTGTCAGGTAGTATTAGCGATATGGTTGGATGGAACAGTCATTAGCAAACAGAGTTGGGGCTAATGACCTCCAAACTATGGAGCCCTCCATGATTATTTGTCGGGAAAATAAACATGGGTGGAGGTATCATTTATGTCGTAGTAAAAAAAAAAAAAAGTAGTAGTAGTAGTAGTAGTAGTAGTAGTAAAATTAGAAGTAAAATCAATAGCAATAGTATTTGGTTATAGTAGTAGTAGTAGTAGTAGTAGTAGTAGTGGCTAATGGCTATTGGCGTAGCAGTAGTAGCAGAAGTAGTAGTAGTAGCAGTAGTAATGGCAGTAGAAGTATGCAGTAGTAATAGTAGTAGTAGTAGTAGTAGTAGTAGTAGTAGTAGTAGTAGTAGTAGTAGTAGTAGTAGTAGTAGTAGTAGTAATAGTAGTGGTGGTGGTGGTGAAAATACAATTTTTGGTACCAATATCATTAACGGACAATATAAAAAGTGTTGTAACGATAATAAGACTGATAATAACAGTGATAGTGATAACATTAAAGCATGAAATATAATATCATGTAATATAATATAATATATAGAATATGTTTCCGAATATGACGAATGTTCTTTTATAAAAAAAAAATATGAAATCTTTTCCAAATAGCAGCTCTCGCCTCGTGTTTGCCACTCCGGGAGGCGGTGGCTGATTGGTTAGCGTGATGGTCAGCGTGATGGAGTGGCTTCCAGGACGACCCAGGTTTGCGTCTCGCACACCGCTACAAATATGCTGGCAAAGCCATCGCCGAGTGGCCTAAGACTACCCTCATGCTGTCCTGAAGACCATCTATCAACACGGACTCTTAATTCTGTCGAAATGAGGATCAAAGATGAGCTCGAGGGGCAGTATGAGCCAAGAAAGATGGCACCACTGTAAACACTTGCCTGTGTCATAATGGACTGGGGCCGACCAACTGGCCCGAGCAAGAAAGTATATCTGCTCCATGGGCGAAACATACAAAAAAAAAAAAATGGATGCCACAACAATCACCATCTCCTCCCCCGTACCAGTAATAACTCTACGGTATTCTCTCGTGACTTTTCATTTACTCCCAGCCTTGAAACAAAATACTGGAATGATGGAGCTTCGTTAATACATGATAAGCTTTTTGTTCTCTCATTAAACCTGACACACGCAACAAGCTGGTTAACTGGCTGGCTATGGTGGTGGTGGTGATGTTGGTGGTGGAGGTGGTGGTGGTGACGGGGGTGGTGGCGGTCGTGGTAATAACGATGGTGATGGTGACGGTAGTGGTGGTGGTAGTGGTGGTGATGGTGGTGGTGATAGTGGTAATGGTGACGTTGGTGGTGACGGTGGTGCTGGTGTAGGTGGTGGTGGTAGTGACGGTGGTGGTGGTGGTGACGGTGGTGGTGGTGGTGACGGTGGTGGTGGTGGTGGTAGTGACGGTGCTGGTGGTGGTGGTGACGGTAGTGGTGGTGGTGGTGACGGTGGTGGTGGTGGTGACGATGGTGGTGGTGACGATGGTGGTGGTGACGGTGGTGGTGGTGACGACGGTGGTGGTGACGGTGGTGGTGGTAGTGACGGTGGTGGTGGTGGTGGTGACGGTGGTGGTGGTGACGGTGGTGGTGGTGGTGACGATGGTGGTGGTGACGGTGATGGTTATGCTATAGTCAAGATAGAGTTAGAGCAGGAGAATGATTTTATAACTTTCTATCTCTGTCTATCTATCTATCTATCTATCTCATTTTTTTGAGGGTGCACAAGGTCTTCCTTTTATTCACTTTCCCTGGGTCCTGCTTTCTAAAATCCTTCATTTTTTTTATCTCTGACCTCCACTTTCTCTTTTCTCTCTCTTGCCTCTCCCTCTTTCTCTTTCCCTCCTTCGTTTTAGCCTTTTCTTGACGCATTTTTCTCTCGTTGTCTTGCTATGCCCACTAATTTGTCTTTTACCAAGATATTCAAACTTAATCGCTCAGGAAATATGAATACGAGTTCTCAGTAACACGCTTGTATCTCGGCGGAATGAGAATAAATATTAATGAGACAATGAAAATTATGAAGTATAAGAATTCTAGGAAGGGATTAAAGATAAAACATAATGGTTCCAAGAAGGAGATGATAAGTGATGCTATTTTTTAAAGGCAATCCAGACTTTTACTTTAAGGGCGGAGAAAAAAAAGATAAAAAAATAAAGGTAAAGAATGTGTTGAAGCAGGACGGAGTACATTAAGGATGGTAAAATATATTTCGTTGAGAATCACAAAAAAAAGCAGTGGTCAATATGTATAATGCATATAATAAAATGGCCAAGAAGTAATCATTTTTCCCAGCTATAATGAAAATGATAAGGTGTAGTGATTCTAGGAAGTAATTGCAGTTTGATAATGTAAAGTTTCCTACGCAATGAACGACAACTACACAAATCCTGGAAAAAAGTGACACGGGAAGGCAAAAAAGAGTGTAAAAGTGGAGTGAATGAGTACATGAGTGAGTGAATGAGTGAATGTGTGCTTAAACGAGTGGAGTAAAGTAATTATGATCTAAAAGGAGTGGGAAAAACTGAGTTGAGGGAAGGTAGAAGGAGGGAGACCAGGAGATAAAATGGAAAGGTAACATAAGTTAATGTAAAGGTTGTATAAAAGCATTAGAGGAAAGGAAAATGAAAGGAGAAAGAGAAATAAAGGAAACAAACAAAGGTGAAGTGGATGCAAATAATGTGGATTATCATTATTAAGAAGTAAGATGTTTTAGCCTGAATATGTAAAGGTTCCTGTAATAAGAGCGCTAACAAGCGAAATGTTTCTAATCTTTGCGCTTCTTTAGGATAGCAATTTTGGAGGAGGCAAGTGGCAACACCCACACGGCAATGTTCCTGTTCCTGCCTCGCCGCGAGAGTTATTGTTGCCGGAAAGAAAGGAAAGGAAGCGAGTGCGTTGTTCAAGGAAATATTAAAGTCCAGCGTCTCATGCCCTCCTTTTGCTGTTGCTGTTACAGTAATTATTATTATTATTATTATTATTATTATTATTATTATTATTATTATTATTATTATTATTATTATTATTATTATTATTATTATTATTATTATTATTATTATTATTATTATTATTATTATTATTATTATTATTATTATTATTATTATTATTATTATTATCATTATCATTATCATTATCATTATTATTGTTATTGTTATTGTTATTGTTATTATTTTTATTATTACTATCATCCTTATCATCATCATCATCAAGAGGTAATACGTCATGAGGTATACGTTCCGTTCGCTTCACAATTATTATTACTTGTTACCAACCAAAGTTTTTTTTTTCATAACTTCACACACACACACACACACACACACACACACACACACACACACACACACACACACACACACACACACACACACACACACACATTCTCTGTCTCTCATTCCGTATAATTACAAGTGTTGCGATATGAGGGGAATAAACCTTCATGGAGCAAGTTCTTATTATTAGAAAAAATATGTCCGTAGTGAGTAGTCGTGTTGTAATTATGCATATTTATTTACAGGCGAATGAGGATGAAGAATGGAAACAGGGACTGCGTGACTATGTGTTCTTTTTATTAATTTCAGTAGGATATTTAGTACACCCGGTATGTATAAAGATATTTTTTTCTGTTGCTGCTACTACTTTTATCGATACTACTACAATTACTGTTACTACTACTACCAGTACTGCTACTACTACTACTACTACTACTAGTTTTGCTACTACTACTACTACAATCACCACCATCACGACTGCTGCTGCTGCTGCTGCTGCTGCTGCTACTACTACTACTACTACTACTACTACTACTACTACTACTACTACTACTACTACTACTACTACTACTACTACTACTACTTTTTTTTTCTACTACTACGGGCCTCCATCTATTAGAGTTGCGTTGTGAGTGGTATATTCTCTCATATCCTTTCACAAAGCAATTCATTGGAACCACCCCGCCAATGACTGTGGCCGACAACCATCTTTATTTAATATTACAAACTTTACTAAACATTTTATTTTTAAGCTAACAGAGCTTGTGGTTGATACAACTATCAACTACCGTCGCCTCAAAGTCCAGGTCCACATTCTGTATTCTTTCTTCATATGCTCTGTTCTTCTCTTGTTCGTTTCTTCTGTGGGCTGCATCAAGGGTCAGGTATCTGTGGCAATGGGCCATGGGATCAAAGATCCTTATGTCAAAATATGCCCTTTGTCCACGAGTCCAAAACCCTCTGGCGCTAACATCCACTCGTGCTTCGTTCGAAACATTAGCGGTGCGTCTGGCGAGGTGTTCGCCTTGCAGAGGGAGCAGCATGGGTTCCACAGTCACGTCGTGGCAGACTTCTTTCAGCGTCTGAGCTACTACTACTACTACTACTACTACTACTACTACTACTTCTAGGTCTACTTTCCTTCACCGTTTTGCTACTAACTCTGTCATTGCCATCCTGATTACATTATTACCCTAATAACACACACACACACACACACACACACACACACACACACACACACACACACACACACACACACACACACACACACACACACACACACACACACACACACACACACACACACACACACACACACACACACACACACACACACACACACACACACACAAACACACACACATAAATCTGAAACTGTCAGCAAACATATTCTTTTACCAGAAAAACGATAATGAATTGTATTTTTATTTTCATTCGACACTGAGAAATCATCGATAATCTAATTTAATCCCATTGTAGCGGTGTCCAGGGTTGGCAGCGGCGATAAGGGAGGGAGATGGGCGAGGCGGATGAAAGTGGCGGAGGGAGGAAAGGTGGGAGGAGAGGAATAATGTTTCAGACACACCTGGAAGGAATGAGGGAACAGAGACCGAGGGAGAAGCGACGGAGGAGATCAAACGGAGAAGTGACTGGAGAGTAAGAATTAGAAAGAGAGAGAGAGAGAGAGAGAGAGAGACGTGGGACGATGAAACAAAAGGATGATTAGTGTAGATGATAAGAGAAGTTGATGAAAAGGTGGAGGAAACAGAGGGTTTATGAAAGTTAATAGTTCAGGGAAAGGTTATATTGGTCAGTTAAGAAAGTAAAAGAGCACCGGAAAACATTTGGTGGAAGAAAAATATGGAGTGGGAAGAGGTGAAAGAAAACTAGAGGAAAGAGTTGAAGCAATTGAAGTATGGAAAGTGAAAAAAAAAGCGTTAGTTTTGTGAAATCGATAAACATAACAAGATGGTGGAAGGAGGATAGGAGAGAGAAATGAAACGATGGAATAATAACTAATATGGATGAAGGGGCGCGAAGGATGTATGGAATAAAGGTGCAAGGAGCAAAATAAGTGAAAATATGGTCTGCAAAAGTGGAAAAGCTTGGTTTAGAGAATTTGGAAGATGAAGAAAAAAGGAAAGATAAGGAGTGGATGAAAATGCATGGAAGAACTGGGGGAAAAGTCAGTATAATAATTGTTTACAGTGATCAGACCAAAGTTGGAATGGGCTGGAAGGAATAAAAATAGAGCAAATGGTAGTTGGATAAGTATAAAACGAGGTTCGAGAATGGTAAAGTTAAGGTGGTAAGAGGCATAAAATGTGGTATAGGGATAAAAGCTAAAATGTGAGCGAAAGTCAGAAAAGGATAGAAATATGAAAAGAACGGAGAAAGGTCAAATGATAATCGGAAAATCAAGAAATATAAGATGAATTGTTAACGAAGGGAGGCAGGAGCGTGTATGACAGGAGGTGATATATAGACGAGGATGATAAAAGAGTACTATTATGAAGCGAACGAGAAAGACTTGAAAGATAATCAAATACGTGTGATATTGAACGGGAATGGTAGGGGAAAGGAGGAAGAAAAATAAAAGAGTATATGATAGGAAGTAAGTGTGAGCGAGGATGATGAGCAGAACGAGAAAAGGATAACTGACAATCTGGAAAGCATGAAGCAGGTTGGAGAATGACAATGGAAGGAGGCAAGGGTTTAAAAGGGTAAATCATAAGGAAGCGGGCAAACGGATTAGGAGATGCTGTTGGCTTTTGAGTTGGCGTTAACAGACATGTCTTTATAAGGGAGAGTTCGGAATGCATCCTCAAGCCACAATCCCGCAAAAATATACATTGACACCACATTTCAGGGAAGCAACGTTTGAAGATGTAGAAGAAAATGCGTTAGGTACACTTTTTTATAGTAATTAATTGAGATGTATTTTCATAAAATCAAATGTATTCCTTATGATGTTAAGTCTCGGAAGATATTCTCGTCTTCCCCTCCCCCCCACCCTCTCTCTCTCTCTCTCTCTCTCTCTCTTTACTTTGCTTTTACATAATTAAGCTGCTCTAATTTTTTTTTGCTGACACTCTTGATATTTTATGATTTTTCATAATTTTCTCTTACATTTTCAGGTTTGTATAAATATGTATTCTTTTTTCCTCCTCCTCCTCCACCTCCACCTCCTCCTCCTCCTCCTCCTCCAGCTCCTCCTCCTCCTCCTCCTCCAGCTCCTCCTCCTCCTCCAGCTCCTCCTCCTCGTCTTCCTCATCTTCCTCTTCCTTCTCCTCCAACTACTCCTTTTCCTCCTCTTTGTCCTCCTCCTCCCTCCTTCCTATCCTATAAATCCTGTTCTTTCTCCACCTCTTTTTTTTTCCACAGTCACTTTCTTTACTTTCCAGCGCTCCTACTACTCTCCCTCCTTCTTTATTTTACTCATTACCATTCTCATGTTCCTCCTAAAAATATTTTCCCTCCTATTCTTTTCAGTATTCCTTCTTCAGTTCTTGCTACTACTGAACCATATTATCTTTTTCCTTCTCTTCCTCTCTTGTTTTATCCCAGAGCTCCCTACTAAGTCCCTCGCTGCCATTGTTACGTCCTTCAGTCCTCCACAAGCCGCGTTTCGTCACCAATCACCCGCGGCTCTTCTATGGGGTCACCTACAATAAGGCACACCTTGATCCCTCACCTGCCCAAGTCCTCCCCTTCCCCTTTCAACACACAGCCCAGAATAGCAGGTATCTTCTTTCTTCACCTTTTCTTACACCTCACCTGATTTTTTTACAGCAAGGGAGACAGCTCAAGGGCATTAAAATAAAATAAAGCAACAAAAAAAGCCTACAAGGCGCTGCTCCAACAAAATCAAACATAACAAGAGGCCAGAAATGAGTTCACTTTCGGTGTCAGAGGTGTCTTGACACACCTTTCTTGAAAGAGGTCAAGTCATATGCAGGAAGCAATGCAGACAAAGGAAGGCTGCTCCAGAGTTTACCAGCAGAAGGGATAGAAGAGCGAAGAAGCTGGTTAACTCTTGCATAAGGGATTTGGAGCGTATAGGGGTGAGCTTGAGTAGAAAGTCGAGTGCAGCGGGTCCGCAGGAAGGGGGAGACATGCAGTTAGAAAGTTCAGAGGCGCAGTCAGCATGGACATATCGATAGAAGATAGAAAGAGATGCAACATGGCGGCGGAATTTGAGGTAGGAGACTGTCAATAAGAGGAGGGGAGCTGATGAGTCGACAAGCCTTAGACTCCACTCTGTCCCGGAGGTATGTGTGTGTGGACCCCCCCCACACATGAGATGCATACTCCATACGAGGGACGAAAAGGCCCTTGTATATCGATAGCATATGTACGGGGGAAAATAACTGGCGGAGACGATACAGAACGCTCAACCTCGAGGAAGCTGATTCAGTATGAGAGGAGATGTGAAGTTTCCAGTTCAGATTTTGAGTTAAGGATAGACCGAGGCATAGTCTATGACCGAGGATGTTTAGTGTAGAAGGAGGTGACAACTGAGTGTTGTCGAAGAATAGGGGGTAGGTGTTTGGAAGATTGTGTTGAGTTGGTGGTGGAGAATTCTTTTTAATGATATATATTTATGTATTTTTTTTTTTACGTTTTCGCCTGTGGCGCCGGTAGGCTCTCTTGTTAGGTCTTCATGGTTGGCCCGTTGTGGCGCAGGCAAGTGTTCATAGTGGCGCCATATTTTTTTGGCTCATGGTGCCCCCCGGAGCTCATTCTTGATTCACTTGACAGTACCTTTAGTGTCCGGTTTGATGTGGATAGTCTTAGGCCACTCGGCGGTGACTGAAAAAATAAAACAGGTGGTAGCGGCGGATTCGAATCCGCTTCGTCCATGACGCGGCGAACGCGGGGCACACGCTAACCACTCAACCATCGCTACCTCCTACCCCAATCAGAAGTGAGTGAGCTATAGTTTATGATTTGGGTAGGGTAGCGACCGTCTACCAGAGCAGAGATAGAACGCCCGGAAAGGAAACTGGAGATAAAAGTACAGAGCTAGGGATAGAATCCGCATGAGGGCAGTTTAGAAAGCAAAGTTGTACCAGACTCGGTCGAAAGTTTCCGAAATGTCTAATGAAACAGAGAAAGTTAAACAGAAACATTTAAGAGTCAGTTAAGAAAGCAAGATCACCAGTAAAACACCCCTGGTGAAACCCATACTGGCGATCAGAAGTGAATAGATGCTTATGAATCTTCCGGTCAAGGATTGATTCAAAAGCTTTAGAAAGACAGGAAAGTAAAGTTATAGAACGGTAGTTTGGGGGATTGGAACGGTCTTCCTTCTTAGGCACAGGCTGTATGTAGCCGTACTTCCAGCAGGAAGTAAAGGTAGATGTTGAAAGGCAGAGACGAAAGAGTTTGACCAGGCAGGGTGTCAGAACGGAAGTACAATAGGGTGCACTCTATCAGACTCAAAAGACTTCTGAGGGTTGAGACCAGAGAGGGCATAGAAAACATCATTCCTAGGAATCTTAATAATAGGTATAGTGGAGTCAAAGGGGGGATGAGTAGGAGGAATATGCCCTGAATCGTCCAGAGTGGAATTTTTACAGAAAGTGTGAGGAAGAGTTCAGTGTTAGAGACAGATGTGACGGCGGTGCTTCCGTCAGGATTAAGGAGGGAGGGGAAAGATGAAGAAGTGAAAATGGAGGAGATATTTTTGGCTAGGTGCCAGATCGCTTCACATTTTATATTTTTTCATCCTTTACCTTGGACACTTCTCTCCTACCTTACCTCTCCTTCTTCCTTTTTTTCTCTTTTTAACTGCTCTCCCTCTCAGTCTTTCTGTTACCCTTACCTCGAAATCCTGCTATAATATATTCCCTGACTATCCATTTTTCCTTGTTCTTTTTTTTCTTTCCTGTCGTTTCCAGTCTTGCAATACCCGATCCTGCGCTATCCATCCCTCCAAACATTTCCTTCCCTTATCTCTTAACCTTGCCCTGCCTGTCCTGTTCTACTCTCTCCTTTCTTACTTCCCTCACTTTCGCTCCCTTCCCCTTCTCTTACCTTTCCTCCTTCATAGGGTAACTAATGGCTGCAGTATGGCGGCCGAGCAGTCCACTTCGCTTTACCCACTTCAATTAATCAATAAATCAGTACGGGCATACGGCGTGGGGTGCATCGCCTCACCCACCCTACGACGCCAGGTTCGGGGGTTCCTCCGGACAAGCCCCTGTGCAGGCACCTTTTTCAACAGAGGTACCTCCTGGCAGGAACAATCAACATGCTCAACCCACGAACTCTGTGGGCGTCCCCTTGGCCTCCTCCACTCCCTCCTCCTCCTCCTCCTCTGCTTCTTCTACGCCTTCTTCATCTTCTTTTTCCTCTCATTCTTCCTCCTCCTCCTCCTCCTCCTCCCCCCCTTCCCCCTCCTCTTCCTCCTCTTCCTCCTCCTCCTCCTCCTCATCATCATCATCATCATCATCATCTCCTTCTTCTTCTTCTTCTCCTGCTTCTTCTTCTTCTTCTTCCTTCTCTTCACCTCCTTCTTCCTCCTCCTCCTCCTCCTCCTCCTCCTCCTCCTCCCCCCTAGCTTGCAGGCGTAGACGGAAGACCATCCTCCCAGCCGTCTCCTGTGAAGACGGATCACACTTCAACGGATCAAGAATCAACACCAAGGTTAACATAAAACTGGTGGGTGACAGCATTGTTAGAGAACAACTGACTGAGTTCTGTGGACGAAGTATCAAGAACAGAAGACGCTACTGTATTCCTGGTGCAAAACTACAAGATATAAAAGAAGCGGTAGACCTCGTCTCAGACCGCACGGAGCAGGACACACTCTTTGTTTTGCACGCTGGCACGAACAACGTTCAAACAATGTCCACGGAGGAAATTATAGCTGACTACCGACGAGTAATCCGCCGCTTCAAGGAAAAGTCAAGCCACATCATTGTCTCCGGGATTCTTCCGAGAATCAACGCCTTCACAGGCTTCCACAGAAAGGCGTCGAACATCAACAACAGATTGAAGCACCTCTGCCAGAACGAGGAAGTTTCGTTCGCAAGTCAGTGGGATCATTTCTATGATATCCCCGACCTTTTCCGTCCTGACGGTCTTCACCTCAATGCGATTGGCTCAGCACGGCTTGGTAGGTTGCTGAACGAGGAGGTACTTGTGTACTCAAAAACTCCGAGCGCGGGAGGGGCACCAAAGTATCGTAAACAACCAACCAGTAGGGACCGCTCATTACACACCAAGGCCCCAACAGTGAACACAAGCAGACACCAGACTACTGTGCCGCGAAGCGTTGAAGTCAAGAAGGACATTTCTGTCCTATACACCAACGCGCGGAGCTTAATACCCAAACGGGATGAGTTACTTGCCTATGTTGACGTAGAAAGTCCGGACGTGATTGCCATCACCGAAACGTGGGCCACCTCTGACCACCTAATGACCGAATTCTCAATTCCGGGATACGAGAGCTTCTACAAAAACAGACTTCACAAGAAAGGAGGAGGTGTTATCTGTTACGTCAAGAACAAATACCCTGCCGTGGAAATAACCAAAGAAGACTCAGAGAAATATGACACTGTACATATTGAACTGGAGACTAGCAAGCACAACAAAATAACGATTGGAACCGTTTACAGACCTCCAAAGCAACAAGCAGCGGACGACGAAGCGCTGTACGAGGAAATTCACACCATAACACAAAACAAACAGTCAGTCATTATCGGGGACTTTAACTGTTCCAACATTGACTGGACCACGATGATTGGAGATCGGGAGGGTAACAGATTGCTCGAAATGTTAGAGGACAATTTTCTTACTCAGATTGTTACCCAACCGACGAGGAAAATAACTTATTAGACCTAGTACTCGAGTGATTCAGATCTCACACGTGAATGTCAAGTCGGCGAAAACTGGATGGTTGCGACCATCACCTAATTCGCCTAAAAATCAGAACAGACCATGAACTCACCGAAAACATGTCCAAGATTCCAGACTACAAAAAAGCCAATTTTAACTTCGCTCGTGAGCTGCTAACCCAGACAACTTGGGAACCCATGAACCTCACTCCGGTGGACGGCGCGGAACGGCTTTAAGAACAAACTCCTGGAGGTAGAGAGAACGACTGTTCCCATGAAGACAAGGAGAACAAATAATGCCACAAGCACACCATGGATGACTACCCAAGTTCGACGGGCGATTAATTTGAAGAAGAGAAAATACAACTTGCTAAAGGAAAACAGCACTGACGAGGCACGCGAACAGTACCATCAAAGCCTCAGAGCTTGCAGAACACTCATTCGCCAGAGTAAACGTGACTATGAAAAGCAAATTGCACGCGAAGCCAAGTCCAACCCGAAAAGTTCTTCACGTATATAAGAACCAAAAGAAGACAAAAAGCAATATCGGTCCCTAAAAGATGAAAGTGACGTACTAACACAGGACAGTAGACAAATGGTCGAAATCCTAAACAGGAACTTCGCGTCTGTGTTCACGGTCGAGAATACCCAGTCCGTACCCGAGAGCCCTTCCCCACCGATTGGAATCACTCCCCTAGAAATTGGTACAATCGACGAACGGGATGTGAAAAAGTACCTAGACAAACTCGAGACAAACAAGTCTACCGGACCCGACGACTTGTCACCCAGGCTGCTCAAGGAACTCAAGCAGCAAATCCTCAAGCCACTCACCGCCATCTACAATCTGTCACTACAACAAAACAAAGTCCCGAAAGACTGGAAACAAGCGAACGTAACACCGATCTACAAAAAGGGAGACAAAAGTGTGGCCCTAAACTACAGACCAATCAGCTTGACCTCAGTGGCGGGAAAAATCCTCGAGAAGATCATCAGAGACAAACTCGTTAGGTTCCTTGAAGACAACAACATCACTTCCGATGCTCAGCACGGTTTCAGGAACAAGCGCTCATGCTTAACCAATTTATTGGACTTCTTCCAAGGTATCTATGAAAACTGGGATAATCATATCCCCAGTGATGTTATATATCTAGACTTTCAGAAAGCCTTTGACAAAGTGCCACATGAAAGACTCCTCAAGAAACTTAAATCGGCGGGATTAGGCGACGATCTGACAGCGTGGATCAAAGACTGGCTCACTGAAAGAAAACAACGAGTTGTACTCAACGGACAGGCCTGAGTGGCTCCCGGTCACAAGTGGAGTGCCACAGGGGTCAGTGCTGGGACCCATACTTTTCATCATATATATCAACGACCTAGAACTAGGATTAAAATCCAATCTTTCAAAATTTGCCGACGACACAAAGGTGGGTGGGAAGGCCCTCACAACGGCAGACTGCGAAATTATCCAGAGAGACCTGGACCAGATCACTCGGTGGTCAGAAAAATGGCAGATGTCCTTCAACACTACCAAATGTAAAGTAATGCATATCGGATCCAGAAACAGCAACCACATATACCACATGGGTGGCGAACCACTACATGTTGTGCAAGAGGAAAGAGACCTCGGGGTCACCATCAGCAGTGACTTGAAACAAACAAAACACTGCAAGTCCGCCTGTAAGAAAGCCAATACAATGCTTGGGTTCATATCGAGGAACTTCGAATACAAGACGCCGGGAGTTATGTTATCCTTGTATAATTCGCTGGTAAGGCCCCACCTGGAATACGCCGTGCAATTCTGGTCTCCTAATTACAGGAAAGACATTGAATTACTTGAGAGAGTACAGCGCCGCGCCACGAAGATGATACCATCACTGAGGACGAAACCCTATGAAGAACGACTCGAGCGACTCAACCTCTTCACGTTGGAAAAGAGACGACTGCGGGGAGACATGATACAAGTCTTTAAGTACCTGAACAAGCTCAGCAACGTTGAACACTCCAAACTCTTCACGCTACAAACTAACCTGAGAACAAGAAACAACGGAAAAACAATTCAAGCAAAGCGATGCAATACCGACATCGGCAGGAGTTATTTCTCGAATAGAGTTGTTCGCCACTGGAACAGCCTTCCTGCAGAAGTGGTTAGCGCAGAGACCATCAACTCCTTCAAGAAACGCATTGATCGCCACTTTGCTGCAACAGGAGTGAACTGAACGTTCCCAAGAGTAGGTACACAAGTGCTTTAATCCTTCCCTGCAAGCCACTCCTGTGGCAAACGGATTGATTAAATCACTGAACGCAGGCAGCCTAGTAATGAGCCAACAGGCTTTCTGCTGCCTGCTAGTCCATGTTTCCATGTTTCCTCTAACTCGTCCTCGTCGTCGGCGTCGTCGTCATCATCGTCGTCCTCCTCCTCCGCCTCGGGGTCACACGTGTCAATTACGCTCGCTGTCTCGGCAGCTGTGCTTTCCTTTTGTGCTCTCCAGCATATCCTGAGGCTCTCCTATTGCTGCTGCTGCTTTGCTGCTTCGCTGACCTGCTCTGCTAAGTGCTAAGTGTTATATTCACTTTACTTAAACTCATTCTCCCTTGCACACTTGCTCTTCCCCTCTGCCCACACCCTACACCTCCCCTATACCTCCTCACAACACTGTGGTGCACATACAACTCCTTCCTAACTGTATTGAGCTCCTTCTTAACTTTACTACACATAATTTACATATTATTTTCCAGGAAGTGTACTAGGAGGTCCTTGTTTTCAGGCTGATTTTCTTTCTTTGTTTCGGTCCGGAAATTCCCGACGCGGCGACTACCCAGCCGCGCGGTGGGCGAAATTCCCTGGAGACCCTTTTTTTCCCCTCCCCTACCCGGCCGCGGGTATTCCCTGGAGGGTGGTCTAACGAGAGCACCTGCCCGAGCCAGACGGGAGGGAGTTAATCGTTCCCATCTGACCTAGTGCCACTCATTCTCTCTGAAGTTAAGGGGTAACAAAACAAAACAAAAGATAACGGTATGCCTTCATCACTACGCAAGTGCACCGGGTGCAGGGGTCGTTTCGCCCCACAATATTTTGATACGGGGGCGGAGTCATGTAGACACTGTCATATGGAGAAGAGGATCTCAGATTTGGAGAGGGGTTTGTCTGAGTGCCTTGCAGCCTTGAACCAACGTCCGCCTCTACCAGCTCCAGCCCCCGCTGCTTTTTCCTCTTCTTCATCATCATCTTCTTCTTCTTCCTCTTTTTTTTTTTCTTCTTCTTCTTCTTCTTTGCCTTCCTCTTCTTCTTCTCTTGCTTCAGCTGCCTCCACCCCCTCTTCGTCTCCCTCCTCCCTTTCCTCCACCCTCCCAAGGGTCCGGACGAGAGCCATGGCCCGCAAGGTTAGGTCGACCCCTTCCACCTCTTCTTCTTCTTCTTCTTCTTCTTCTTCTTCTTCTTCTTCTTCTTCTTCTTCTTCTTCTTCTTCTTCTTCCTCTTGTGCTACTGCCTCCACTGCCCGCCCATTCATCTCCTTCTCGTCTCCCCCGTCCTCCTTCTCCTCCTCCTCCCCTCCCTCCTCGTCGTCCCCTTCCCCCTCCCCCTCTGCTTCTTCCTCCTCCTCCTCCTCCTCCTCCTCTGCTTCTTCTTCTCCTTCTTCGTCTTCTCCTTCTTCTTCTCCTTCTTCTTCTCCTTCTTCATCTTCTTCTTCTTCTTCTTCTTCTTCTTCTTCTTCTTCGTCTTTTACTTCCTCTTCACCTCCTTCCCCCTCCTCCACCTCCGCCTCCTCCTCCTCTTCCTTCCCTTCATCCTCCCCGTATTCTATTTCACCCTCCTCCTCCTCCTCCTCCTCCTCCACCTCCTCCTCCTCCTCCACCTCCTCCTCCACCTCCACCACCTCCTCCTCCTCCTCCTCCTCCTCCACCTCCTCTTCTGTCTCCTCCTCCTCCTCCTCTTCCTCCTCCTCCTTCTCCTCCTTAGTTTGCAGACGAAGACGCAAGACCATACTTCCAGCCATATCCTATGGAGA
This sequence comes from Eriocheir sinensis, assembly GCF_024679095.1. Classification (NCBI taxonomy): domain Eukaryota; kingdom Metazoa; phylum Arthropoda; class Malacostraca; order Decapoda; family Varunidae; genus Eriocheir; species Eriocheir sinensis. The sequence continues at coordinate 6,704,617 of NC_066521.1, forward strand.
CGGATCACACTTCCCTGGATCAAGGGACAACACCAAGGTTAACATAAAACTGGTGGGTGACAGCGTTGCTAGAGAGCAATTGACTGAGCTCTGTGGACGAAATATCAAGAACAGGAGACGCTACTGTATTCCTGGTGCAAAACTACAAGATATAGAAGAAGCGGTAGACTTCGTCTCAGACCGCACGGAACAGGACACACTCTTTGTTTTGCACGCTGGCACGAACAACGTTCAAACAATGCCCACGGAGGAAATTATAGCTGACTACCGACGAGTAATCCGCCGCTACAAGGAAAAGTCACGCCACAACATTGTCTCCGGGATTCTTCCGAGAATCAACGCCTTCACAGGCTTCCACAGAAAGGCGTCCAACATCAACAACAGATTGAAGCACCTCTGTCAGGACGAGGAAGTTTCGTTGGCAAGTCTGTGAGATCTTTTCTATGATATCCCCGACCTTTTCTGTCCTGACGGTCTTCACCTCAATGCGATTGGCTCAGCACGTCTTGGTAGGTTGCTGAACGAGGAGGCACTTTTGTACTCAAAAAACTCCGAGCGCGGGAGGGGCACCAAAGTATCGTAAACAACCAACCAGTAGAGACCGCCCATCATACACCAAGGCCCCCAACAGAAAACACGCAGACACCAGACTACTGTGCCTCAAAGCGTTGAAGTCAAGAAGGACATTTCTGTCCTATACACCAACGCGCGGCGCTTAATACCCAAACGGGATGAGTTTCTTGCCTACGTTGACGTAGAAAGACCGGACGTGATTGCCATCACCGAAACGTGGGCCACGTCTGACCACCTAATGACCGAATTTTCAATTCCGGGATACGAGAGCTTCTGCAACAACAGACTCCACAAGAAAGGAGGAGGTGTTATATGCTACGTCAAGAACAAATACCCGGCCGTGAAACTATCCAAAGAGGACTCAGAGAAATATGACACTGTATATGTTGAACTGGAGACTAGCAAGCACAAGAAAATAACGATTGGAACCGTTTACAGACCTCCAAAGCAACAAGCAGCGGACGACGAAGCGCTATACGAGGAAATTCACACCATAACACAAAACAAACAGTCAGTCATTATCGGGGATTTTAACTGTTCCAACATTGACTGGACCACGATGATTGGAGATCGGGAGGGTAACAGATTGCACGAAATGTTAAAGGACACTTTTCTAACTCAGATTGTTACCCAACCGACAAGGGAAAATAACTTACTAGACCTAGTACTTGTGAGTGATTCAGATCTCACACGTGAATGTCAGGTCGGCGAAAAACTAAGTGGTTGCGACCATCACCTAATTCGCCTAAAGATCAGAACAGACCATGAACTCACGGAAAACACGTCCAGGATTCCAGACTACAAAAGAGCCAATTTTAATCTCGCTCGTGAGCTGCTAACCCAGACAACTTACGAACCCATGAACCTCACTCCTGTGGACGGCGCGCGGAACGGTTTCAAGAACAAACTCCTAGAGGTAGAGAGAACAACTGTTCCCATGAAGACTAGGAGAACAAATAATGCCACAAGCCCACCATGGATGACTACCCAAGTTCGACAGGCGATTAATTTAAAGAAGAGAAAATACAACTTGCTCAAGGAAAAAAGCACTGACGAGGCTCGCGAATAGTACCATCAAAGCCTCAGAGCTTGCGGAACTCTCATTCGCCAGCGTAAACGCGACAATGAAAAGCAGATTGAGCGCGAAGCCAACCCGAAAAAGTTCTTCACGTATATAAGAACCAAAAAGAAGACAAAAAGTAATATCGGTCCCCTAAAAGATGAAAGTGACGTACTAACACAGGACAGCAGACAAATGGTCGAAATCCTAAACAGAAACTTCGCGTCTGTGTTCACGGTCGAGAACACCCAGTCCGTACCCGAGAGCCCTACCCCACCGATGGGAATTACTCCCCTAGAAAATGGCACAATCGACGAACGGGATGTGAAAAAGTACCTATACAAACTCGAGACAAACAAGTCCACCGGACCCGACGACTTATCACCCAGGCTGCTCAAGGAACTCGAGCAGCAAATACTCAGGCCACTCACCGCCATCTACAATCTGTCCCTACAACAAAACAAAGTCCCGAAAGACTGGAAACAAGCGAACGTAACACCGATCTACAAAAAGGGAGACAAAATCGTGGCCCTAAACTACAGACCAATCAGCTTGACATCAGTGGCGGGAAAAATCCTCGAGAAGATCATCAGAGACAAACTCGTTAGGTTCCTTGAAGACAACAACATCATTTCCGATGCTCAGCACGGTTTCAGGAATAAGCGCTCATGCTTAATCAATTTACTGGACTTCTCCAAAGGTATATATGAAAATTGGGATAATCATATCCCCAGTGTTGTTATATATCTAGACTTTCAGAAAGCCTTTGACAAAGTGCCACACGAAAGACTCCTCAAGAAACTCAAGTCCGCGGGGTTAGGCGACAATCTGACAGCGTGGATCAAAGACTGGCTCACTGGAAGAAAACAACGAGTTGTACTCAACGGACAGGCCTCCGAGTGCCACAGGGGTCAGTGCTGGGACCCAAACTCTTCATCATATATATCAAAGACCTAGAACTAGGATTAAAATCCAGTCTTTCAAAATTTGACGACGACACAAAGGTGGGTGGGAAGCCCCTCACGACGGCAGACTGCGAAATTATCCAGAGAGACCTGGACCTGATCACTCGGTGGTCGGAAAAATGGCAGATGTCCTTCAACACTACCAAATGTAAAGTAATGCATATCGGATCCAGAAACAGCAATCACACATACCACATGGGTGGAGTACCAATACATGTTGTGCAAGAGGAAAGAGACCTCGGGGTTACCATCAGCAGTGACTTGAAACAAACAAAACACTGCAAGTCCGCCTGTAAGAAAGCCAATACAATGCTTGGGTTCATATCGAGGAACATCGAATACAAGACGCCGGGAGTTATGTTATCCTTGTATAATTCGCTGGTAAGGCCCCACCTGGAATACACCGTGCAATTCTGGTCTCCAAATTACAGGAAAGACATTGAATTACTTGAGAGAGTACAGCGCCGCGCCACGAAGATGATACCATCACTGAGGACGAAGCCCTATGAAGACCGACTCGAGCGACTCAACCTCTTCACGTTGGAAAATAGACGACTGCGGGGAGACATGATACAAGTCTTTAAGTACCTGAACAAGATCAGCAACGTTGATCACTCCAAGCTCTTCACGCTATAAACTAACCTGAGAACAAGAAAAAACGGAAAAAACAATTCAAGCAAAGCGATGCAATACTGACATCGGCAGGAGTTATTTCTCGAATAGAGTGGTTCGCCACTGGAACAGCCTCCCTGCAGAAGTGGTTAGCGCAGAGAGCATCAACTCATTCAAGAAACGCATTGATCGCCACTTTGCTGCATCGGGAGTGAACTGAACGTACCCAAGAGTAGGTGCACAAGTGCTTTAATCCTTCCCTGCAAACCACTCCTATGGCTAACGGATTGATTAAATCACTGAAAGCAGGCAGCCTAGCAATGAGCCAACAGGGTTTCTGCTGCCTGCTAGTCCATGTTTCCATGTTTCCTCCTCCTCCTCCTCCTCCTCCTCCTCCCCCTCCTTCTCCTCCTCCTCCTCCTCCTTGTAGTCAGGAGACATTTAATAGGAATGATGAATAGCTTTTCAATAGATTTGTTCTTCTTTTAAAACTAGATAAAAATGAAAACAAATAACGTCAGAAGCTCCTTCCACGTGTGTTTGTGTGTGTGTGTGTGTGTGTGTGTGTGTGTGTGTGTGTGTATACATGTTTGTGTGTGTGTGTGTGTGTGTGTGTGTGTGTGTGTGTGTGCGCGCACGTGTGTGTGTGTGTGTGCGTGTGTGTGTGTGTGTGTGTGTGTGTGTAATTCACCACGGCTTGATCACGAGTTGGACTCGTAATCGCCAGAAGGTACCCTCCCGACATGAGCAAGTGCTCTTTTTTATAGTCGATCTCTGGGTACTGCCAAGACCTTACACACCACACACCCCATCCCCCTTGCTCAAGGGGGGACAGTAACCACTCCTAGTCAACGGAAAGAATCAGGCCTGAGCGGGCCCGAACCGCCGTCCTATCAGGCTGTGAAGCTTGGCAGCGCAGCGCTCTAACCAGTTGCGCCACTGAGTGGTGTGTGTGTGTGTGTGTGTGTGTGTGTGTGTGTGTGTGTGTGTGTGCGTGTGTGTGTGTGTGTGTGTGTGTGTGTGAGAGAGAGAGAGAGAGAGAGAATATGAGTGCGTATCAAATTTCGTCGTGTTTGTCAATTTTTGACGATTGAAATATATTTCGTCGATGGCTTTGATGAACGAGGCAACTATTAAATCAGTGACACGTTAAAACTCTAACCATAAGGCAGTTAGGGAGTCTGCAGTCATTGAAACAATTAGTTACTCAGCCAGTCATTTTCCCAGTTTTGTTATTTTTTTTTTCCAGTGAAGAAATGAATTATTCAGAAAGTCAGCCAGTTCGCCAGGTCAGCGAGCCAGTCATTCAGCTGGTCAGTCAGTCAGTCAGGTAGACAGCCATATGTTCAGTTATTCATGGCTGTAAATGCCAGGCTAGCTGATCAACTAATTAGTTTATCTGTCAAAAAATAAGTAGGTCATTGTATTTAACAAGATTTTTTTAATACTGTCTTTTAACTAATAAGTCAGTCGGACAGACAGTCTCTCTCTCTCTCTCTTTTTTTAAACACATGTTTAGTACATTAGAATATGGCAATAGGGTTTAGGGGGAACTGCCGAGATTACATTTGTTATCAAAATACAATTATGTACAAGTATTTACATATACACCTTTGCGGTTGGTGTAGGTGTACCCACCAGTGGGAGGCAGCTTTTCCTCTGCCGAGTGAACAGTTGTGTCACGTCCACATCAGCAGTGAGGTTGTACCACCACACCACCGCTGCAATGGAGAAGGCACACTGGTGGGTGCTGGAGTGTGCCCTTTGTACTTCCAGGAGGGAGGTGTTGCTTAGCACCGTTCTCGTGCTTCGTTCAAGCCTTCTCCAGGTAGCCCTCAGGTCCGACAGGTGAGGCACTTGACCCACTTGTGCCTTGTGAATCACTTACAGGGCAGTGACTTTCTGACGGTGCTCCAGGCTGTCCAGCTGGTTCGTGGCTGGTTTTGCCCGTCGATCGTTTGGTTGTTTTTGTTGTCGTCGCTGCTTCATCCACTGGCTCGGTCGGTGGTAGTGCTGGGTGCCGCTAATGAGGCGTTCTGCCCTCCTCTGCACCTTGTCCAGCAGGGTGAGGTAGCAGCGCGCACTGGACATCTAGGTGGGCGGCGCGTATTCCAAAACTGGCCTGATTTACGCCTTGCAGAGGGTGTTCAGGTCGTCAGCGTCAAAGAGGTGCTTCATGTGGCACAGAAGGGTCACCTTCTGTGAGGCTTTATGCGCCTTCCTTTCAAGGTGACGGTCGAAGTGCAGCTGAGAGTCCACCTCCACGCCTAGGATGTCGACACTGGCCTGCAGAAGGATGGTGTCGTTCCCGAATCTTAGTCTGTCGTGGAGCTGCCTCGCGCCCTTCCGAGAGCGTGATATTACCATGGTCTGTTTTTTGTCAGGAGCAAACCTGACTTGCCACCTTTCTCCTCAGGCCATTATGTCTGCCAACTTTCTGTTGACATACTGTATCACGTCCTGGGCTTCCTCCCTCTTGTATGCTTTGGAGAAGGTGCACGCGTCGACGTAGGCGCTTGCTGCCGGGATGGTTTGCAGGAGGTCATTGAAGTATATGTTCCACAGGATGGGTCCAAGAACGGACCCCTGTGGAACGGAGGCCTCCACCGGGAAGCTGGTCGAGGTACTTCCGTTGACTGCCTCGCGGAGGCTTCTACCTGACAGGTGGCTGAAGAACAGGCGCAGCAGGTCCCACGTGAGGCCCAGTTGCTGGAGCTTTGCCGTCAGACCGCGGTGCCACACGCAGTCGAACGCTTCAACTATGTCCAGGGCAATCACGAGAGAGGTGAGACCGGCATCAAGGGCGTCGTGCCAGGACTTTGAAAGGAGGAGAAGGAGGTCGGAGGTGGAGCGGCCCTTCTGAAAGCCAAACTGCTTCGGTGATTGCATGTGGTTCTCCTCGAGGAAGGCTGTCAGCTGCTCCCCGATGATTTCAAATATTTTGCTGATGATTGAGAGGAGCGATATTGGCCTGGAATTGCCTGGTTCAAACCTTGATTTTTTCTTGTGTATGGGTGTGACTCTAGCCTTCTTCCACTGTGCAGGCCACACACTGGTCTGCAGGCATCGCCGGAAGATCTGGGCGAGGGGGCTGGTGAGCTCATCGGAGCATTGACGCAGTAGGTGCGGGCCCGCGCTGTCAGGGCCTGGCGCCTTCCTCAGATGTCTCCTGACAGTGTCTTCAAAGACTAGCACACTCTCTAGTCTCGAGTCGATGAGTTGGGGAGGGTGGGGGGCTGCTTGTCTGGATCCTCGGTTGTCATCATTTGACTGAAATGACAGGCCAGTAGGTCAACCTTTTTCCGGCTGGTGATGGCCATGTCTTCGTCGATTCTCTCTCTCTCTCTCTCTCTCTCTCTCTCTCTCTCTCTCTCTCTCTCTCTCTCTCTCTCTCTCTCTCTCTCTCTCTCTCTCTCTCTCTCTCTCTCTCTCTCTCTCTCTCTCTCTCTCTCTCTCTCTCTCTCTCTCTCTCTCTCTCTCTCTCTCTCTCTCTAACATCACAGGGAAGCTCTCACGTCTATGTATTGGGATACTTTTCAGCCGCGATTGTTCCCAACTGTTGATTGCCGGTGTCATGGGCAGCTTACAGGACGAGAGAGAGAGAGAGAGAGAGAGAGAGAGAGAGAGAGAGAGAGAGAGAGAGAGAGAGAGAGAGAGAGAGAGAGAGAGAGAGAGAGAGAGAGAGAGACTAAAACGTTTGTTGGAGAAACAAGTGATTTATAGTTGGACAGGTTGACAGACACGATACAAGAATCTCCGTTGATCCTTTTTATAAAGATATTGTGTAAACTCTCTAACTTTGCTGTTGAAATGGTGATAGTCTGCGATAGGAGAATCAAAGAGGTGGAAGAGGAGGTAGTGGTGGGAGTGGTGGGGGTAGTATTGGACAGGATGGAATAGCTTTACGAAGAAGAAAAGGAAGATTATATATGGAGGAGACGAATGGATTATAAGTTAAAATATAGATCCAGGGAATCTAGAGAAGTGAAAGAGTAGGAAAACTTAGACGTGAGAAAGAAAAAAAGGATATTATAAAATACGAGAGGTCAAAGAGAGAGAGAGAGAGAGAGAGAGAGAGAGAGAGGGGGGGGGGGCAGGCAGGCAGGCAGGGAAGAAGAAGGGGGTGAGGTGATAAGATGGAGAAGGAAAATGAAGATAATGTGAAAGTATTGCGATGAAGAAGAGGCCGTGATGACGATGAGGATAATGAAGGTGATGAGGATAGACAGTGAATGGACAACGAATGGAAAAAAATCACCGGGAAAGTAACACTGATGAAGATGGAAGTTGAAGAAAATCGCCGAAGTATAAAAGACAGATACGTTTACTTTTGAATTATTATTTATATGTTAATGAATGAAAACAGACCATTGAATATTTTGATAATGAAAGTATGTTAGAATTATCATTTTTAGATTTAGTACTTATATTCTTATTAATCCTAGTGTATATTTACTGCTAGTAGCAGTAAAAGTATTTTATTATTTATTATCATTATTATTATTATTATTATTATTATTATTATTATTATTATTATTATTATTATTATTATTATTATTATTATTATTATTATATCATTACAATTATTATTATTATTATTTTTATTGGTGTTATTATTATTATTATTATTATTATTATTATTATTATTATTATTATTATTATTATTATTATTATTATTATTACTATTATTATTATTATTATTGTTATTATCATTATTATTTCATTTTTATTATTGTCATCATCAGCAGCAGCAGGAGAAGCATTATTACTATTATTCTTTTTAAACACAGTGAAGTTAGTTGAGCGAAAGAGTACAAATACACACCCAAGACATTGGAAGTTCAGTGCAAAGTGAATGATGTAGAAGATATGTTTATTAAATGAAAAGTGCCATAAGGTTGAAGGTGAATTCAAATGGTTATGAAAATATGAAACTGTCCTGGAAATGAATGAATGATTGGACGAATTAAGAAATGAATGAAAAACAAGGAAAATACTTACACTGATGTTAACTGGCAATTTAGTATAAACATTCGAAAATTATTCTCCAAATATTGTTGTTGTGAATGGAGGAGTGAAGGAAAACAAAGATGAAAGAAATGTGGAGAGATTGACACAAGAAACACGTCAGGAAATGCAAAAATATCAGAATAGCGCAGAAATAACAAATGAACGGCACTACGTTGCTTTTAAGTGATCTTTGTATGTAACTGAATCAACAAACACTGAATATTAAGGTTATGAATCGATGAATAGGTAATTATAAAAAAAAGTACAAAAAACGATTGATAATGAGAATTGAATTACAAATAACGAGGCAGAACAAAAGCAGAATAGGGCATTTGTTATACAGTTGATTGTTGAATGGATATAAATGTAAAACAAGCCTTACCATATTTTGCCACTGAATGAAAGAAACAGAGATATTACAACATTGATTAATACTAAATATAAATGGAGATTCGAAGGAAAGTATAATGAAAAAAGAAAATAGAAAAATATTATGTGAAGTCTCCGATTATAAGAAAGGAAACATGAAAAGGCGTGAGGAAAAAAGTGTGAGGAAGTGAGTTTAATCCCGACCTTAGGGGCCGTGAAGGAGCTCCCGTGGTAACAAGCGTTATAAACGGTGGTGACACACGTGGGCAAGTTACCTGTGTGTCTCTTGGATTTGTAACAATTACACCCCAATACAAGTGATACCATCATTAATTAAGAAAAAAATGTTCTTGATGATTCTCGTTCTTTTTATTAATTATTAAACGAAAAATATATGAATGACTGTTAAAGCTTTTCCTCATGAAAAAATCTTTCTTGCATGGAATGGAATGGAACAGACTTGGCAGTCATGTTGTAGATGCCAATACCATAGAGGCATTCAAGAAGAGGTTGGATAAATTCATGAATAGTGAGGTAAGGTGGGGTTAGGATTATAGGAGCTGCCTTGTATAGGCCAACTGGTTTCTTGCGGACTCCTTACGTTCTTATGCTCTTATATTTATATGAAAGAACTGCAAACGTCATTGTCTAAACATTGAGCTTTGCTCAGTTACATTCCCCCCAATCTGTAAAATTTAGGTTGCCTTTTTTGTTGTGTGGACGTGCACGTCTGCTCGGTCTGGGTCTGTATAAATATGAGTCATTATTTACGTATGTATGATTTATAATGTAATATAGCACGGGAAAAAATGTGAAGATATCTTCAGCTATTTTGGGGCTCTAGGGTTATTATTTTCATCTTAAAAGTAAACTGTGGCAATGCCGGATTTCACACTGGCCCGTGTCCCGGGACAACTGGTTCTTACTTACCACAGGCTCAGAGGGCCAACGGATCGGAAATAAGCACCACAGCCACGCGCTGCTACATCGTATGCACCCGGCTTTACCTTACTTTACCTTTAAAATTCTTATGTAAAGCAAGTCTCTCTCTCTCTCTCTCTCTCTCTCTCTCTCTCTCTCTCTCTCTCTCTCTCTCTCTCTCTCTCTCTCTCTCTCTCTCTCTCTCTCTCTCTCTCTCTCTCTCTCTCTCTCTCTCTCTCACACACACACACACACACACACACACACACACACACACACACTAATATCCGACGTTCCCATATTTCCTGACAATCGCTATTCGCTTTGTATTCCTTCTTCCTTTACTCTCCCTTTCCTTTCCCTCCTCTTGCACGCCATCTGCTTTGCTGCACTCCTCCTCCATCTTCTACCCCTTCCTGCTTCTACTGCTCCTATTACTACTCCTGAATGCTCCCACACGTATGTACAGATAGGCTTTAATCTGTTCTGCAAGTAAATGAAGAGTTGGACGAACTTTATTAAATCTAAAGCGGGATATAATCCTGGATATGCCACCATTCTTCATCGTCACCTTTATAACAAACTGTCTAAGTCATTCTTCAGTGATTTCAAGAGTGTTCATTAAATCAGAATCCCATCATGTGACGATTATTTTGACATATGCCTTTTTATACTAGTGCGTAACATCTAAAATTCGCAGTAACAGTTCTGACTATATCACAAGCTGACTTGAAAAAAGCAGACAGATTTTTTGCGATTACCAGAGAAGTAGAAACAACACTAACGCAGTTTGTTTATGAGGGTGACGTCATTTTACATGCTCCTTCGTGGTTTATGAAGGTGACGTCGTGTTACATGCTCTTCCATACTTCCATGTTTCTTCTCCTCCTCCTTCTCCTCCTCCTCCTCCTCCTGTGTGGTTGGGGGGTGAAAGAATTCCACCACCGTATTCCCTGCTTGTCGTAGAAGGCGACTAAAAGGGACTTCTTCCTTTCTCTCCGGACTATTACCTTTTTTTTTTTCCTTCCTATGGGTAGTCTAACCAAGGGTTGTCACCCTCCCTTACACTTTGAGGACACATCCCCTCCTTTCCTTCCTTTCTACAGGTATTCTAGCCAGCCTCTTGTCTCAGTCTTCTTCTGATGTTTCTCTCACTATCCCGGGAGGTTCTAGTCACTTCGGAGTCTTCGTGGCGGTGCTCTTTTTTTCCTGCGAAAGTCCTCGGAGCACACCTGGTGACAGATGCCTTGGGCCAGGGCCCGCAAGGCTCGTGCTTGAAGGGGGACACATGTTTTGATGCTCTTGGGTGGCTGACTTCATTCCCTTTACTCGGTGTGGGTGGTGGGTAACCACGCCGGCTGGTCTTTTTGGGACAAAGTTCAAGGACAAATTCGACAATGAATACAGAACACTTCCAAGCTGATCTCGAACATGGCAAATGAATTTCAATATTGAAAAGTGCAAGGTTATGCATATCGGAATCAACAACGGTCGTATTCATTATCAAATTAACGGAGTGCGACTTTCTGAAGCCAGCAAAGAAAAAGATCTTGGAGTAATAATTTCGAACGACCTTAAACCGAGCCCACATTGCACAGAAGTAGTAAAAACTGCTAACAAACTGATCGGATTTATTGGTCGTACATTTGAACACAAAGCAGAAAAAGTAATATTGACACTGTACAATTTGTTAGTTCGCCCACATCTTGAGTATTGCGTTCAGTTTTGGTCTCCCTATTACAGAAAGGATATTGATAAACTCGAGAGGGTGCAGCGTCGACCTACTAAAATGATGCCTAGCCTGCGAAACAAAACAGCTTATCAAAGCGCAGGCTAAGAGGTGACCTTATAAAAGTGTTTAAAATGTTCAAGGGATTCGATAACGTTAATGTTCATGATTATTTTACAGTCTCTCAATCAAGTGTAACAAGAAACAATGGATACAAAATAACGAGAAAGCGTTTCAACTCAAATGAATCAAAACACTTCTTCTTCAACCGTGTCATCAATGTATGGAATGGTTTGCCTCAAAACGTCGTCGAAAGCGAAACTATTTGCACATTCAAAAATCGACTAGACAAATATTTAGAAGCTAACCCGAACATCCGCCATTTTGCTCCGGTCTAACAGAAAGTAGTGTTAGCTTAGTTGTCGTGCATGATCTTCCTTCTGTCCATGTAAAATTCCATTGTAGTTTTTCTATACCACATGGTATTCTTCCTCTTCGTGCCAGCCTTGGCTGGAGGGACTGGTTGGAGGGGGGAACCTTCACCTTTGCTGTCCTGTGTCTCTGACTCTTAGATTAGAGTAGATGGTAGCAACAACAAACAGCCTAGTTAGGACCAAGAGGTCTGTTGCTGTTTGCTTTTCCTTTGTCCTTCTTTGTCCTCCTCCTCCTCCTCCGCTTCCTCCTCCTCCTTTCCTTTCGTTTGGAATAACGAAATTCAAAATAGCCTATCTCTTAAAAACGCGTATACAGTAGATACATATCAACTCGGAGTGAGGCTGACAAACTAGAGTCGGACAGAATTCGCCGCGAAACCAAGAAATTAATAAAACGGATCAAGAAAAATCTTGAAGGATATATAGCAGAAACAAGTAAATCTAATCCTAAAGATTTTTTAGCTATGTAAATAATAAAAAAAGTCACTCACTTGTGGTATCGGACCGCTTGCTAATGATAATGGTAACCACACGAACGATGAGAATGAAACGGCTACAATCCTAAATAACTTTTTTGCATCCATATATAAGAACATAAGAACATAAGAACGCAGGAGTCTGCAAGAGGCCGGTAGGCCTGTACGAGGCAGCTCCTTTGACCCTAAGCTCCCGTGTATCTAACCCCACCTAATATCGCTGTCCATGAATTTATCTAGTCTATTTTTGAATGTGACAATTGTATTGGCACTCACCACATGACTGCTAAGCCTATTCCACTCATCCACCACCCTATTAGTAAACCAATTTTTGCCTATGTCCCTGTTGAATCTGAATTTATCCAGTTTAAACCCGTTACTTCGTGTCCTACCCGGTTCTCTTACCAACAAAACCTTATGAATGTCTCCCTTATTAAAGCCCTTCATCCATTTATAAACCTCGATCATGTCTCCACGCACCCTTCGCCTTTCTAGAGAATGCAAGTTTAACTGTTTGAGTCTTTCCTCGTATGGCAAGTTATACCGACGAAGATTGTTTATCACCTCAACCGCCGGAGGTAAAAAGGACCGAAAAGATGTTAAGTGGCGTGCTCATCGTAGAAAGTGACATTTTACGCACAATTGAAAAGATTAAAGTAAGCAAAGCTCCTGGTCCAGACAAAATTACCCCTAGGGTCTTAAAAGAAATCAAACATCAAATTTGTAAACCGCTCTCCATCATATTCAATAAATCTTTAGCAGCTGGAAAAGTTCCGTCGGATTGGAAACTAGCAAATGTCACACCAATTTTCAAAAAGGGGGACAAGTCTCATCCAGGAAACTATCAACCAATTAGCCTGACATCGATTGTTTGTAAGTTAGTGTAAGTTAATAATATAATAAATAATTCGCAACATGGCGTCCGTAGTAAACGTTCTTGTTTAACTAACTTACTTGATTTTTTCATTATATTTTGCGGTGTTCGATGAAAGCAGATCAGTAAATATCATATACCTGGATTTTCAAAAGGCATTTGATAAACGATTGCTCAGCAAACTATTGACGCACGGCATCTCGGGTAACATTCGCAATTGGCTTGTGGACTGGCTCTCTGAGCGGAAACAGAGAGTAGTTCTAAACGGTGTTACATCTAACTGGCTCGATGTCAGAAGCGGCGTACCTTAAGGATCAGTGCTTGACCCCATGCTCTTCTTAATTTATGTTAATGATATCGATTGCAAAGTATCAAAATTTGTTGATGATACAAAAAATGCTTGTAAAGTAACTGCGACACTCGACGGAAAAGCTTTACAATCAGATCTAGATCAACTTACACGTTGGGCCAATCAATGTCAAATGAAATTTAACGTTGACAAATGTAAAGTGTTACACATCGTAAACAATAACAATCGCGCTCAGTACGTAATGAATGGCCAACAACCTCCTGCAGTAAGTAAAGAAAAGGATCTTGGAATCACTATATCAAGTGATTTATAGCCCGGTCAGCATTGTTCAGAGGTAGTTAAAACTGAAAACAAATTGGTTGGCTTCATCGGACGAGTTTTTTTTATAATAAATCGGAAAAAGTAATATTAAAACTGTATAATTCGTTGGTTCGACCCCATCTAGAGTACTCTATACAGTTTTGGTCTCCCTATTACAGAAAAGACATGGAAAAGTTGGAACGGGATCAACGTAGAGTAACAAAGATGATTCCTTGGTTGAGAAATTTATCGTATGAACAAAGGCTTCAAGAAGTAAATTCATTCAGCCTATCAAAACGAAAAATGCGAGGCGATCTAATAGAAGTGTTTAAAATGTTTAAAGAATTCAGTGATATTAATGCGGAAGACTACTTTACAATTGATCGATCAAATAGAACAAGAAGAAGTCACAATTTGAAAATAAGTGGTAAAAGATTCTCGTCGTACGAAGCTAAACATTTCTTCTTCAATCGAGTTGTTAATGTATGGAACTCTACCTTGTGATGTCGTTGATAGTACAACAGTTACGGCCTTCAAGAATAGATTAGACAAGTATTTTGAATCCAACCAGCAACTAAGATATTACTCATTGTCGTAATAACGTTAAGTTCTTTCGAATGCTGGTGTCCTTGTTCGTTTTTATCGCCCGGTTAGTGGTAGCAGTAATGGTAGTTCTTTTCTCTTTCCTACATAATTTCCATGCAGTTTTTCCATGTTGCATGGTTCTTTTCCTTTCCTGCCAGCTTTGGCTGGAAGGATGGGGGGGTGGGGAGGAGCCTTCGCCTTTGCTGTCCTTCATCTTTCACCTTTGTTTAGATAGTTAGTGTAGCTTGTCAAAACAGTCTCATAAGGATCAGCAGGTCTGCTGTTGTTTGTTCCTTCTTTGTGTTTCTTTGTGTTCCTCCTCCTCCTCCTCCTCCTTCTTCTCCTCCTCCTCCTCCTCCTCTCCCTCGTCCTCCTCCTCCTCCTCCTCCTCCTCCTCCTCTTTCTCCTCCTCCTCTTCCTCCTCCTCCTCCTCTTCCTCCTCCTCCTCTTCCTCCTCCTGCAACTACAACAAAACAAAGTCCCAAAAGACTGGAAACAAGCGAATGTAACTCCGATCTACAAAAAGGGAGACAAAAGTGTGGCCCTAAACTACAGACCAATCAGCTTGACCTCTGTGGCGGGAAAAATCCTCGAGAAGATCATCAGAGACAAACTCGTTAGGTTCCTTGAAGACAACATCATCATTTCCGATGCTCAGCACGGTTTCAGGAACAAGCCCTCATGCTTAACCAATTTATTGGACTTCTTCCAAGGTATCTATGAAAACTGGGATAATCATATCCCCAGCGATGTTATATATCTAGTCTTTCAGAAAGCCTTTGACAAAGTGCCACACGAAAGACTCCTCAAGAAACTAAAGTCGGCGGGATTTGGCGGCAATCTGACAGCGTGGATCAAAGACTGGCTCACTGGAAGAAAACAACGAGTTGTACTCAACAGACAGGCCTCCGAGTGGCTCCCGGTCACAAGTGGAGTGCCACAGGGGTCAGTGCTGGGGCCCATACTTTTCATCATATATATCAACGACCTAGAACTAGGATTGAAATCCAGTCTTTCAAAATTTGCCGACGACACAAAGGGGGGTGGGAAGGCCCTCCCAACGGCAGACTGCGAAATTATCCAGAGAGACCTGGACCAGATCACTCGGTGGTCAGAAAAATGGCAGATGTCCTTCAACACAACCAAATGTAAAGTAATGAATATCGGATCCAGAAACAGCAACCACACATACCACATGGGTGACGAACCACTACATATTGTGTAAGAGGAAAGAGACCTCGGGGTCACCATCAGCAGTGACTTGAAACAAACAAAACACTGAAAGTCCGCCTGTAAAAAAGCCAATACAATGCTTGGGTTCATAGCGAGGAACTTCGAATACAAGACGCCGGGATATATGTTATACTTGTATAATTCGCTGGTAAGGCCCCACCTGGAATACGCCGTGCAATTCTGGTCTCCTAATTACAGGAAAGACATTGAATTACTTGAGAGAGTACAGCGCCGCGCCACGAAGATGATACCATCACTGAGGACGAAGCCCTATGAAGAGCGACTCGAGCGACTCAACCTCTTCACGTTGGAAAAGAGACGACTGCGGGGAAACATGATACAAGTCTTTAAGTACCTGAACAAGCTCAGCAATGTTGATCACTCCAAACTCTTCACGCTACAAACCAACCTGAGAACAAGAAACAACGGAAAAACAATTCAAGCAAAGCGATGCAATACCGACATCGGCAGGAGTTATTTCTCGAATAGAGTTGTTCGCCACTGGAACAGCCTTCCTGCAGAAGTGGTTAGCGCAGAGACCATCAACTCCTTCAAGAAACCCATTGATCGCCACTTTGCTGCATCGGGAATGAATTGAACGTTCCCAAGAGTAGATACACAAGTGCTTTAATCCTTCCCTGCAAACGGATTGATTAAATCACTCAACGCAGGCAGCCTAGTAATGAGCCAACAGGCTTTCTGCTGCCTGCTAGTCCATGTTTCCATGTTTCCTCCTCCTCCTCCTCCTCCTGATCCTCCTCCTCCTCTTCCTCCTGAACAAGTTCAGCAACGTTGATCACCCAAAACTCTTCACGCTACAAACTAACCCGAGGACAAGAAACAATGGAAAAACAATTCAAGCAAAGCGATGCAATACCGACATCGGCAGGAGTTATTTCTCGAATAGAGTTGTACGCCACTGGAACAGCCTTCTTGCAGAAGTGGTTAGCGCAGAGACCATCAACTCCTTCAAGAAACGCATTGATCGCCACTTTGCTGCATCGGGAGTGAAGTGAACGTATCCAAGAGTAGGCACACAAGTGCTTTAATCCTTCCCTTCAAGCCAGTCCTATGGCTAACTGATTGATTAAATCACTGAAAGCAGGCAGACTTGTAATGAGCCAAAAGGGTTTCTGCTGCCTGCTAGTCCATGTTTCCATGTTTCCTCCTCCTCCTCTTCCCCTTCCTCTTCCTCCTCTTTCTCTTCCTCACCTTTCTCCTTCTCCTCCTCCTCCTCCTCCTTCAGCAACCTACCAAGCTGTGCTGAACCAATCTCATTGAGGTGAAGACCGTCAGGACGGGACAGATCGGGGTTATCATAGAAATGATCCCAAGCGTTTGTGAACGCCTGGGATCATTTCTATGATAACCCCGACCTTTTCCGTCCTGACGGTCTTCACCTCAATGAGATTGGTTCAGTACGGTTGGTAGGTTGCTGAACGATGCAGTACTTTCGTACTCAAAAAACGTAAAGCGCGGGAGAGGCGCCAACGTACCGTAAGCAATCAAACAGTAGGACATTTCTGTCCTATACACCAACGCGCGCAGTCTAATACCTAGACGGGAGGAGTTACTTGCCTACATTGACGTGAAAAGACCGGACGTGATTGCAATCACCGAAACGTGGGCCACCTCTGACCACCTAATGACCGAATTCTCAATTCCGGGTTACGAAAGCTTCTACAAAAACAGACTTCACAAGAAAGGAGGAGGTGTTATATGCTAGGTCAAGAACAAATACCCTGCTGTGAAAATAACCAAACAGGACTCAGAGAAATTTGACACCGTTTATGTTGAACTGGAAACTAGCAAACACAATAAAACTAACGATTGAAACTGTATACAGACCTCCAAAGCAACAAGCAGCTGACGACGCATGGCAGCGCTGTATGAGGAAATTCACACCTTAACACAAAACAAACAGTCAGTTATTATTGGGGACTTCAATTGTTCCAACACTGACTGGAACACGATGAATGGAGATCAGGAGGGTAACAGATTACTCGAAATGTTAGAAGACACTTTCCTAACCCAGATCGTTACCCAACCAACGAGAGGAAATAATTTATTAGACGTAGTACTCGTGAGTGATTCCGATCTCACACGTGAATGTTAAGTCGGCGAAAAACTAAGTGGTTACGACCATCACCTAATTCGCCTTAAGATCAGAACAAACCATGAGTTCACCGAAAATACGTCCAAGATGCCGGACTATAAAAGAGCCAATTTTAATCTCACTCGTGAACTGCTAACCCAGACAACTTGGTAACCCGTAAGCTTCACTCCTGTAGACGGCGCGTGGAACGGCTTCAAGAACAAACTCCTAGAGGTAGAGATAACTGTTCCCATGAAGACTTGGAGGACAAATAATCCCAAAAGCCGACCATGGATTACTACCCGATTACGACGGGCAGTTAATTTAAATAAAGAAAATACAACTTGCTAAAGGAAAACATTACTGATGGGGCACGCGAACAGTACCAACAAAGCTTCAGAGCTTGCAGAACTCTCATCCGACAGCGTAAATGCGAAATCGAAAAGCAAATTGCGTGCGAAGCCAAGTTCAACCCGAAAATATTTTTCACGTATATAAGAGCCAAAAAGAAGGCAAAAAGCAATATCGGTCCCCTAAAAGATGAAGGTGACGTACTAACCCAGGACAGCAGACAAATGGTCGAAATTCTGAATAAAAACTTCGCGTCTGTGTTCACGGTCGAGAACACCCAGTCCATACCCGAGAGTCCTACCCCACCGAGGGAAATCACGCCACTAGAAATTGGCACAACTGACGAACGGGACGTGCAAAAGTACCTAGATAAACTCGAGACAAATAAATCAACTGGACCCGATGACTTGTCACCCAGGCTACTCAAGGAACTCAAGCAGCAAATCCTCAAGCCACTCACCGCCATCTATAATCTGACACCACAACAATACAAAGTTCCCGAAGACTGGAAGCAAGCTGTTGTAACCCGTAATCCGGGCACACAGGGTAGACGACACACTGTTTGTATTAGTGACACTTGACTTAAAATTCTGGTACTTTAGGAGTATTTAAAGGAGTTCGTAAATGGGGTGATGAAACGGTGTCGCCTTTCTTATATGTATTTTATTCTACCTTAATACTACTTAATATTACAGAGGGTAAAAATATTGTTTAAACCAGCGACTGGCTTACGAGACTCAATGAGTCTTCAGGTTTTCTTTCACCATTGGTTACTGACGTTAACACTGGTATAATATTGAGTAAAAACTCACACAATAAAGTATCATAGAAATATAATCCTAAGTAAAACTAAGATAATAGAACACAATAGATATGTTAGATACGCTTTCCTCTATGGTACCACATTACTCCATACTCACAGTAGCAAAGATGAATGTTCTACCCATGTTGTCTAGGGAAGGACAACTGAGTGTCCAGCAACGAACAGAGTGTTGGTTGATCTGAGGTCAAGCCTGAATAAATGCTTCTTATATAGGCAGACATACATACAGACATCGCGAGGGTAATACGTCAGGCGTGTGAGTCATACATCAAACTCACACCGAGCTCATACAATAATCTACCTAACCGACATGTGTAATAAGGTCGATTTTAATCCTAGTGTAGCTGTCACGCGGTGACGCAGCTTTGTTTTCATAACATTTTGTTCCGCGGTTGATCGTGTTTTGGCCGCGGTTGATTGTGTTTTGGCTTAGAGAGATAAGCGGGTGCGTTAATGGGCAATTGCAATTGTGTATAGGTTGGTAAATGAACAGTGCGTGTGGGGACAATCATGTCTTGGAGTCCGTGTTGTGTTTTAGCGGTCGATACCGCTGTTGTCATCGGAAAATATTGCCGGTGAAGATGATGATGACACGAGTGGTGTCGCAGCCCTCGGGGCACCACATACCCCCCCCGTTAAAATCACGCCACGTCCTCGTGGCACAAAGCGTTCCGCCCGGCGGACGACCATGGAGGGCCCAGACGGGGATGGCGGGATCGTGGGGGAGGAGTCCTGCGAGAGACGGGACCTGAAGAGACAGAAGAAGGCCACCCCACCGGCGACGAAGACGACGCCGAGGAGGAGCAGCCACCCCCACCAAGGGAGGAAGGGGTCGAAGGCGGGGACCGGAGAGCCGGATTCCTGGAGCGCGTGAAGTGCTGGAGGGAGGTCCAGCGGGGGGGCCAGAGACGACCCGGGCGACGGCGGCGGGGAGGGGAAGGGGCCAAGGGGAGTCTTGGCCAGGAGCGATGAGACCACGTCACGTCCGATGTGGAACGGGGCGCGATGAACCGTCAGCGGGCGTCACCGTCCATAGTAGCAGAGGCAGGGAGGCTGAAGGCGTCGGAGTGGGCACTACAGCCCATACCGAGGCTGAGGAGACCCGTCCGTTGATGGTCTGCTTGTATTTGGAGACCGGGCTGTCCGGGCAGACCATGGTGACCACCTGGGGAGTATCGGTAGCGAAGACCCAGCCCGCAGGAGACGGGATGAAGACCGGGGGGAAGACTCTGAGGAGAGACTTAGAACACAGCGAGAGGGCGTCTGGGCGATCGAGAAAGAGCGATCTCGCAGCGCCGGACAGAAGTCGAGTAGACAGGGGCGACAGGGGACATACATAGAGCAGGTGGTGTTTAGTACAGCGGTCCAAGGAGTCTAAGAGCATATAGTGAGTGCGGTCTTCAGAAACCGCAAGGTAAGTGGAAAGCGTGTCGGTGTGCAGAAAATATGGCGTGCCATCAAGATGAAAAGGCAACGCGTCCATTTTAAACACATCGAACACGTCAGAGGATCCCCTTTCATGGGGATTTGTAAGTAGAAGTGAAGGGTTCCTGAGGAAAGCGTACCTTTAGAAATAACCCTAGAGACATCTCTATACAATGCTAAATATTCATGTGCTGCAGGGAAAAGTAAGCCTGGGTAATGGAGTGACGCATTGCTGAGCACACGAAATAGTACATCATTTGGAAGGAGGAGAGGGGAAACCTGCGTTTGGGACAGCTGCTGAAGGCCAAGCTTGAGATTCAGAGTATCATGATTCAGGTCACTAAGTGCCAACTGAATGAGAAGGATAGTCTCCAAAATACGCATTTCCCCTTCAATTTGCAAGGTTTTTAGTGAGAACTGACGGATAATAGCTGAGGCCAAAGCCGAGGCGGACTCTAGACGGGAGATGGCAGAATGAACATGACGGAGGTCCCGAACTGTGGCGTTGAGGACTTCCTGATGGAGGTTAAGTTGACGTCTCTCTTCTGTGGACAGAGTGTAGAGCTGGGAGAGCTTCCCGTGTATCACATCTATTTGGGCCTGAGTGGCCGTACCGAAAAGGAGGTTTGCTACCGAGCCAAGGAAATCCACGGCCCCTCGCTTCTGGCGAGTCCGAAACGGGCTTCCATCTCTACCACTCATAGCCGACAGAAAGCTGTTAAGATCTTTGAATAACTTCGCAAACTCAATGTGAAAAGAGTCTAGAGTGCGCCTGAGTAGACCAACAGTAGGGAACGATTGAGTCATATGGTCAATCGACCATGAAACATCCGCTGTTAGATTTAGAGGACGTTGGATGTCGTCCGTCTTGATGACGACGGGGACAACATAGTACCGTCCTGTCAACAGCATCTTAAAGACTGGGGAGAAGACGAGGCCGGGACGAATGGGTTGCTCCCGGGAGGGATCAAGAGAAGACAAGGAGAGGGCAACACCCAGGATCAGGGAGAGGGTATGCACGCCTGACATTAGGAGAGTCATGGAAGCCAAGAGAGTCCTCGTGAACGACCTGAACATTATTTGTGTGAACTGTCTTGATCTTACCACCTCTAACATGACGCAGTCGTAAGACTACAGGGCTTATTTTTTCTAGCACCCTAAAAGGTCCATTGAACAAGGGCTGGAGCTTCTTTGGTTCGCCCTTTGTACATACATGCCTTAAGTAGACCCGATCTCCTACTACCACCTGTTTGGGTTTGGATTTCCTAAACATTCTTTCTGACTCCTGCCATCCTATATCTATATTGGTCTGACATAGTTTATAGGTCCGCTGCGCGACACTAGAAGTAAATGCTTTATAGCTGTCAACATCATAACAAGGTTGGAGTTTATTCTCAAGCACTTCAAAAGGAACATTTGGGTCCCGAGAAAAGCAAGAAAAATGGTGAATCTTTCAGAACACGATGGTAGGCAGTGTTGTAGGCGTGTGTTGCAACCGGAAGCATTTGGTCCCAGATACCGCGATTGTCCTCGCACAAAGTTCTCAAGATATTTATTAAGGTGCCATTAGGCCTTTCTATCACACCGTTTGCAGACGGGTGATAAGGAGTTGTCCTTAGATGATCAATCTGTAACAACTGAGTCAACTCTCGTAAGAGAGTGTTGACGAACTCCTTTCCTTGATCCGTGACTAGAATCGGCGGGATGCTGTGTACACAGACTACGTTCTTGTAGAACGCAGCTGCCACTTCCTTGGCTGCCTTCGTACGAAGGGGGGTTGCTACCAAGAAGCGTGACAGGACGTCTATCACTGTCAGTACATACCTATAGCCTTCGTCTGAAACAGACAAAGGTCCGACAATATCCATATGGACTCTGTCAAACGGTTGGCCAACCTCTGGATACCTCATAAGTGGAGCTGGCGGGGATCCTCTTCTTAAACCGACAACAGACAGGACAAGATCTGACATATTGCTCCACGTCCGCCTTCATTCCCGGCCAGTACGCAAACTTGCGACAGCGTGCCAACGTAACCTTAGTGCCTCCATGCCCTGCAGGTAGCATGGAATGCGCCAAAGCTAACGCGTTAGGAATGTAGCTTGGTGGAACGATAACCAGTCTTTTCTGCTTGTTGTATTCATCGCAAACATCGCGGTAGAGAATGCCGTTCTCTACACACTTCACTAAGAGGCAGTTTTTGAAGTGCCTCTTAGCTGCATTTAACGTTACATTGCTCCTCTCTGCAACCTTTCTCTCATCTCTCTCATGTACGTTACCACCGGTGGTTTGTTCAAAAGCATGCTTCAATTCTCTCAGTTCAGGATCGCGATCCTGGTGCTCCATGAGTCCAGCAAGACTCCAATGGAGAAACTTATCCTGTTTGTCATGTCCCTCCGGAGGCGACAGACATGTCCTGTCCACCCGTAAGGGTGACAGACATAATTCGAGCATCCAATTCGCCTTCTATCACGTCACTCTCCTGATTCCTAATCCTTGACAAAAAATCTGCTACCATGTTGCTGGAGCCTGGGAGATAATCAATACTAAAGTCAAATTCTCCTAGAAGTGTCTGCCAGCTTGCAATCCTGCTGCTAGGTACTGTGCTTTTTAACAGCCAAGTCAGTGGTCTATGGTCCGACAGGATGTGTATCCTATAACCCAAGATAAGGGGTCGATTAGTACTGAGGCCATAGATGACTGCTAAAGCTTCTCTCTTTACCGCTGAGTAGTTACGTTCTGCTCCATTCAGGGTTCTACTAAAATATGCTATGGGACGTAAACTACCATTTTCATCCTTTTGTTGCAACACACCACCTATTGCCTTATCTGACGCATCTGTGGTGAGATTGAAGGGCTTCGGAAATCCGGAAAGGCTAAAACAATGTCAGTCGTTAGACTGTTCTTTAGTGCTAAATGCATGCAATGCCTCTTCATTCCACTCAGATGTGTCTTATCATTCTTGGTTACTTTCCTCCCTTTGAGTAAATTATTAAGTGGGGATGCTATCTTGGCAAAGTCTTTAATGAATTTCCTATAAAGTTAACCAATCCCAGGAAACCTTGAAGTTCTTTGACTGTTTTCGGAGGAGTGAGTTGTTGCACCGCCTGTACCTTTGAGGGCTGAGGCTTCAAGCCAGAAGCACTAACAATGTGACCCAGATAATCTACTTGCTCTTTGAAAAAGGAACACTTATCTAGTCTTAAGGACAGGTGAGCCTTCTGCAGTCTGTCCAAGACGGCATGGAGGTTCTTTAGGTGATGGTCCATGTCTTTCCTTGTACTATCAAATCATCAAGGTATACATGTACAATTCTTCCTGTCAGACCTATGAGAACTTGATTCATGATCCGTTGATAGGCTGCAGGTGCTGTTTTTTAATCCAAAGGGGACTGTGAATTCATAGAGGCCATAAGGTGTCGTGAAGGCTGTCAAGTGTTTAGATTCCTCTGCCAATGGGACTTGGTGGTAGCCTGGCGCAAATCAAGGGAGGTGAATACTTTACTTTCCCCTAACTGTTGCAAAATGAGGTTAATGTTAGGGAGGGGATGTTTGTCATCAATCAATTCATCGTTCAAAGCGCGGAAGTCGAGACAAAGTCTGACTCCACCATCTTTTTTAGCAACAGGGACTAGAGGTGCGCTGTAGGGTGACGCACTAGGGCGTATAATACCCTGGGCCTCCAGGTCCTTGAGCTGAATCTCTATTTCTTTATGATATTTTACTGGTATTGGGTATGGCTTTTATATATAGGCTTGTCATTTTTAGCCTTAAAGTGTGAACATAATAGGGGTAATAGTGAGTGGCTCGTTTTTAGAGCAAACACATCAGGATACTTGCGGGTTAAGCCCTTCAGACAGCAATTTTCCCGTTGTGAGGGTAAAAATAGCTCGTCTATCAGCTTATCGAGTACCATCTGCTTACTTGACTGGGTGACAGGCGGCTTTGTAGCTGTTTTTGTGACAGCCGCTACACATTCATTAGTTGATGATTGATAGTATTCTGAGTGACAAGAATAAATGTGTCCCATCACTTCACCTGTTGGCATCTCAATAGTTTCTTCAGTTGGGTTAGCATAGGGAATGATGAATTTGCCTTTGGTTTGTTTGACGTTAGGAGTTAAGGTTACTAACCGGGAAATAAAAATGAAGAAGGGATATCATTGGACCTTGGGAGAAATAAGGCTTGCTGGGCTCTGCCAATCTCTGCCTCCAGAGTGACATACCCTGCCGTGCCTGGTAGCAAGGACGCCACGTTAATAGCGTATGCTTTCACTGGTACTTCCTCCATCTCGTCTAAAGTAGGTTTAAGGTCGGTTAGTCAATCTTCTGGGTACGGGCTCATATCGTCCGCAGCCAGGAATGAACTTCCACTGGGTAGGCGCCCACCATTACACTAAACTGCCCAGGTGTGGCCAGCGGTGCAGCTACCACATTTGTCTCCACATAAATTCTAGGCCCAACAAAACTGCTGTTGGTAACACTATACCTTGTGATATTACTACAAACTTTTCTATAATTTCTCCGTGCCCAAAGTCTACTACTACTTCGGCTATTCCTTTATTAGGGATTGGAGTCCGATCTACCCCTTGTATGGAGAGAGGTTCTGTAACTATCATCTTCCCGCCTACCTTCCTAAATAAATCTTCTTCTATTAGGGACGCTCCTGCTCCTGTGTCTAGCATTGCGTAAACCATCTCCTTTTGTGCATTAGCGCCTACGCACAATCTCAACGTGAGGGCGTTGGTAGGGCCGTGGACTGCCGCAGCTACTCTGGGGTCGTGTTTTTTTTGTTCTTATCGTGGTCAGGGTTGTCCCAGGAGCTACGGGGGGCGGGACCGGCCGTGTACTCCGGGCGCCAGGCAGCGCAAGGCGAGACAGGCTGACGCCTGTTTCGAGTGGGCTGGTACTGAGGGTACCGAAAGGCCGTTGGTGGGTGGTAGGCACCCCTATACTGCCTTCCATATGTGCAATCGCGAGCCATGTGTCCTACATACCCACAAGCATAACATGTGGGTGGCGTGGGCGCGTTCCCATATGGGCGTGTAGGTGGCGCGGCGTGCCGTCCTCCCCTTTGGGTTATCGGGTAACGTGACTGGCCTGGAGGGCGTGGAGGACGGGCTTGTGAGACATGTTTGGGTCCGGATGCCTGGGTGGAACAGACGTTCAGCACTTTTATTTCTTTGGCGATATCGGCATCGGATAGCTTCGACTCTGGATAAGCTTTAATATACTCATACCCTTTCTTTAATACCTTCTGTGGGTCCCCCTTTTCTTCCTCCGTTAGGATGAGTAAGAGGGCCGGAGGGAAAGCCTCTCTGAGCCGTAAAGCGGTTATCTCAGTTAGCAAACTGGCATTGTCAGGCTTGAGAGCGATCAACTCGTCTCTCAATGTCTCCAGGCGGATGAGGAAGGTGCGGATGTTTTCTCCTGTCCGCCGTTTTGCCTCTCCCAATTCTTTCTGGAGGACCGAAAAGGTCCTTACTGTGAAACACACGTAGGAAGTCTTCCTTTACTTTTCCCAATCCTGTCCACATCTAGTGATACAACCGAGGAGATGATCGCGCGCTGCTCCCAGGGCATATTGTTTGGCTAACTCAATCTTTCCGGTAGTGTCCCAATTTGCCTGTGTCCGGCTTTCAATATCCTCTATCCATTTCTTTGCTAGCTTATGGCATGGGAGGTTTGGTGCTTTGCTACTTTTTTCTTCTCCACCACAAAAATATAAGAGTCCCTGCACTCTACTAAAATCATTCAAGGTATGACGGCTAAGTAGCGTGACAAGATCATCATGGGCAAGGGTGATCGATTTTCCATCTCCTTTGGAAAGGGGAGGGTTCTTGCCTTCGTCTGGCATTTTTTAACTCTAAAGTCTTATTCCCGTAATTCCAAGAATAACTGTCTTCTCCCTCGCTTTCGGATGTGGACATACACCAGTACAATACCAATATAAACCAATATAAATCGCAAGTTTCACCACAAGTTTTACCACAAGTTTCACCACAAGTTTCACCACAAGTTTCACCACCCCACACCTGACACCAATGTTGTAACCCGTAATCCGGGCACACAGGGTAGACGACACACTGTTTGTATTAGTGACACTTGACTTAAAATTCTGGTACTTTAGGAGTATTTAAAGGAGTTCGTAAATGGGGTGATGAAACGGTGTCGCCTTTCTTATATGTATTTTATTCTACCTTAATACTACTTAATATTACAGAGGGTAAAAATATTGTTTAAACCAGCGACTGGCTTACGAGACTCAATGAGTCTTCAGGTTTTCTTTCACCATTGGTTACTGACGTTAACACTGGTATAATATTGAGTAAAAACTCACACAATAAAGTATCATAGAAATATAATCCTAAGTAAAACTAAGATAATAGAACACAATAGATATGTTAGATACGCTTTCCTCTATGGTACCACATTACTCCATACTCACAGTAGCAAAGATGAATGTTCTACCCATGTTGTCTAGGGAAGGACAACTGAGTGTCCAGCAACGAACAGAGTGCTGGTTGATCTGAGGTCAAGCCTGAATAAATGCTTCTTATATAGGCAGACATACATACAGACATCGCGAGGGTAATACGTCAGGCGTGTGAGTCATACATCAAACTCACACCGAGCTCATACAATAATCTACCTAACCGACATGTGTAATAAGGTCGATTTTAATCCTAGTGTAGCTGTCACGCGGTGACGCAGCTTTGTTTTCATAACATTTTGTTCCGCGGTTGATCGTGTTTTGGCCGCGGTTGATTGTGTTTTGGCTTAGAGAGATAAGCGGGTGCGTTAATGGGCAATTGCAATTGTGTATAGGTTGGTAAATGAACAGTGCGTGTGGGGACAATCATGTCTTGGAGTCCGTGTTGTGTTTTAGCGGTCGATACCGCTGTTGTCATCGGAAAATATTGCCGGTGAAGATGATGATGACACGAGTGGTGTCGCAGCCCTCGGGGCACCACAAAGCGAACGTAACACCGATCTACAAAAAAAGGAGACAAAAGGGTAGCCTTAAGCTACAGACCAATTAGCTTGACTTCAGTGGCAGGAAAAGTTCTCTAGAAGATCATCAGAGACAGATTCGTTAAGTTTCTTGAAAACAACAAATTTTCCGATGCTCAACACGGTTTCAGGAATAAACGCTCAAGCTTAACCAACTTACTGGACTTCTTCCAAGGCATGTATGAAAACTGGGATAATCATGTCCCCAGTGATGTTATATACCTAGACTTTCAAAAAGCCTTTGACAAAGCACCACACGAAAGACTCCTAAAAAACTTAAGTCGGCGGGGCTAGGCGACAATCTAATAGCGTGGATACACGATTGGCTCACTGGAAGGAAACAGCGAGTTGTACTCAACGGACAGGCCTCCAAGTAGCTCCCGGTCACAAGTGGAGTGTCACAGGGATCAGTGTTGGGACCCATACTCTTCATTATATATATATATATATATATATATATATATATATATATATATATATATATATATATATATATATATATATATATATATCAAAGACCTAGAACTAGGATTAAAATCCACGCTTTCAAAGTTTGCCGACGTCACAAAGGTGGGTGGGAAGGTTCTCACGACAGCAGACTGCGAAATTATCCGGAGAGACCTGGACTAGATCACTCAGTGGTCAGAAAAATGGCAGATGTCCTTCAACACTACCAAATGTGAAGTAATGCATATCGGATCCAGAAATAGCAACCACAAATACTACATGGGTGGCGAACCACTACAAGTTGTGCAAGAGGAAAGAGACCTCGGGGTCACCATCAGCGGTGACTTGAAACAAACAAAACACTGCAAGTCTGCCTGAAGGAAAACCAATACTATGCTCGGGTTCATAGTGAGGAACCTCGAATACAAGACGCCGGGAGTTATGTTATCCTTGTATAACTCGCTGGTAAGGCCTCAATTGGAACACGCCGTGCAATTCTGGTCTCCAAATTACAGGAAAGATATTGAATTACTTGAGAGATTACAACGACGTGCTACGAAGATGATACCATCACTGAGGACGAAATCTTACGAAGAGCGACTCCAGCGACTCACCTCTTCACGTTGGAAAAGAGACGACTGCGGGGAGACATGATACAAGTCTTTAAGTACCTGAACAAGCTCAGCAATGTTGATCACTCCAAAGTCTTCACGCTACAAACTATCCCGAGGACAAGAAACAATGGAAAAACAATTTAAGCAAAGCGATGCAATACCAACTTCGGCAGGAGTTATTTCTCAAATAGAGCTGTTCGCCACTGGAACAGGCTTCCTGCAGAAGTAATGTAATTAGCGCAGAAGTAATCAACTCCTTCAAGAAACACATTGATCGACACTTTGTTGCATCGGGAGTGAACTGAATGTATCTAAGAGTAGGTACACACTCGTCGTCGTCGTCCTTCCCAAACAAAAAAGCTGAACCAGTGCCTGGATTCATAGCAATGTCTTTATGAAAATGACACTGAAGTACTCGGAAAAGAATGCAACGACGCGTCATGAAAATTATTCAGATCTTGAGCATACAATGATATGGAGAACGACTAATGCATCTCATTCTATGTATGTTGACTGCGTTTTTACTCTGTTTACGACGACTGTGGGGGGCACGTGATACAGATCTTCAAATAACAAGAGAAGGTCAGTAACGGCAATCACTTCAAGCTTTTTGAGCTCCAAACCAACCCGAAAACTTGGAATTAACGGTCAAAGAATTGGAGCAAGTCGATTCATCAACAGTCATCGGCAAAAGTATTCCTCGACCAGAGTCCTCCGCTATCTGAAAACCTTTCCACTAAAATATTTAATGAAAAAACGGTCAACCCCTTTATTAATCACATTGGTGGTTATTTTGTTGTGTTAAGAGTAAGACTAACGGTCCCGTAGGTACGTGCAGCAAATGCTTTGCTCTGTTTAGCAGGTCACTGACGTCGTTGACGGATTGACTAAACCAAACCAAGAGCCTCGTTGCCAACGAATTTATGTTACCTGCTCTTATATGTTTCCACGTTTTTCATGTTCTTTGCGTTCCCTTCCTTCTCTGTTTTCCCCTCTCTCTTTTTCCTGCCTATAATCCTCTTCCTTTTTTGCCACCTTCTTTTCCTTCTTTTCCATTTCACTGTTACCGTGAACGCTGATGAGGTTTCAGGCTCTGCTCCGCCGCTGATGCAGCACTCCCCATCCTTTTCATTTTACTTCTTCCTGATTCTCCTCACTTTCCTCGCCATCCTCCTTCTTCTTTTTCATATTTTCTTCTTCCTTCACACAACAGCGACTACTTCTTTTGTAAACTACATTTGAGTATCTCTTCTAATTTCGAAAGTCATTTCGAAAGCTGGGTACTGGGATTTATTTCAAGGAGCGTAAGCAACAGAAGCCCAGTCTTCCTCAAACTATATTTAGCATTAGTTAGACCTCATCTTGACTATGCGGTTCAGTTCTGGTCACCCTACTATAGAATGGATATCAAAATGTTAGAATCGGTGCAAAGGAGGATGACTAAGATGATTCAGAGGTTGAGAAACTTGCCATACGAGGAAAGACTCAAACAGTTAAACTTGCATTCTCTAGAAAGGCGAAGGGTGCGTGGAGACATGATCGAGGTTTATAAATGGATGAAGGGCTTTAATAAGGGAGACATTCATAAGGTTTTGTTGGTAAGAGAACCGGGTAGGACACGAAGTAACGGGTTTAAACTGGATAAATTCAGATTCAACAGGGACATAGGCAAAAATTGGTTTACTAATAGGGTGGTGGATGAGTGGAATAGGCTTAGCAGTCATGTGGTGAGTGCCAATACAATTGTCACATTCAAAAATAGACTAGATAAATTCATGGACAGCGATATTAGGTGGGGTTAGATACACGGGAGCTTAGGGTCAAAGGAGCTGCCTCGTACAGGCCTACCGGCCTCTTGCAGACTCCTGCGTTCTTATGTTCTTATGTTCTTAAAGCACGGATCTTCTTCCTCTGTTTCTTCTTTCCTTTGTTCCTTTTTTTCATTTTTCATTTTCCTCCTCCTTTCATTATTTTCCTTTATGTTTTATTCTCCCTCCTTCTGCCTCTATTCCATTTGTATCTGATTTTACATGAATCGTTTTCCTCTTATATATTCTTCCTTTTTGTCCACCTCCTTCTTTCTCTTCATTTAGATAGTATTTCTTTCTACTTGTTCTTACTTTTTTTGCTTCTGTTTCTACTTCTTATTCTCCTATTCGCTGGGGCCTTCTTATTCTTATAATTCCTCCTGTCCTTCAATGCCACAAAAACGCAGTTTCTCCACCTATCAACTCAACACAATCTTTCAAATACCTATCCCCTATTCTTCGACAGCACCCAGCTGTCACCTTCATCACTAAATATCCTCGGTCTGTCCTTAGCTCAAAATCTCAACTAGAAACTTCACATCTCCTCGAGGTTGGGCGTTCTGTATCGTCTCCGCCAGTTCTCCCCCGCACAGATGCTTTCCATATATAGGGGCCTTGTCCTCGTATGGAGTATGCATCTCACGTGTGGGGGGGCTCCACTCACACAGTTCTTCTGGACAGAGTGGAGTCTAAGGCTCTTCGTCTCATCAGCTCTCCTCCTCTTGCTGACAGCCATCTACCTCTTAAATTCCGCCGCCATGCTGCTTCTCTTTCTATCTTCTATCGATATTTTCATGCTGACTGCTCTTCTTAACTTGCTAACTGCATGCCTCCCCCCCCCCCCCCCTCCCGCGGCTCTGCTGCACATGACTTCCTACTCATGCTCATCCCAATACTGTCCAAACCCCTCATGCAAGAGTTAACCAGCATCTCCATTCTTTCATCCCCTTCACTGGTAAACTCTGGAACAGTCGTCCTTCGTCTGTATTTCCTTCTGCCTATGACTTGATCTCTTTCCAGAAGAGTGTATCAAGACATCTCTCCACCCGAAATTGACCTCTCTTTTGGCTTCTCTTTACTTTCTGCTTTTGTGGGAGCGGCGAGTAGCGGGCTTTTTTTTTTTTTACTCTTTTTGTTGCCCTTGAGCCGCATCCTTTGATGTAAAAAAAAAATCCTGTTTTTTTTTCCTATTTTCCTTCACTTCTTATTTTATTTACTTTTGCTCCTTTTTCCTTGTTCTACTCCATCTGCTGACTCTGATATTGTTTTCATATTTCTCGTCTCCCTCTTATTTTCTTCTATTTCCGTTTTACTCGTTTTACTGTTCTCCTCTTTCTTCTGTTCTGTTCTACTTGTGTTCCTCGTCTTATTAGTCATTTTCTGATTTTTTTCGCTTACATGTATTTTTTTCCATTTTTCTTTTCCCATGAACTCCGAGATATGCAACAAAAAAGATGGAACGGAAGACGAAAAAAAGGTCGAAGAAAAATATGGATAAAAACGAATCTTGCAAATGGATCAAAAGAGACAAGTGAAAAGAATGTTAGTCTTTGCTCTCTCTCTCTCTCTCTCTCTCTCTCTCTCTCTCTCTCTCTCTCTCTCTCTCTCTCTCTCTCTCTCTCTCTCTCTCTCTCTCTCTCTCTCTCTCTCTCTCTCTCTCTCTCTCTCTTTTCTTTCGCTCGCGCATGCACAAACTTTTAACGCACAAGTACTGTTCTCTTCGTCTTATCCTTTTACCCACTCATTTTTTCTGCATCTGTCTTTCCCTACCTCTTCCTCCACCCCACATCACCGTTCTCTTTCCACAGTCCCTCATATTTACATTCCCGTCCCCTCAGTACCTCATAACCTGAATATTTACGACGTGGTATAGAAAGACTCCGGTTTTGATCCCTTCCTTTTCTGCCCATGAGGAAGAATTTACCTTTGTGACAGAAATGAAATGGTTTAAAAAGAAAAGTTTGTGTGTTTAGTCCGAGAAGGGAAAGAACGAGGGGTTGAATGCAAATACCTGTGTGTGTGTGTGTGTGTGTGTGTGTGTGTGTGTGTTTTCCCATTAAATGAATCGCTGCCGGCACCGTTACCACTTCTCATACAGATTCAGTGGAAGCAGAGGCTAAGCAGGTAATTGTTAAGCCGTCAAAATGGCAACACTGCTTTATGTGTCAGTGTCGCGATAACGTGAACAGTTTACAGAATTAATAAGAGAAAGGGAGTGATGCTGAAGTGGCGCTGTGTTAATGGTGAAATGGTACGATATTTATGGAAGTTAAGTTAAACGAAGAAAATATTTGTTGAAAATCATCTGTTAAAGTGTATTTCTTGAAGATACTTTGAGTCGGTAGATAATATGTAAATGGAGGATATTTTTTTTAGGATCAAATGTAAAATTCATTCAGTTTAGTAAGAATTCCAAAAAGAAAGTGAAAGAGTGCAGAGGAAAACGAGAAAATAATACTAAATCTGAGAGTATAACGCCATATACACACATTAAAGAGAAAACGCAAGAATAGTTAAACGATAGCAGAGGAAGTGAAAAAAATAATGTTTAGTGTAATTAAAGAATTCAATTTACGAAACAAATTATAACGCAAGACGAGATTTTAAAGTCGTCGCTTTCTAGCAAATGCAATTAAAATTGATAACAGACTCAGATGAGATGAAATATATTTGAAATACTATAAAACAAAGTTAAAAAATATTTGATGAACTATAATATATATATATATATATATATATATATATATATATATATATATATATATATATATATATATATATATATATATATATATATATATATATATATATATATATATATATATATATATATATATATATATATATATATATATATATATATATATATATATATATATATATATATATATATCAAACTTAATGGTTTACGTCGAAGAACGAAGCAAAAATACAAATCGATTAACTACTAATTTATTACACAGTTTTTGTTAAACAGTACCTGCAGTAATGGATCACAGAATTATCAGTGGAATGAAGTAAATGCTACACCTTAAAGTAACACAATGAAGAAAAGAGAAAGCTGTAATAAAAATATAGTGAAATGAAAAAAAAACTTTTTTCACTTTAAAACGAACACGATAAATGAAAATAAATTATTTAACAAAATTTATCTAAATCAATTTTCTTCCTATAATATTGGAAGATAAGCTGTTACAAAACACAGGACTACCAAGAGGACGAGATAAATGATATACATAAAAACAAACACGATTTAAATCAATGAATTAAGCTTAGTCTATAATATTCTTGATTTATATAAAAAAAGCTTTTGAAAAAAAAAGTCAGCGAAATTAAGGTCACCCCGAACGCTCCTCGCTGTCCATTTTGTCCCACTCATAAACCCAAGTTAGCCAGTTCACAATAGCCGAGCAGCGTCTCATATCCTGACTCGAGCCCGCCGCTTGGCTCAGGACCAGCCGGATTGGCAAAGTTTGGTCATGACTCGAGTATTCGGAGCCGAAGTTGTGGTTTACTTAAAGTGCCTTTGAATATATTATCGTTATTATTATTATGACTCGAATATCCGGAGCCGAAGTTCCCACTCGTTGAGTTCAAGAACATGAACACTGTCGTTGCTTAGTAGACTTACGATGTTTTTTTTTTTTTTTTAATTAAGATTATAATTATTATTGATTCCTTTAAACATATGTTACCGATGATGTTGTGACTTAAGTGTCCGGGGCCGAAGTTGACGCCGCGTCGAGCCTCAAAACACTGGCCTGGCTATTCATTGGTTCAGACCTTTAATGTTTGTTTATTCATAACTATATTTATTCCCATCAGTTCATTGTGGTTGTTCTGTTTATAATAATGATATGGTTCTTCGAAGATACTTAAGTCACACCAACGGTAACATACGTTTAAAGGAATCAATAAAAATTATAAGCTTAATAAGAAAAAAAAAATATTGTAAATCTACTAAGCAATGACAGTGTTCATGTTCTTGAACTCGACGAGTTCTTTGAGGGTTTATGGTGCAAGCCATTCCCGTTGAGGTATATACGAGGAGCAAGGAGGGTGCTGCAAGCCCTCCAAAGACCCTTTCCGTTTCTCTATTGTCTCATCGACACCAGAGAGTAGTTCAATATGCTCTCAAAAGACAATTTCTCTTACTTTCCACACCACACTACATACACGCTACACACACACGCCACTTATTCAAAAATTTTCAATATTAAAAATGGCTTGTATATATAATGCCTCGAAGTCCCCATCTTGGGGGAGGACCACAAATGCCCCTAGAGCGGACTCTACTTTTGGCCTTCGACCTAAGCGGTGTCTTGATACCTCTTCCAACTTTCTCTTTATTAACTCCTGCAACATTCGCGGTCTTCGCTCTAATTTTCATTTTTTGGAACACCATCTCTCCTCCTCTAAACCTCACCTTCTCTTCCTCACCGAAACGCAGGTTTCTAAGGCTACTGACAGCAATCTCTACTCTGTTCCCTCCCACAATCTCTATACTAAATTTTAATCCAAAGCTGGATGTTGCGTCTACGTACGCGACGACATCACTTGCTCTCGTGCCCACGACCTTGACTCTTCAGAGTTTTCCACCATCTGGCTAAGACTTCATTGTCACACTGTTAATAAATACATCTGTGCTGTTTATCTCTCACCTAACTCTACTAACTATGTCAAATTCTTTGACTCCTTGAACCCTAAAGTATAGCACTTCTTGACCTACTCTCCCTTCGCCGAAATCTCCCATCTTAGAAGATTTCAATGTTCACCACCAGCTTTGACTTTCATCCTCTTTCACTGACCAGCCTGGTAAACAAGGCTATACCTTTGTTATCCTCAATGATCTAGAACAGTTGGTTCACCACCCTACACGTATTCCCGACCGTTTTTGAGACAGGCACAGCATTCTAGACCTCTTTCTTACCTCTAACCCTTCTGCTTACTCTGCCAAACTGTTCTCTCCGTTGGGCTCCTCCGATCACAACCTTATTTCTGTATCCTGTCCTATCGCTCCTGTACAGCCTCTGGACCCACCGAGGAGGCGATGCTTCTGGCATTTTCCTTCAGCTCGGTAGGACGACCTGAGGATATACTTTTCCGATTTCCCGTGGAATGATTACTGCTTCCAGGAGAGAGACCCCACAGTGCATCACAGAGGTGATTGTGTCTGGAATGGAGGCAATGTGTGCTTTCTCTACTCCTCATGCTAAAAAGCCTTGGTTTAATCACGTTTGTTCTCGTGTTATCAAAGATAGAGAGGCAGCTCACAAAAGGTACCAGTCTTCGCACTTCTGCTAACCATGATCTTTACCTTTCTGCCTGGAATCGTGCCAAATCTATTCTACGACTTACCAAAAGCTCTTTCATCCATAGTAAATGTCAAAACTTCGCTCTTTCTAATTCTTCCAGAGACTTCTGGCACATAGACAAAAATATCTCCTTCAATTTCACTTCATCTTTCCCTTCTTTCATTAACCCTGACGGCAGCACCGCCGTCTCATCTATCTCTAAGGCTGAATGAACTCTTCTCTCAAACTTTCTGTGAAAACTCCGCTCTGGACGATTCTGGGCATATTCCTCCTATCCATCCC
The DNA here is from genome assembly GCF_024679095.1 of Eriocheir sinensis. Taxonomy (NCBI): domain Eukaryota; kingdom Metazoa; phylum Arthropoda; class Malacostraca; order Decapoda; family Varunidae; genus Eriocheir; species Eriocheir sinensis. The sequence continues at coordinate 6,740,237 of NC_066521.1, forward strand.
CCTTATGACTCCATTATGCCTGTTATTAAGATTTTTAAGAATGATGTTTTCTATGCCCTCTCTGGACTCAACTCTCAGAAGGCTTATGGGCCAGATGGAGGGCCTCCTATTGTCCTTAAAAACTGTGCTTCCGTGCTGACTCACTGCCTGGTCAATCAATCCTTAACCGGAAGATTCAAAAGCACCTTTCCACTTCTGATCTTCTATCTGATCGCCAGTATGGGTTCCGCAAGGGGCGTTCTACTGGCGATCTTCTTGCTCTCTTAACTGACTCTTGGTCATCCTCTCTTAGCCACTTCGGTGAAACTTTCTCAGTTGCGCTAGACATTTCGAAAGCTTTCGATAGAGTTTGGCACAACTCTCTGCTTTCTAAACTGCCATCATACGAATTCTATCCTTCTCTCTGTTCCTTTATCTCCAGTTTCCTTTCCGGCCGTTCTATATCTGCTGTGGTAGACGGTCACTATTCTTCCCCTAAACCTATGAACAGTGGTGTTCCACAGGGTTCCGTTCTATCACCCATTTTCTTTCTGTTATTCATCAATGATCTTCTTTCCATAACAACCTGTCCTATCCATTCATACACTGACAACTATATTCTGCATTATTCAACTTCTTTCAGCAGAAGACCCTCTCAACAGCAGCGTTGAGCATTTCCGCTAATTAGTCCGCAAATCCGCTAATCTGAAATAGCGGAAGTTACATTTCATTTGCGGATTTGCGTTTGCAACAAAACGGTCGCTAATTTGCGGATTAGCGTTTGGGGTATTACTTCCGCTAACCTCCGCTAACACATGGAGGAGCCAGCCCGGCTCAGCCCGGACAGCCTCAATCTGATAGATTCTTCAAATATTAAAAAAAAAATTGATTAACTTCAAAACTTTTTGAGTTGTTGCCTTTTCTGCTTTTTACATAAAGTTTATTCACATAAATCTCTCAGGGGATCTTATTATAAACATCATAATAAGTATATTGAAGGAGATTGGGCATATGAATATGGAAATAGTTGAGACAGTCGCACTGATGAATTTCTTTTGGTCCTTCTCATTAAAAATAAATTTAAAATAGATGCTTATCAGATTATTACAAATTAATTAATATAATTACAAGTCGTCCATACTTGATATAGCAGTAGCGTATGTACATGTATTGTCAATGCTGGTCATGAAAAAATTGTTTTCATTATACACTAGGTCTTTAAAAAACGAAACTTTGAATTTGCTAATTACATCGCAAATAGAGTAAAAAGAGATTCGAGAGCTACTGACGATATAATTTTTGTTTCCGGTTTGCGTTTGCGGCGTCAGGTTTTGTGGCGGAAGACTGCAAATATTGTGTAGCTATTTGCGATAGCGGATATGGGATTGCGATTGAAACTAAATCTCGAAATTTGCGGGATTGCGATTGCGAAAGTTATGGAATAAGTTAACGGATTTGTGACAGCGGAAGTTCAAATTCGTTAGCGATGCCCAGCTCGGCTCAACAGGAATTGCAAGACTCCAGACTGGAGACTGCAGAATGCTTAACCTCAGACCTTGTTATCATTTCCAATTGGGGTAAATGGAACCTTGTGTCCTTCAATGCCTTAAAAACCCAATTTCTCCACCTATCAACTCGACACAATCTTCCATACACCTATCCCATATTCTTCGACAACACTCAGCTGTCACCTTCTTCAACACAAAACATCCTTGGTCTATCCTTAGCTCAAAATCTCAACTGAAAACTTCACACCTCCTCTCTTACTAAATCAGCTTCCTCGAGGTTGGGCGTTCTGTATTGCCTCCGCCAGTTCATCTCCCCCGCACAGATGCTTTCCATATATGAGGGCCTTGTCCGCCCCCGTAAGGAGTATGCATCTCATGTGTGGGGGGGTTCCACTCACACAGCTCTCTTGGACAGAGTGAAGTATAAGGCTCCTCGTCTCATCAGCTCCCCTCCTCTTACTGACAGTCTTCTACCTCTTAAACTCCGCCGCCATGTTGCCTCTCTATCTATCTTTTATCGATATTTTCATGCTGACTGCTCTTCTGAACTTGCTAACGGCATGCCTTCCCCCCTCCCGCCACCCCGCTGCACACGGCTTTATTCTCTAGCTCATCCCTATACTGTCCAAACCTCCTAT